>NC_050459.1:14181161-14497190 GCF_903995425.1 Onychomys torridus
CTCTAGCAAATGGCTTTGGGCCAGGCGGTGGTGGCGCACACCTTTAATCCCAGCACTCGGGAGGCAGAGGCAGGTGGATCTCCGTGAGTTCGAGGCCAGCCTGGTCTACAGAGTGAGTTCCAGGAAAGGCGCAAAGCTACACAAAGAAACCCTGTCTTGTAAAACAAAAAACAAACAACAAAACAACAAAACAAAACAAAAAAACAAAAAAAAAAAAAGAGAAAGAAATAGCTTTGGCTTTGAAAATTAATTCAACTATTAGGAAATAGCCAGGGAACAAGCCCAAAAGAGGTGTAATGACTCATTTCCATAGGAAACCACACTAGAACATTAAGCTTCTCCTGTTTTCTCAGAAATTTATAAAGCTTTCAAGGGGAAAAGAGACTAGGTTCCAACCAGAGTGCAGCCAAGGACTTCATCCATGAAAAAATACTGACGTTGGAGTTTTCAGAGAAAGACAGAACTCCACTGTCTAAAATATATTCAGTGATATAAAAATGTCCCAAAGAGATAAGGGAACCCAGGGAAGGACACCCAAACAATCAAAGATTCTCAGTAAAGAGATAGACATTGTAAACCAGCTAAGTAGAGATCATGGAGCTGAGAAGTCCAGCCTGGCAAGATGGCTGGGTGGCGAAAGGGCTTTTCACACAATGAATGAATGTCCACACTCACACAATGTACAAATGCATTCATAAAATAATTTTTAAAGTACAATATCTGAAATTAAAACTTTCCTAGTGGCTTTTGCTATTTGGTCATTACAATATCAGAAAAAAAAAGTATATTTCAATTTTTTTTTACATTACCTTGTTTAATCAACAGTTATAATAAGAATGAATGAAAAAAGTTGAACCAAGTTTGAGAGAATATTGTAATATTGTCAATTACAAAATACATGTGCAGAGAGAACTCCAGAGCTGATGGGAAGGCAAGGGACAGACTACGGCAGATACAAGAACATACATAAGGGATCCTAAAGATGGTCAACAGGTTACTCATCAAAAGCAGTGGAGATGAGATTGAGAAGGATGTCTTTACATTGCTGAAGCCATCAAGCAAAGGCCACCCTGTTGCTAAAATCCTCACCTGTACACACAGCAAACCTGTATTGGAAAGTTGTTGGAATTCCAGTCTTCACATATAAACCAAAGCTAAATTATTTAATAAGCTATAATGGAATTCAGATCTGAATTAAAGTACCACAACTTTGTCAACTCCATGCCTAAGAAAGGAGTAACAACTCCAGTGAAGGCAATCCCATCTGTAAGGAGAAAATTCCTTCTATATTAGGATTCCAACTATATTTCTATATAATTTAAAGCTGGTAAATATCAATCTATACTTATGGTAACATGATCTATGAAGTCAAAATTTGTGTCCATATCAGGTAGGAGGAGAGTTCACAGCTGTATTAGGAAATTATTATTACATTTGTTAGAGTTAAAGCAGAACCAGTTCAAATTCTTCTTGATAATGTGATGATGGGAATTGTTATTCCCATGGTTACCACTGAACCATAGCTGAAAATAATTCACATGACAAAATGAAAGAGAATCATGGTGTACAAGGCAAATATTCAAACCCTAAAGTCAGCAGCATCACAAGGTGGGACCTTGGATCTTAACTAAAAAGCCAAGACTAAAGCTGTAATAGTAAAAATGGGAGGCAAAACTCCAAGTAAGACTTACAACAAATGATAACAATGATGTTCAAATAAGTTTTAACAGAAATATGTTGAGGTCTCCATACAAAATTAGGAGATCTTGCAAACTGGAATTAAAATTTTAATCACAACACAACCATTTTTTTCTGCAATATACCAGCTTTTGATTAAAAAATATGCATAGGTTGAAACGGGAAGGGTGGGAAACGTTTGGCACTCTGTACACTGTCATCAGAAAGAGTAGACTACAACTCCATCATTGTTATACAGGACAAAGAGGAACTTTTATGTTTTGTAAAATATATGAACACAGGAACTAGACATAGCGATCATATCATATAGATAGAAACAGTACCAAAATAAAAGACATGCATATAAGACAATTAAACTCTTATATGTTGCACAGTGATGGTTGTGCCCTTCAGGGATCCACATTCCATAGTGGACAATATGTGGTAGTTTGAATATGAATGGCCCCATTGACTCATGTGTTTGAATGCTTGGCCCATAGGGAGCGGTGCTATTAGGAGATGTGGCCCTGTTGGAGTAGGTATAGCCTTGTTGGAGGAAGTGTGTCACTGTGGAAATTGGCTTTGAGGTCTCATATGCTCAAGCTATACCCGGTGTGACACATGGTAGCTTCTGCCATCTGCAGATATAGAACTTGTGGCTCCTTCTCCAGCACCATGTCTGCCTGTATGTTGTCATGAAGATGATGTCCTAAACCTCTGAAACTGTAAGCCAGCCCCAATTGAATGTTTTCCTTTATAAGAGTTACCATGGTCATGGTGTCTCTTTACAGCAATAGAAGCTATAACTTAGATACATGGTATCTAAGTGGATCAACATGGAACCTGGGGCTGAAAGCAAACTTTAATCTGATTCAGCAGACTCACAATACCACACTAAGGAGAGATGGCATCCCATTTACATTCTTCATAATCATGCAATGAATTTCCACCAGGGTAAACCATGTTTTACAAATAACCAAGTCTAAATAAATGCAAGATCAAATAAATGCAGTCACCTGTCCAATAAAAATTTAATAAGGTGAGACATCATGGGTTGGGGGTTTAGCTCAGTGATAGAGCACTTGCCTAGCAGGCGTAAGGCCCTGGGTTTGATCCTCAGCTCAAAAAAAAAAAAAAAAAAGAAATCAGTAACAGGAGAAATAAAAAATCATAAATGTATTATAGAAAACTAGTTAAATGTAAATTCAATAACTGAGCTGAGAAATAAATCTCAGGGAAAATTTTAAAAACCAATCATGCATGAAATTATGAAGAAAATGTATAAAAATAGGTGAGATAAAAAAGAAATGCCCAGAGTGGAATCCACAGCTGCAAATTTCCACCTTAAGAAAAAAAAAGATCTCAGCCCAACATCTTGAATTCCCATCTGTGAGACTTAAGGGAAGAAGAGAAAACTAAACTCAAAGCTGGCAGATGAAAGAAAACATTGGAAGACTAGAGCAGAGTTAAACAAAAGATGAAAGAGGAAAACAGTAATTATTAAATAAAAGGCAACATATCGTGACAGGGAAATATTATCCATACACGGAAATAAAGGAATACTGACACAAGCTACAGAATGGATAAACAATGGAAATGTTATTCCATGTGAAGGAATCCAGGCTCCAAAGGCTGTACAGTGTATAGTTTAATGTATATGAAATATCAAGGCTAGTTATAGCCAAAGACACAGACACAGATTTCTTGAGGTCTTAGGATATTACAGAAGGGAGTGAGCAGTAGGTGCTAATGCACACACAGTCTCTGTTTAGATGATAAAATATTTCAGTCCCATGAATGGGGGTTGCTTGTACCACTCCATGAACTTACAAACGATGCTGGCTCACCCACTTTAATTAATTTTGCTTCCTTTCTTTCACTTCAGTAGGTTTTAAACCAATCACTGTGGCACCCATATTAACAAGCTAAAAAAATGAACAAACTAGAAAAAATACAGATCATGAGACTTGTATCAACCAGAGATAAAAATATTTCACATAATTAATACCTACATATAATAATAATAATAATAATAATAATAATAATAATAATAAAATCAGTATTTAGAAAACTAAAGGTCAATGAGAATTTTCATAAATTGATCCATTTGGGGCTGTAAAAATACATATGGCTATAATTATATACAAGGAATATATTACAGGGACAGGTGTTGAAAGCAATACTCTCAGGGAAGGTATTTTCTGATGTGATTGGAGCCTGGACAACAGTATCCACAGACTAATTTATAGTGAACTAGTAGTTGAAAGGAATATTCAGAACTATGGTTTCATTGGAGGAAGTGTCCAGTGGGCATGTCCCTGGAAGGACACAGCTTGTTTTCTTAGACTCCTTTCTTATTCTCTTTGCTTCCTGTCTATCCCAAGGCATAAGCTTTGCTCTCCTACACCTACCTGTGGCCAGAATGTTCTTCTGCACTCTAGCTCTACAGCAATGGTAGAAGGTGACTGTGGGATGAAATCTCCCAAACCATGAGTCCAAATAAACTTGTCAGGCTTTGAATTTGCTGCCTCGGGTATCCTGTTATAGTTGTAATAACTGACACAAGAGCAGGAAAATGTTCACTTTCTTACTGAGACCAGAAAAGAGAAAGGACATTGAGTCCCCTGTACTTCCTGAACAGACGGAAGAAGTTATCAACTGACAGAATGAAGACATGAGTTAAAGGTCTCACAGTGAGAAAAATATGATCCCTGTGTAAAAATAAAATGTATCTCTATGTAAAATATCTCACAGAATCTGAAAGAAACATCCATAGTTGGTGAGCTCAGTAATATTTTAACAAGTAAAGAAAATATGAAAATATAAGACTATTGATGTCATTCAAAACCGCATAAATAGAAACCTAACAAAACACTAAAAGTTGCTAAAGAAATCTGCAAAATGGATACAAACATTCTAGTTGTAGACAACAAAATAAAGGTATTAATGCACCCCACACATGTTTATTGTGCTTTAAGTAAAGACCCTGGCTCAAGGTTTTGTTAGAACAGCCAATATAATTCTAAGATTAATATGGAAAGATAAGAACTGGAACATCTGACACTGAAACCAAAAATTGGAAATGAAGGAAAAGATAAAATTTTCTTTATCAAAATGAAAGTGTTAGCTCTGTAGAAAAGCCTTCTAGAATGGTGAGTAAGTAAGCCACAGACTCACAGGAAGTCCCTGAAAATCATATGCTGGACAAAATCCCAGCATTTACAGTGTAAGGAGAACTCTTAAAAAAATGGCCATATTAAACATCCCAATAAGCAAATGGGCAACACTATGAAGATATATTTCACTGAGCAAGACGTAAGGTGGCCAGTAAGCCCACAAGAGAGTGTCCAATACCCTAAGTCATTTGCAAAATACAAATTAAATCTTCCAGGAGGGACTGCTTAATTTTTAGCAGAAAGACTAACATTATTTGGAATGTGATAAAATAAAAATATGCTTTGGACACAAGAGGAAGTGATGGGCCACACATTGCTGGGAGAAAACTATATGGCAGCTGATAAGGCAAACAGCTTACGGTTTTCTGAATACTAACTCCACAACTGCCATGCTATATTCTAACTGCAATGCTGGAGTGCTGGCTTCTGTCCTAGAGAACCGAGAATATGTTCGCAGTAATTTTTATACCAGTGCTATTTAGACAAAAACTGCAGTGACCCAGGTGTCCTTTATTGTGAGAATGGGGTAAATTAGCTGCTTAATGAAACTATGTAGCCATGGAACTGAGTGGACTCCCATGGATGGACATCCTCAATGACTCATGTTGAATGGGGAAAGTTATGGACTACAGAGCTCCAGTTCTGTGAATTATTTGCAGAAAATAGCTATGGGTATTATCTTTAGAGGAATTCCCTAATCAGGTGTTATCACACATAGAAGGAAGTGGAGTCAGTCGGGGTGGGGTGTAGCTATGGCTACTCATGGGTCCTCTGGATCTTTGATCCATGGGAATGTGATAGAATTTTAGTGTCTAGTAAGTACCCTAGAGTGATATTATATTCTTATTTTAAGATGTATTTCATTACCTTAGAGTAGTCCTCCCCCTCTGGCTCTTACATGCCTTCTCTTCAGCATAGATCCCAGTGCTTTGAAGGGAGGGTTTGACAAAGGCAGCATATTCAGGACTGAGTGTTCCAAAGACTGCACATTGTCCAGTTGTGGATCTCTGTGTTAATAACCATCTCCTGCAAGAAGCAGCTTTTCTGATGAGGGACAAGTAATACTCAGATCTCTAAGTATAGCAATATGTCACTAGGGTCATTTTGTAGCTATATTCCTTTGGCAGAATAATAATAACTGGGTTTTCCACTAGGCACATGACCTATGTAGTCTCAGCTCCTTGGCCACTTTAGCAGTGTCAGGTTTGGATTCCAACTCATGGAGTATGCCTAAAATCCAATCAAAAAGACCAATAGACAAGTCACTGTTATAGGTACAGTGTTCATATATGGCTGATACTGATACTTACTACTTCCTTCCAGTGGTGTGCAAAGTCCCTTTCAGCACTAGGAACACAATTCAGTATGGTCAAGCTTCTAGCTGAGCACTGGCTCAGTTGCTCTGTATTTGAGGACATAATTAAGTTGCCTTTGGCAACAGGACACTACCATTGGACTATGGAGGATAATCAATAGCCTTGGCAATAGCCTGTGATGTTGGATGGGGTCTATGTAAACCCTTTTGGCTAATGAGTTAGCAAGATGAAACCCATTCCTGGCCCTGGAGATTTTACATGGTGGCGTAAGATGTTGGGGTATTATCTTCCCTCAATATGGGGTAACTATTTTTAACTTCCTTTCATCTATTTACATATTTTAGGAAGCTTCTACAATACAGTAGGGTTGATGAACCTGTGAATACACGGAGACTATGAAACCAGTCATAAGACCTGCACAGGTCCAAACAAGATACAAACCTCAGCAAGAATGGAAAACGGACAAAGTCTCACCCCTAACCAAGAAGCTCTTTGAATTGATACCTGCTAAGTAAGGTAAGTAATTTCCTCAAAGGCATCATCATTGAGTACATCACCCACAATCCAGGGCCAGTCTCATGCCCAGGAGTCGACACAAAACATACTCTGCAGTGTTTGGTGTGTTTGTTTTGGTGTGTGTCTATTTCTATGTGAATGTGTGGCTTTTTTGTTTGGGTGTTTTTTGTCTTGCTTTTCTTGTTTAAAGTTTATTTGTTTTGATTTTCATTTTTTTGAAGAGAAGGAGAGATGAAATAGAGATACAGAGAGAACATGAAGTTGGGTAGGAAGAGAAGTGGAGAGAATTTTGGAGGAGTTGGGAAAGGAAAAGAATATGATCAGAATACATGTTACGAAAAATGGTTTTTTTTAGACATACATGTGTATGTATGTGTGTCTGTCTATATGAGTATACATGCACAAACTTGCAGATACCCCTAGGGGCCAGAAAAGGTTACCACATGTCCTGAGCTGAAGTTACAAGGATTGTGAACCACCTAATATAAGTGCTAGGAACTACACTCAAGTCCTCTAGAAGAGCAGTAAGTACTCTTAACTGATGCACCACCTCTCCAGTCTGGATTACATTAATTATCACATTAAAAGAAGTGATTACAGGGGAAAACTTAAAGAATTGTATAAGGATCTCTCAAAATCACTTTTGTAGATATGCAAGTGTATCTGGGGCTAGAGAGATGGCTCAGTGTCTCAGAGCACTGGCTGCTCTTGACTGTGTAGTGGATAGCTATCCCAGCATAGGCCTGGAAGTTCCAAGCCCCATTGAGGCTTCAGTAATGGTCACGCCCACAAGGCAGAGCAGAGGAGGAAGGGGAAGACCCAAGATAGAGCGGAGGGGGGCGCTCTCTTGGTTCGGGATGCCTGACGCAGGAGGTAGACTGAGCAGAGTTCTCCAGAGAACACTTCCAGACTGTGCCATACCTTTGCTAGACCCTACAACCTATCCCTTCATTTGTAAGTTACCCCACAAAATAAACCTCCCTTTTAACTATGTGGAGTGGCCTTAATAATTTCACCAATATGACTGGCTTCCAGAGGAACAGGGATTGGTTCCTGGCACCCATAAGGTAGTTCACAACCTTCTGTAACTCCATATCCTAGGGGATCCATTGTCTCTTCTGGCCTCTGCAGTTACGAGATATACACATGGTGCACAGACATACATACAGGCAAAACACCCATATCACATAAAAATAAAAGTAAGCAAAACTTTAAAAGAGAAATACACATAAGCTTAAATATATATCAAATCAAGTTTGACAAAAAAGGAAGAGATTAAGAATCTCCTAAGACCCTTAAATCTTGACAGCCCTCCCTTTATAATATTGTTACTGTGAGCATCCTGTACACTTTACATAATGTGAAATGTTCTTGTCAGTGTTAGCAGGAAGCTAAAGGAAGGTAGCATGTGAAGACAAGAATACAGACAATTCCTGGCAATGATCTCTTACCATGACTACACTAATTGTCAGAATACCTACACTTACGCTAATCTACTTTGTACTGTGACTTAGGCCACATGGCTTTGCTGTAGGAAATCACATCCCACAGGCAAATAGGCCATTGATGTTTATAGTCAATTATAAACAATGTGTTTAGATTTCATAATAAAGAAATTGGGGAATGCAGAAAAGCCACTTATAAATCAAATAATCTGCCTTTTCTAATTGGCTGAAATAAAATGTAGAAATTTAAAAGGAAATAAAACCCAAAATTAACTCATGACCAGCTTGTAATAATGACCTGTTTTTAGCTTTGCTCCATAATCTCATAATACCAAATTTAATAAAGATCTTTACTTTATAGACAAAAAAGTGCTTTCTATAAATAACAGAATACGTGTTAGTAATAGGAAATGAGGCAACTCACAGGGCAATTTATAGGAACACACATTGTTCCCAAAATTCCTGGGTAAGGGGTTTGGTTTTACAAAGAGACCACATTGACACACTTTTCCTTTAAATAACAGTAATTCCTTTCTGTTTCTCCAGCGAAGCCCTGTCCCCAGAGCACCATGCTTTCCGATCTGAAAAGCCCATCTGTGTCTTTTACGTATTTTCTCTGGTCTCCCTGGTGAATGCTAACATAAAGACATGATTCATGTGCCCAACAATGTCAGTCTTGATGGCTCCTGTTTCTCACATCATGTTCTTCCAAAATATAAATCCCCTTGAGACAGCCACTTTTCTCTTCGTTCTGTTGTGAGAGGAATTCAGAGGCCGCCTCTGCACTCATCCACCAGGTACACTTTCTGTTTCATGTTTCCCATGGAGGGAGAGCCATTCCAGTTCCCCTGAGGCTTTGAGCTCCTGCATTAACTAGCCCTACTTCAGGACACTTGTCATGGTCCTAGATGGAATATGGTAAGGATGACAGTGTTTAAGTCAAAGTGTGTGTGTGTGTGTGTGTGTGTGTGTGTGTGTGTGTGTGTGTGTGTTATATGTGTGCTGTGTGTATGAGAGAGACAGAGAAAGAGCATAGACATCATTATTCTTTAGGAATTTTATTCCACACAATTCCCTGGTCCACATCAAATAACATTTCTTCAGAACTCACCCTTTAGTGATGGTCTTGCCTACATACCTTGCTTACTTCAGTAATCTAAACACTTAGCAGTTTACAGGTGGGGTGCCCTGTGGACTGACCACCAGGAAACATGGGGTATGCTGGAAAAGAGTTCCATGCAGGTGAATTGAGGGGTTCAATGCTTCTGTAGATGATTTGTTTCTTTGGAGAATTTTACCGGGACTCTTTTCAGCTTCTGGGGAGTTCCATGGTAGTCACTGGGACTAAAGAGGCCCACATAAGATCACCATCACTTGCTGTCTCCCTATTTCTCAGAGTCTGGAAACATCAGTGAAATTTTTCCAGACCTTTGCTGATCTTCAAAGAAGTATGCTGGATGTGTTTGATAGACACTACCTATTTCATACACGTTTAAGGCTTCTCAACAAAGCTTCTTAAATTTAGGTCATGGAGATCTTCACTTAAACATGACTCTACATTGAAGAAAATAATTTAAGCCAGATTTACAAAGATCTTACTCTTCAGCAGAGGGGTAATGTCACCTTATATTTATATATCACCGTGTGTGTGTGTGTGTGTGTGTGTGTGTGTGTGTGTGTGTAAAACCAGAGAGATACAACTGAGAGAGAAATAAATAAATGGAAAATGTCAAGGGCTGTGGGCTGGAAACTAAATCTGAAACTTCATCACACTTGTAGAAGATCTGGAAGGGACAGGGACCCTGTGGACAACTCTCCTCATCTTAGAAAGCTGGATCCTTCTGCTTCCAAGTGCCAGGACTCCTTAGTATTGGCACTGACCTTCCCAAGGCCACTGGAATCCCTGCCAGTGCCAGTTCTGCAGTCATGGAAATTGGGTGGCTCGAATAAGCTTCAAGTATAGAAAGGGACGGAGGAGCATTGCCCTTTACTGCGGATACAGAACTGAGTATGACCAAATTAAGTCCTTTCCCATACCTCTGTGTGTCATCTCTTTAGAAGCCAATATGTGAAGTAATTCAAGCAGTGGTCTCCAATTCTCATAGCACCTCAGCTCATCTTTTCTTTTTTGGATGCTGGATCTGGTCCTGGCTCTAGATAGTAAACTTTCTTCTGTTTATGACTATTGTGTGCATGCAATGGTATGCACTAAGAGGATACTTCAGCATAGAAATCTTGAAGAAGACAAGGCTCCATGGAACAGTCACACAGAAGCCTGTCACTGTTCCTGAGTGGGCTTCAGAGGAAAAGGCCAGTGCTGGAAGTTCCCCTCTGCCTTGGCATGACTGGCATACCCACGAACCTGCTTGCTTTGATCTTCTCAGTGTTACTACATTAAAGAAAAAAATCAATACATTGCTCTACAGTCATTGAACAGCTTCTTCCTAAGGACCAGTGCCAGGTACAAAGCAGCCCACATACAGAATCAGCATCTGGACATGCTCTTGTTTTTTAAAACTTTTATTCTTCTCTCATATATTATATACTGACCAAAGTTTCTCTTCCTTCCACTTCTCCCAGCCTCTGCCCCAACCTCCCCTCTCTGCCAGATAAATTCTTCCTTTGTTTCCCTTTAAAGAAAGGACAAAATGGAGCAGACATTCCAGGTATAGCCACCATACATGGCCTAACAAAAACCAGTAAGACAGGCATGAACCCTCATACCATGGCTGGACATGGCAACCCAGTAAGAGGAAAAGAGTTCTAAGTATAGACAAAAGAGTCAGAGACAACCAAAATGTATATGCAGAAGACCTAGCTCAGACTTGAGGCTCACACCATGAAAGGGAGCCCATGCCTGACACTGCCTGGGTAGCCAGGAACCAGAAGCAGGGCATTCCAGAGACACAGGATAGAACCAAACATGACAAGCAAATGAAAAAAAAAAGTTAATGAAGTGATTCCTGATGATATTCCAATATATAGATAGGTGCCTACCCCAATTGTGCATGCTCTTAACTCTAGTTGATGTTGGCTATCTTTTTTAAACAATACACACACACACACACATACACACACACACACACACACACACACACATGCACACACATGCACATGCATGGGTATGCACATGCACATTTATTAGACCACCAACCCATAGGTACCAGTGGAAAGAATTCTGTTTAAAGGTTCTATCCTGTCTCACACGGGGGAGGATTTAAAACGCAGTGATAGAAGCATCCTTTAGTTACAGAGCTGAGCAGTGGAGACACTCAGCTTCCTGTGCAGGGGTAATAATTGCCCAGGTAGGTACTATATACCATGCTTGGAATATCTGAGACAAAGTAATGGTGGGTCAGGTGAAGCAAACACCAAGAGTGATGCTTTGTGTAGGAAAATGAAGCTTCCCTGGAAGATGCAGTAATTCTGTAAGGATGGAACCTGGTCATTGATATTTCCTATCCCTGAAGGTCCAAGACTGTAGCCTGCTTCTCAGACACTTGCAGGGAGCATTCTAGCCCTTGTAGTGTTCAGGGGAGGGCCATACAGGGGATTATCTGCACAGAATCTGGCTTTGTTTAACAATATACATCTCCACAGCCTTTACTTCCATCTCATACGAACCCTCAAGGAAAAACCCCCAGGATCTTCACTCCAGCTAGGGCAGAGCTGGCTGGAGATAGGAAAGAGAATGAATGGCCAGCAACATTCCTAAATTAGCAGCAGACCTGAAGGATTGGGCAGAAAAATATCTGCACTGAATATAAAATAATCTACTCCTACATTTAGAGGATGCAGGCTGAACCACGGCCTTAAAACAATGCTTTAATGAAATCATTAAAAATGAAATATGGACCTGTACAGCAAAGAACCAATAACAGAGATGGTGAGATCACAGATTTCCTTCTGTAATTAGCATGTGGCCATGCAGGAAGATTAAAGATGAAAATAAACGGAGCAGAGTGGATATTCAGAAAGTTTAGAGTTGCAATAGGGGAGACAAAACTCTATACATACAAAACCACACATACTTTTCTACACAATAACAGCATGCACATCTACACATACTTTTGACTGACACACAAGGAAACCCAAGACATATGACATGCAAATACCACACACACACACACACACACACACACACACACACACACACACACAGTGTGATGTGTCAAAACAGGAAAACTCCAAATTTATACTTAGGATAATGGATAATTTTAGAAGGAAAGATGGGATCAGGGGAAAAAGGAGGGATGGAGGGACAGAAGTACAGAAAATTGTTGATGGGCAGGTTGCTGCCTGGATACATTTCTCAACCTTGGCAAAGAAGCTTGTGTGTCTAGAGGCTTAGAAGAAAGAGGAGAGTTCACCCAGTGCCCAAATTGGCAGCTCAACTTCATGAATACCACACTGAATAGAAATACACCCACCAACCACCTTTCAGAACTTGAAGATTCTTGTGGAAATTAGGATTATCAAGGACTGAAAAAAGCAGTGTTTGGTCATAAATATGAATACACAGTATAAAGAAGATTGGAATGTGTATACACCAGGAGTCTATAATTCCTCTTAGTTTAGATTGGCAGCTGATATTGGACACCAGGGACATCTGGGGAGATGATCAGGTGGATATGAGGAAGAAGGAAGGGAAAAAGAAAGCAAAAAGGAAGATGGAAGGGAAGGAGGGAGGGAGGGAGGGAAGGAAGGGAAGGAAATAAAAAAATAGAAAAATATTTCATTTATGTCAATGCTCTATAGAATTATGTGCTTAATGAACTGTGTTTGGTTTTCTGCATATAAAACACCAAAGACCGTATAATGAATTAGACTGAAACTTTTGCTCTGTTTCTTGGGTAGTTAAGAGAGAATGATAAACCAATGGCCACAAAACCATGGGGTGATGATGTTGATGAATTTACAACGTTCACACATACAGAGAGAGGGGGAAGTAGGGGAGGGAGGGGAGGAGAAGAGGAGGAGGGGAAGAAATTAAACTAACTGCTTCATTTGACTAGTCCACAGAACAGAATTTTTTTTTCTTTAGTAAGTTGAGGACTATCATCATGCATTCATTATCACTTGCATGTCCCAGCAGCTAGTGCATTTGGTGAACCTTAAGAAAAAGAATTTGTGACTGGAGAGATGGGTCAGAGATTAAGGCCAAGAGCTTATCATCCAGAAGACCCAGGTTCCATTGCCAGCACCTACATAGCACCTCATGGCCTTCTGCAGCTCCTGTCCCAGGAGATTGGACACCTCCACTGACCTGTTCTGGCACTGTAGACACTCGGAGTACACATACACACAAGCTGGCAAAACACTCACCCATTAAGATAAATCTACATTCCCTGCATGAAAAAAAAAATGTTGTAGGGGTCTGATCATCTAGCCAGAAATTAAAGCGAATAAATACGTTACAATGTGCACTTCGCCATTATAGAAGGATGATGTGTGTTGTTTGAATGTGAGTTTCTGAAATGGAGGAGAGGGTGTGTCTCAACATGGAGCAAAAAGGGGAATGACGCTTTTGAGAAGACTTCTCATACGCCACATGTCTATTAGCTGTGCAGTGATGTGAACAGCAAGAAGGCTGTGACCAGTTGTCTTTAATTTGTGTATAGCACGGGTCTAGAGCTGCTAAGTGTTGTACCCCATGCTCCTGTCTCAATGCTTTTCCTCAGCACCTGTCACAGTGGCATCAATAAACAGTGACGCTGAACAGTGGGTTTGTCTCCTAATTAGAGGTTCTACTGCTATGACCAAACACCATGACCAGAAGCAATTGGGAGGGAAAGGCTTGTCTCACTTACATTTCCATACCAGAGTCCATTGTGAAAGGAAATCAGGGGAGGAAATCCAGGCAGGAACCTGGAGGTAGGCGCTGCAGCAGAAGCAATGGAGGAGTGCTGCTGACTGTTTCCTCCACTCACCATGCCTTGCTCACCTTTGCAGAGGGGGTACCACCTACAGTGGGATGGCTCCTCCCACATCAATCGTTAATCAAAACTATGCCCCACTGGCTCATCTGCAGGTTGAACTTACAGAGAGCTTTTCTCAGTTGATGAGACTGACTCCAGCCCCTGCTGTGTTAACAAAACACTAACCCACACCCAGAAGTACTCACTCCAGCAAAACAGACAGTGACAGTATTTACAGGGTGTGGAGTTCAGTCCTATCCAATGAGCCAGCAGTCCACCCTAGTGGGTCCAGCTTTGGTGAGTTACTAAAAGACATTCACAGGATTTTTCTTTGACTGCGAGGCCTTCCTTCAGTTGGTGGAACAGTTAGTCACCTGCCTAGTTCCTTTTCTCTGCAGCATATGTTTCCTTCTTTTTGAGGCAGAGATCTAACCATCCTAACTTTCCTAAGGTCTGGACCATAGCTTGTCCTGATGAAGGGCTCTCAGAACATACTTTATTAACCTTTTCAAGCTCATGGAGCTCCTCAGGATAGAGGTGACCTTGCTTCCTAGAAATTAGGTGAGCAACTAGGAAACAGGTTCTTACTATAATTGCACACACGTCTCTGGTGTGAGCATATTTCACTTGAAAGCATTCTTTTGCTTTTTATAAAATATACTCATGTCTAACTGGTGCATAGTAACTGTGCATATTTATAGCCTCTGGGGTGATATTATGTCCAGGTATGTAATGACTGGTCCAGGGTAGCTTATGAATCCATCAGCTTTGGCATTTATCTTTTGTGTGTGTGTGTGTGTGTGTGTGTGTGTGTGTGTGTTGAGAGCGTTCATGATCTTCTCTACTAGCTATATTGCAATATTCCATTAATTGCTATCAGTGAATTTATACTTCTATGTTATTGAGCATTAAAATTTATCCTCCTATTCACCCATATGCAGCACCCTTACCCATCTCTTCTCCGACTATTCATCCCCGAGAAGCAGTCTTCTTACAGACCAGTGCTTCAAAACAATTTTTAGCTCTCCACCCACTTTCGATACACATGAATATTATGCCTTTCTTTGGTGTTGTTGCCTTTCTTTTGGTATGCTTATTGAGAAATTAAAGTCATGAATCAGTCCTACTGAAGATCAGCTTGGCCATCTTTGCCTTCTACAAGCTCTCTAAGTTTGAGGAATCCAGCCTTTTATGGCATTGGATGAAAACATAGGAAATGCTGGATGTCTGGAATTTATTTTTATCATCAAATCACTGTTACATATTGCCTTAGTTTGGTTCCTTCTTTGGTGATAATGTAAGAACAATACCAATATCTTACTGTGGGATTAAGCAGATACTACAGTATGATCTAAATGAATTCAGACACCCACTGAATATTTGCAAGATCTGAAATTTATTGGTTACTGTAACTACATATATTTATTTTTGAAGTGGAGCTTTACATAAAAGTAATATGCAAATTAATAATATGAGATGAATATTTCAAATGTGGTTGAAAGGATCACTTATTGATTTTGAAGATCAATGGCTATTCCTCAAATTAATTAATAGTTGTTCTCTCCATAACAATGCAAATTTAAAACCTTGCTTCAAAGTATTAGATGTAACCACTTATAAATGATTTCAGGATAACTCAAGTACCCTATGCTTAATGACATATGTAAATGATGTGAATATAAAAGACAGTATTAGAATGGTTTAAATGCATCTCAGAAATCATTTAGCAATGATATACTTTTTGGTAAATGGACAATGATAAATATAGATGGCCTTGTAGAGGGAACTGGCTCCACATTTAGGAATGCACTTGGATCAATTTGGGTTCTGTGAAAATGCAATCCATGGTGCTGATATTCAGCAATGTCTGAAAAATGCACACTGTCATATATGATTCTGCAAGGAGGAATCTTTCTAGCAATATAAGTCCAGAAAATAATGCCATTCTTAGAGCTTTGTTCAGGTAATTCGCCCTCCCTGTAGGTAAGGTTCCTGCCCACTTTGAAGCCACATTTCCTCAATTATTGTTTTCCTTTGAGTGGCAATGGTCAAGCATGTTAAACTACAGATGAGGTGGATAGAGAAAGGGAAGGGAAACACTGAGAATGAGCCAACTTTATAGACAGAATTTTATATTTTGCTACAGTTCTTCACATGATAAACACTAATAATGTGTTTTGAGTTCAGAAAATCATTTGTGTCATGACAATGCCATTAGCATTAATTAATGTGTTCTCAAAGTAATAAAGGGAAGAAAGTTTTGATTCAGACATGCCCCACCAATAAAACTGATATAGTTGATACACAGTTTTGTGCGCAGCTGAATAGTATTTGGGGGATGAGATGGGCCTTGAAAGTAAGACTATAGGTAGCTATAGCAAGAAATTTGTTCTATTTTCTTTTAATTCTTGTCTTTGATGGAGCTACCAGAACACATCTCCATGGAGTTAAAGTTACCCCAGCAGCTGGGTAACTTCAATATCCTTGCAATATTAACTCTTCCTCATATCTGTTTCCCTCTACTTCCCTTAACAACAAAATCCCAGATCTTCCATCCAAATCCATAGGGATTTGGTAAAGTGAACCTTCTTTCACACCAATTAGGTTCCCCAACTCAAGCCATTTAGTCATTTTCAGGTTTTAGAATCCTTATACTGGCTCAGTTACCCAGTGTGTTCTTTCTCTCCCCCCTACCCAGTTTGTGTTTTATCAGAAGTTTCCATTTAAATTATTTCCTTAAACATCTTGTAAAGGTGGCACTCAATATTTTTCCAATTAGAACCTTTCCTTGGGACTTCATATACGCCCAAAAATATGGTAGGCATTTTGTTCCCACAGTTGTGTTTAAAGCATAAAGATACAGTGTGAAAATATTATGAAATCTGGAAGGTCTCATAAGGCCTTTGGAAAAGAACTTTTAATTTTTGACTTTAAGATACTATAGATCACAATATTGTGCTGCTTTGAATCTGGGGAAATGACACCTTAATTCTGTAAGTGGTCCAGTTTGTACTATATTCACAGTTCAAACACATCTATAAATGCATTCCAATGAATAATGAAGGTAATAATAGGGTTTCTCATGTTGGTAAGTATATTAAAATGTTTCTGTTCAAAGACTAATAAATGCAGAGTGTACTTTTCATTAATATTGTATTAACTTTGAGAAGTTCCTAGAGAAAGGTGATTCAAAGTTCTCACAGTGAAACAATAGCTGTTTTATTCACACCATATGCATAGCCAGGCTCTCTCCCTTCTTGTGTGGAATAAAAATAAATACTGCCAAGATGTCAAGGAGGACAGGAGTTATGAAAACTTGGTGTTTCAGAACGGTTAGTTCCAGGGCCAGAGATGGGAGAGATTAAGAACACTTGCTGCTCTTACAGAGAACGTAGGTTTGACTGCCAGTATCCACATGGCAGCTCACCACCATCTGTTAACTACAATTCAACAGGATCCGATGCCCCCTTCTGGCCTCCACAGTCACCATATACATGTGGTGCACTTACATTCAAGTGGACAAAATACCTATATACATAAAATAAAAGTAAATGCATGTTTAATTAGAACATTAAGTTCTGATCTATAAATATCTTCCTATAAATTTGACTTACTCTATGTCGATAAACTCATGAAACAATCAAAGAGTACTGATGCTTTGCCCCCAGAGTCCCTGTAATGGTTTATATTTATTAGCAGCTAGACTGGGTTTGGAAGCACCAACTGGACAAGACTCTGAGTGTATCTGTGAAGGAGTTTCCAGATAGATCTAACTGAGAAGAAAAGACCCATTCTGAATATGGATGGCACCATCCTCTGCACTGGTGTCCAAGACTTAAATAAAAACAAAAAAGATGGAAACCAGAATGTCACCATTCATATGACCAGCTGTCTCTTGCCCCTGCCTCTATACTTTCCCATATTAAGGTATGCCTCTTCTTATACCATGAGCCCCCAAAGACCTTCTTTACATTAAGTTTCTTGCATTGAGTATTTTTGTCACAGAAAAAAGAAACAGAGAAGACAAAAGGCTTTTCTGAAATAGGTGTTAGGAGTGAAGTGCATGTCCAATGGGACCATTCAACATGTCCTGACAGATCTTAGGCAAAAGGTTCAAGAGTCTCCTGGCCCATGCCACTCTCCCCTCTCCAAGGCCAGGTCTTCTATCAAATTCATCACCAACATGCTAGCCAGGTACAGGTCATCACACTCCTAGAAATATGGAGTTGGCACTGTAAGGCCAGGTTTTTTCATCAGGATAGAGATAAGACAGGCAAACATCATCTCCCTGCTGTCTTCTGACAGTTGTTCACATAGTTGGTCCACAAATCTTTTTCTAGAGACTTGAAGAAACAATTTCTATCTTCACAGAGACTCCAGGTCCTAGAGCCTAGGGTTGCTGGTCATACCAGCAGCTGTGCCTCCTCATGTCCTATTTCGGCTCCTGATCACTGACAGTGAGCCCTTTAAAACTCACCCCTTACTGTACCCAGGATCCTTAGCTCTCCAGACACTACAGCTATAGAACCATGAAGCCCTAACTACAGGGAACCAGAAAAGGAAATATGTACTTTGTCATAAGTCAATACATTTTAGACCTCAAAATTCATTCAAGAACTCTATAGGAAAGAACTAATTAGAAATGAGAGCAGAATGTCTAATACATGAAAGTTTTTAACCAAGAGCTCATTTAGGACAGTAAAGGCTGATGAAAGACTCAGTGTTATTGACTGGACCATCAGTATACTGATGAATGGGCATTAGGGGTGAGATTTTCAAAGTCTTCAAATATTTTGCAAGAGTATTTAAAAAGAATGTAGGGAATGTCATTTAAGAAAAAAGGCAGGATCAGGATTCAAAATGATCACTTTTCCTAGGTTTGCAATATATAGATAGAAGAACACAGTAAGCTTAAATACAAACTCACTTGAGTCAGGATACCACAGGCACATGGGTCTCCTTTGTAATATTTAAATAACTTCCAACAGCATAGGCAAACACAGTATTTTTAACTACACGAAAATAAGACAGCTGATCCAGTGACAACAACAAGCATATACATGATCAGAGACATGAAAACAGGCTTCATGTGTGCTAGGAGGAATTCTGATATTTTATTTGTACTTCTTTTTTTCTTTCTTTTTTAAGGGGGGTCTGAACTTCTAAGTGAAATGAGACAATGAAATTAATTACATTTTAATATTTTGCAAAGACTTTGTGTAAACTCTGTGATTAGAGACTGTGGATTATTCATCTTTAAATGGCACATCTGTACCACATCCCTTTTCCAAAGGCTTGGGGACTATTGAGGGGCTAGAAAGAGTCTAAGAGCCAGAGATAGTGGGTGAGTACAAGAAAATGGTGTTTCCTGGATACACTGGGCAGTTGTATATATGAACTTGAATGTTTGTGACAGCATATACAAGAGATACACAGGCACAAACCAAACCAAATTCTCTCATGGAAGGGGAAGGTGGGTGCTAAGTTCCAGCCCTAGCTAAGAAGTTATTGACAACTGATAACTGGTGGAAGATGGAACCAATTTCTTTAAGAATGTAGCCTGTTGTTGACCAGCCATGCTCTGTGGGATTCCCACACCTAAGAGCATTCAGGAAGCACAAATTGAACCTGATGTATTTATTTTTAAATGAAGGTAAAGAAAGGGGGGAGAGAGAGAGAGAGAGAGAGAGAGAGAGAGAGAGAGAGAGAGAGAGAGGGAGGGAGGGAGGGAGGGAGGGAGGGAGGAAGGAAGGAAGGAAGGAAGGAAGGAAGGAAGGAAGGAAGGAGATGACAGTGACAAGAACTCAAGTGTTTGGGTTAGTAAGGAGGTGAGGGTGGGTCTAGGAGGATGAGGAAGAAAGAGAGGGGAACTCTGAACAGATTTTATTAAGAATTCTGTCTCAACTGGTAAGTGAGAAAGAAAGGTTTTGTGTGTGTGTGTGTGTGTGTGTGTGTGTGTGTGTGTGTGTGTGTGTGTGTGTGTTGGTGTTGTTATAGGAAGATCTAATCCTTGAAGCTCAAGACCTCAGCTTTCAGCTTTCAGTTTTGTAGATACTAGAGTTATCTTTAAGAATGCAGAAGCTAATGCAAAAATGAACCCACAAGGACTCCTAATATAAAGCCTACTCCCTCAGCTAAGTTCCAGAGAGATATAATAATACAAGAAAAGAATAAGGTTCCAGGGCTACTGGGTCTTCATCCTCATCTAATGTTTTACCATAGACTTTCTTCCAGAGGAATCCATGGAGACCTTAAGCTCTCTACACTGTGTGATGTTACAGCAGCAGTCCAGACCTTCCTCTCCCTTCACCCTTTCTGTCTGTATGGTCTTAGCTTTTCCTTTAGGACTGTGTGGAGGTGAGTGGAAGGTGGAATGCTTTCTTCTCAGTGGTTGGAGGATAAATGCATGCATATGCACACTTACACACATAGGCCTGAGTGCACACATAATTATGTCTTTCCTGTGGATGATGTTCAAGATAAGCTGTCCCAAATATTCCCCTTGACATTAGGGAAAGAAACAAAAGTTGAAAGTCACTGTTATGAAGTTGGCATTCTTCTCTACCAGGAAGTTCCTAGACCTGGTGGAGCTGGGACCCCTGAGCCTTGTTATCCTAAAGGGGTCATATCTATTATCCAATCCCACTCCTGCAGGACCCTACACTCTCCATCAATTGTGAAAATGTTCCCCTGCCGCTTTGGCTCTGCATTTCTGTACCAAGTCTGAGAAATGCATAATCTGAAATGTGCAAGCATTTCTGTGTGGCCCTTTTCTTACTGTACATTTAGTCCTCGGGACCTCAGCCTAAAATGATAAAGTATTTCTTCTTCCGTGCAGAGTTCTATTTGGAACACAGGCACTGACAGGTGGATTGAGTGAAAGCGGGGAGGATGTCACTTTCTCAGCCTCTGCTTTAAGACAGCTGGAAAGTGGGGATAAGGTAGAGAGCTCCATGCCTAGCTTACAGGGAGGCAGGTAAACACCTCACCACACTGGCTGTAGGACTCTACCACAGATTCCCAAAGACAGGTTGTAGATGTCTCTGTACCCACTCAGGCAGCTTTACCCACAGAAACTATCTGCACAAAGATACCAGCACCTTCCAGAATGTGGGATACTTTGTAATGTGAGGCAAACAAGAGTCTGCCTTTCTGACTACCCAGCCCCTGGGCCCTAGATTCACAGGCTCCTGCTCCATCAAACAAAGGAGAGAAGACGCCTCTGTGAGGATCATGTGTGCAAAATCTATGATGTAGTTTGATAGATGGTGGTGAAGCTAGATTTAATTGGATTTCAGTAAATTAAGTAATGTGCTGTATCCTGTAACCATTATAGAAAAAAAAAATCCCCAGTAATACAGAAAGGAAATAAAGACCTTTAATACAATCATGATAATTCCCATTAACACTAACTCTACCTGGGTCATCCTTGAAGCACGTTGTGGAGGAAGTGCTGTGGACATGACCTAGCTACTGCATTCAGGCCATCTGGGGGACAAACTATCACAGAACTTTGCCCAAAGCAGCTGAGATTTGAACAAGAGAGATACTTTTGCTATTAGCAATCTCTAATGATTATCACTTTGCCACAGCTCTGTCAATGTACAGCAATTTCTAGTGAACTGTCTTGCCACAGCTATCCCAGTGTAGGCTAGAATCAGGTGCTTGGTCTTCTGAGGTAACCACCAGCAAGAGTCATCTCCCATGTTTCACCTCAGCTGCTACATTTGCAGCTGCTTGTATCCCATGTCCTTCTCTATCAACACCTTACACATATGTGCACACATATGAGCGAGCATGTATGCACTTATCTCTCCCACCCCTCTCAAATAGTCAGCTGGAAAGGTGTGCATCATCCAGAAATTATGACAGCCATTGTTCCATATCTTAATTTTTCACCTTGTTTATATGGAGTACCTTTTACTTCTGGTGATTCCACAGGGTGTTCATTTAAGATAGGTAAGACAGAGCTCCATTTTGAGGAGATAATGAACAATTTTTTTAATTTTTTTCTTTATTATTATGTGTTCTAAATTTTATACATCAGCCATGGGTTCCCCTGTCCTCCCCCCTCCCACACCCACCTCCACCTTCCCCCCATCCCCTCCCCTCCATTCCCCTGTCCTCCAGGATCAAGGCACCCCTGGGGACCCATTTAAACCTGGTGGATTCAGTACAGGCAGGTCCTGTCACCTCCTTCCAGACTGAGCAAAATGTCCCTGTATAAGCCCAAGGTTTAAAACAGCCAGCTCATGCACTAAGGACAGACCCTGGTCCCACAGACTGGGTGCCTCCCAAACAGATCAAGCTATTCAATTGTCTCACTTATCCAGAGGGCCTGATCCAGCTGGGGGCTCCACAGCCTTTGGTTCATACTTCATGTGCTTCCATTTGTTTGGCTATTTGTCCCTGTGTTTTTTGCAATCTTGGATTCAACAATTCACACTCTTGCAGACCCTCCTCTTTCTCGACAGTTGGACACCTGGGAGATCCCAGCTGGATCAAGAACAGAAAGGGAGACTGAGGAATAACAGACTATGATAAATGAAGACCACATGAGAACAGGAATAGGCAGAGTGCTCGAGAGGTCCCCAGAAATCCACAATGATATATCCTCTGTAGTCTGCTGGCAATGGTCGAGAGAAAGCCTGATCTGACTAGGTGATCAGATGACTAAACACCCTAACAGTCGTCTTGGAACTCTCATTCAATAACTGATGGAAGAGGATGCAGAGATCCTCAGCCAGGATAATGAACAATTTTAAGATCATTCTCTGCCCTAGTTTCCTGGCTTTCTGGAGGAAGCTGCCTCTAGATGTTTGTTATGGGAGTAGTAGAGAATTTAGTATTTTAGACTATTCAATATCAATCCATAGCTATAACATCTATAACAGTTGAACCATAATCCTAATTAATGAGGTGCCACCTACAATGCATACCAGGAGGAGCCATTGCCCGTTTTCCTTGCTGCTGGCAGGCATAAGCACCGGTACTGTGATAATAAGCATGATGGATTGAATTTCATTAAAATGCCAAGGAAAAAAATCCTACAAAATGGTTCATAATTAAATGGTCTCCAGCTAAGCTGTCGACAAAACGTGAACTTCCCCTCTATTCTATTCAACTGGATGTCATGTCGACTTGTGGGTGGGGGGTATTTTAACTAATAACAATGTGCTCTGTTTACATAGTTCTCTTGCTTGTAGATCCACACTGCACTTTATAAATATCGTCTTATTACCTCACATGGTGAGTCAATTAGGGAACTAAGGATAGAGCCTGAATCTCCAAACTCTGCATTATTTGTGCAGATGGCTCTTTATGTGTCATGAGCAGTCTACTGGCATGTGCCTTGGGTGGATGAGATAAGGTGTGGTATCAGTTTCTTGATTGGCATCACCATCTTTATAATATAAAACACAGCTAGCTATTAGAACATTCCCTGAGTGAGCATTACTTTGAATCAAACCACACATACTGATTCTTCATACATGCACAGTATGTAGTCAGTTACCCAAGCATCCTACTTTAAGCGATGTATATCTCCAAGCTGAAGGCATCAATTTGTTCTCAACTGAACAGCTAAGTTGTCTATCTTCAGATTCCTGAATATAGCAAATAAGCTTCACCACACTGGAGCATTCACTTTGTGCTCACTTGAGGTGGAGGTGATTTTTCATGAATCCTGCTTGATTGTATCATCTTAAATTGTTCACACTTTCATAAGAAGCCAGAAAAACTGGGCCTGCTGGTTACAGGCTCTTTTCTAGATGTATTCAGGTAACGAGAGAGCTGACTTTCTCAAATCCTTCTGGACAGTCTGTTAAGCGTCCTATGCATTATTATGAATATTTTTGGTGAAAGACATAGTGTTGGAAAGCTACAAAAGACAATGAGGAATCAGCAAGAGTGATGGTGAGTGTTATATGAGACAGAATAGGGCCCAGGGCTAGCCCCCAACCCAGCATCCATGCGGCCCAATGCCTGTGCTTGCTTCCTGTGATCTGAGGTCCCACAGACTGGCCATCTTGGTCTACAGCTAGTCTTTTCAATCCTACTTCTCCTTTAATATGGTATGACTATAACTTGAACCAAGTTTCTCTATAGAGTCTCAAGAGTTTTCTCATGGTGCCTTGAACATTTAGTTCTTTATGTCCAGATGAATAACTCAAACCACACTGCAGGTGAAAAAGGAAGGCTCATTGAGGACCAGTGGCATACTCCCTGTCTCACCTTCAATACTGGGACAGACTACCATGCTTTAAAAAAAAAAAGGTAAAGAGAGTCCTTGAAACTGCTCTGCAGAGTACAATCAGCTTGGGATGTCATTAATGTCCCATGAGCAGGAGGGAAAGGGCACTAGGGAGTCCACTCTTCTGTCAGTGCTACTCCACGCTGTCCTCAGGCCCTGTTCTCATAGTACAGGTGGTGGTGTTTCTCACAGAGTTTATTCTGTTCTTTGTGACATGATACAGCATCCTAATCCAGTGGGTTGATCATCCATCCTTGGAAGCCTGAGCAAGAGTTCAATGGTCTAACTTGGGTTTTTACAAAGACACTTACAAGTAAAGCACCCACTCCCTTCTGCCTGTCCTGTCAAAGGAACCAACAGGGTAAAGGATGGAGTACATTCGGATGCCAGATAGAACCACCCCCATACACACACACACACACACACACACACACACACACACACACACACACTGTAATAGTTCAACTGTTAAATTCAAATTTTAGATTTCTTGTAAAAATTTAAAATATATAATGAACATATTCCAGAACACTTTACAAGTTTTAAGCCTAGGAGAATGTCTAGAGACAGAGTTGCGCTCATGCATAAAATACACAGGCAGTTGTTGCTCAAGAAAATATCGATTCTGAAATAGTAAAATTCAAATAATTTTATAAAGAGGAAATGAAAGGATGAGGGAGATGGGTCTGAGGGATTCCTGGGAGAATAGAAAGAGAGGGATAGGAAATAGGTATAATCAAGATACAGTATATACATGTATGACTCTTTCAGAATAATTACTTCAGGGTATTATTAAAGAAAAGAAAACTCCTCACATTTGTGACCCCCAGTTTGCCAACAGAGTCATAGTGCAGCTTTCTCCTCAAAAAAATCTGAAACCTTGAAACAGTCGTTACATGGTGTTTTGAAACATGTACCTTTGAGATGGTATATGAATATTTTTTAATGATTTTCCCCCATCTGTACGACAGTATAAAATAGTACGGGACATTTTAACTTCAAGTGCAGGCAGCTAAACACTAGGGAGCTCAGCAGCAGATACCACAAATCAGCCACAAACTCAGAGTGATGTACTGTGAAGCAGAAATTAAACCCAAAACCAAACCTGTCAGCAGAATGAATAGGTGGAGAGGTTGAGCCTCGGCAGTAAGCCTTACTTTAATTTTCTTCTCTGATAACCTCTACCACAGCCAGCTATTTCAAAGTCACCCACCAGCTCACCTAGACGGACAACTATTACAACAACAGCCACTGTATGCACTGTGTTTAGTAATTGTGTCCATCTTGATGGCTCCCTTCTTAACAATCTTATCAATGATGGACCTCCCTGCCTGCAGAGGTTATTTGGATTTTCCCCCCTCTCTGACCTTAAGTTCTGTGATGAAGTTTCTGTTGTGCAAATACCATTTGTTATGTTATCCGGGGGAGGCCTGCACACTTCCTCCAGGAACAGAGGGCAGGATGACAGACTGGCTACAGTCCATCTCGGCCTTTCAATGGACTCCTGGAAAAGTGGAAGGGAAGGGAGGTCTCCTGCCCCTTCAACTTGGTTTATTTTCAGCCCAATTTCATTAAGGTCCATGTGCTCTATATTGGGATGGTGTAAGTCAGAATTCTAAACTTGTGACCTTTAAACCTTTGTTCAGGTCTCACTGTGATAATATAGTCCAAGAAGCTTAAAATTGGCTGCTGTTTTTACACTGTATTTTTGTAGAAAGCATGAGATCCATCAGGAAGCTTTTCTCCTGCATCTCTGGATTCAGTATTTTTGGAGTCTACAGCAGGAATCTTTGTGTTGGGTGCTTCCTACCCCAGAAGGCTCAGCAACGGATGCACCCATACTACCCCTCAGATGGGGACTGCCATGCAGCACAGCCTGCGTCTCCCCCTGTGTCATCCCTAGAAGTCAGCAGACTACATCCGTGACTTCAGAGGGAAGCATCCACAGGTCCCTGGAACCAGCTACTGGAAGCCAGGTTTAAAGGTGGACATTTCTTCATCACAAGAAACGGATGCACAAATTGAGGGAAATTTAATATAGAGAGCAGAAGAACTAAACAAGAACGAAAACCCATGAGTTTCCCAAACAAGCATTCCAATACTGCTTGTGACCAAATTGACACTAGCCTCAGAGCTTGTGGTTGTGCTGGGATCATAGTATTGAGAGATTCTGGAAATGAGCAAACTCTAAAACTAATGTATCAGTGAAGGAGAGGGAGCAGTCAGGAGGACATCAGAGAGAAGCGAGAACAGTCATGGATAAGCCAAGGGCAGAGGCTTTCAGAACTCAGGCTCAGAGCAAATACATGGGGTAAGCAGGCATTTCCAGTGGATATTCATCAGTGTCTTCAGTGAGAGTCCTATTGCCCTTGGTATGTCAAACTGAATGGTACATTAATTATATCAGGATCTATATGGATTAAGATTTAAGTTCTGGACGGGCGGTGGTGGTACACACCTTTAATCCCAGCACTTGGGAGGCAGAGGCAGGCAGATCTCTGTGAGTTCAAGGCCAACCTGGTCTACAGAGCAAGGAGTCCCAGGAAAGGTGCAAAACTACACAGAGAAACCCTGTCTCAAAAAAAAAAAAAAAAAAAAGATTCAAGTTCTGAAGGAGGATGATCCATGTCTCATTAAACCCTACCTACTGACCAAATCTCCCTCCTGAAAATAAAGACTTCATCTGATCTGGCCCATGAGACACCTGTGGGATGGAGAAGGGTGTGTCCCTCAGATCCGATGGAGCACACAGCTTTTGTCTCAGCCTTTATGCATTCAGTGAAGAATTTCTGTACAGTTCAGAAAATGCATCAATATTTATATATGTAAAAAAGACTTCTGTTCCATGGGCCCTGCAGGGAACACAGTAGATATATGTTTGATAGTTGTAGGAAATCCAAGAGTACTCTATACGCCCATTTGTTGGAACAGGAAGGATGAATGTGGTGGTGTGAATGATAATGGCCCCCACAGGCTCCTGTATTTGAATGCTTGTTTCCAGCTGGTGGACTGTTTAGGAGCTATAATCTTGTAGGAGTGGAGTAAGGTTTCAAACGCCCATGCCAGGCCCAGTTTCTCTCTCTGACTCCATTTGCCAGTGAGATGAAAGCTCTCAGATACTGTGTTAGCATCATGTCTGTCTGCCTCCTGCCATCATGCTCGCTGTCGTGATGATCACGGACTAAGCCTCGGAAACTGTAAGCAAGTCTGCAAATAGATGTTCTCTCTCACAAACTGCATTGGGCATGGGGTCTCTTCACAACAATTGAACCTTGACTTAGACAACCACTATCTAGGCCTCAAAGACGTAAGTTTTCCTGACCATCTACTATAAATCACAGCTGGCTTCCCAGGTATAGAACTTTTAGCCTTTGTCATCAAAACATTCCCTTCTCTCCAAATTCTCAGACTCAGAGTCAATTCTATTTATGTACTGAAGAAAACAGAAGGAGAGTAACTTTAAAACTCTCCAGAGAGAATGAATGTTTCATATAAAATCTCAACTAACTCAGGAAGCCCATGAAACCAGAGAAGGCTCCAGTCACACTGGCTAGAGAGACCAGCTTCACTATCCTGGTACTGGTATTTCACCTACAGATGTGATTCCTGGGTTTTCATAAACTCAACTTTCCTCTAACTTTTATCTCTACCTTCTCAAAAAAAAAAAAAAAAAAAAAAAAAGGGAGAAACCTACTGGGGTCACAGCTGTCTATGTCCCCGACGACTCCCAGTGCACATCAGTATGACACGAAGTCCCTGTGTGAGTGCTGAATGACTTGAGTGGTTAAATCACTGACCCTGGGATCCCCAGAATTATGACACCTCATTTCCTAAGCATCACAACATTTTAGCAGCAACAGAGTGAAAACTTGTCTCTTGAGACTTCAATTTAGAAGACATCAGATACATTGTTTTGTTTGTCCTTTTGAGTCAGAAAATATTAAAAAAAAAAAAAGCATAGTGCACACTGGATATATGACGAAAGCAGAAGTGTACAGGAGGTTTGCAATTAGTTCCCTTGTCAGTCGGTCAAACTCCCACTGTGCCTTTAACGTCTTTTATACTGCTGTATTTGTCTTGGTTCTTCACTGGGTAACAAAAGCTTGTTTGGAATGTTCATATTTGTTAACCCTGACAATTTCAATAAGGAAAAAATCTGGGAATGGAAAATGGCTCATCAGTGAAGAGACATACTGCTCTTTTAAGAGAACCTGTGACAGGTTCTTAGAACCCATATTGGGTGGCTTACAACCGTAACTCCAGTTCTGGTCTTTATTCCTTTTTCTTTGTTGTTGTTTCGAGACAGGGTTTCTCTGTGTAGTTTTGTGCCTTTCCTGGAACTCACTCTGTAGACCAGGCTGGCCTTGAACTCACAGAGATCCTCCTGGCTCTGCCTCCTGAGTGCTGGGATGAAAGGCATGCTCCTCCACTGCCCGGCCTGGTCGTTATTCTTTGTTCTAGTTTTCAAGGACATTCACACATAGCACATCCACAAACACACACACACACACACACACACACACACACACAGAGGGAGAGAGAGAGAGAGAGAGAGAGAGAGAGAGAGAGAGAGAGAGAGAGAGAACTGGATTGAGGGGTACATAGAAAGGATTGTGGGAGAAGTTAAATGTAGGAAAGAAAAGAGGGGTTTGGTGTAATTATATTTTAATTAAAATACATTCTAAAAGATATAAGAAAAAAAGATAAATCCAAAGAATTATCATGGGAGAAAAACTGAAAGAAGAGAAAAAAATACTCATCATGCAGGATGTCCTCCTTAGTGGGAGGTGAAATCTCACGCTCTGTCCTGTTTTCTTAGAGCAAGCTGTTTATACTCAAATCATCATGGATCATGGTTGAGTCAACAAGTTCAGCATGGTGAGATCAAAGGTGACTCACCAGGGACCCATAGAGCTTCTGATGACACCTTTGCTATGAACAGTTTTAATTACCAGATATTTAGTTGTGAAATATGTACATGTCTTAATTGCCTCATATACAGAAGGGACATATCAGTCACTCAGGTTAATACAATGTGATGAGCACACACATTCATATCCTGCAAACCGGAAACACCAGGTTCAGTCTCATGAGCAGTAAGGTGATTAATGATTATGACTTTGCATGGTATCTGAGGTTCCATTCTCAGCTCCAGAATGCACCAGACAGCTAAGCATGCTTAAAGGCCCATCTTGTAACAATGGATAGTGTTGTTTCAATCAATGTACTCATTACCCACCAGGCAGAGTTTACATCAGGCAAAATTGATGGGAACACAGAAATTTCAAGATCATGAACCTGGAATGATTTGATGATGTAATCAACATATTCAGAAAACTTTCAAATATATGTTAAATACAAACTAGCTCCTGAGTTTGTGGTTTCAATGGTTCCTTTTCTATTTGTGTCTGTTTTTTTTTTTTTTTCCCAGTTCTGTGATCAAACATAGTAAGTACTTTATCACTAACTTTCCTGTCTCACGCTTGTGAGATGTGACAAACATGACCGTGTCTGTAGGTGTGAAATGTATTTTTCCCCAGGAGCTACTAAGCGAAAAGTCCTTGGTGAGACTGCTCCCCATCAAAGGACAAAGCTGCTAAATTATTTTTTAAAGATTTACTTTATTTTTAACTATGTGTATTAGTGTGTGTGTGTGTGGGGGGGGTGTTCTGCACTCATTAGTGCAGGAGCTGGAGTTACAAGCTCGATGAACCCCCTGATGCTGGTGTTGAAAAACCAAGTGTGGGTGCTTTGGAAAAGCAGTAAGGGCTCTTAAACATTGGGCCATCTCTCCAGCCTGCATTGTTTTTACATCTTCTCTTAACTTGAGCATGTATGTAGTTGCAGATAAAATTAGCTGTGTGTGTGTGTGTGTGTGTGTGTGTGTGTGTGTGTGTGTGTGTGGCTTTGACTATGTGACATGTGTGTTGTGTATTGTTGTAACTTTGTGTGTGATGTGTATATGTGTAAAGAGCAAGTGACGAAAGCAGAAGATAGAAATTGGTACAAAAGCAAATTGGTTTTGTTGTTTTGTTTCCATTTGTTAAGGTGAGTTGGTCACAACAACAGCCTTGTCTTTGTCATAGGCCAGAGATGCCATTAGTGTTTAAGTCAAAACATCCTGGGTTCAAACTAAACCAGAAGCTAGGGATGCTGGAAAGGGGTTTTTCCTAATAATTTCATCTCCTTTACCTGGAGACAATATGTGAGGATGATATTGAAGATGGGAGTCACCTGGACATCAGGACACACAGAACAGGAACTGAACTGGTCAGTCCTCCCTTTCTATGTTTCAAGTCAATGGTCCTCAACGTCATCCCATTCCTAGGGACCCAATCTTAATACCTAGGAGCTCTGTCTTCTTTCTTTCTCTTCAGCTTCCACTGATGAAATACTTATTTCTCAAACTTCTCACCTGTGGTCTGTGAATTTCATTCTTTGACTATGTAAAACAAGAACCTGAAAGCTATTGGCTCAGTAGAAATTTGGTGTGACCCTGTGACTTAGGCATCCTTACTCCTGAGTTATAAACCCACCAGGGAACAAAGAAAAAAACCTGTTTCTCTCAAAGGTATCCCCAGTTTTCCTGCACAATGTGGGTTTTGGTGTATATATGTTAAAATCCTTGAAGCCCGGGTAATAGGCAAAACTCTGAGAGCTGGCTTGTGAAGAGGGCCAGTAAGTCACGGATTCCGTGGCTAGAATAGTTTTTTCATAACACTTGTCTATACCTTTCTCCAGAGTAGCTAGTGCATGTCATTTGCCCAGGAGCATGGAATGTACGTTACATGCTCAGCACATAGACACACACACACACACACACACACACACACACACACACACACACCAAAAAAAAAAAAAAAATCAAAACCAAAAAAAACAACAACAACAACAAAAAAACAACCTCCCTCACATGCTACCCATGGCTAGCCTTCCTCCTGTGGCCATCTCCTATTAGCGGAAAATCTGTTTACTTTCTGTCATGCATATGCACAGAAGGAACAGTAGAGATAAGGGGGGAATCTGGAGTAATAGCCAAAAAGACAGCTGCCTTCTGTGTTGCCAAAATGGAAGAGTGGGATCCTGAATCAGAGCCTGGAGGTGTATGGCACATCAAGGGGAAGAAGCCTCAATAACTGATTGCTAGATACTCTTGAATTCTGGGTGTCCAGTTTGGCTGTCTTAGGATTTGAGTATGATAGAGAAAGCCATTCATCTCCACTTCCTTACCTTGAAAAAAAATCTTGCATTTACAACTATCTACTGTTCCAGCCCAGCTAAGAAATCTGATGCTGGTGGGCCACCTCATTTCCATTCTGAATGTGTCTAGTGCCCACCCTGGCGCATAGCTGAAATTTTACCCTCTGACAGCTCTATTCAGCACCCCACAATTTGTCTCACTGCAGAGACTGTCAGCTAGCTGAATGTCCATGATCCTGGGAAAACATAAACACAAGTGGGAACACCCTCCAAGGTGCCCAGGTCTTTGCTTTTCTGTCATCTAGCCAAATATTTTGTGAAGCTGAGGGTGAGAGAACTAATTCCATTTTCCCATCTAGATCCTGAAAACCTGCTCAAAGTCTCTATAGTCAACATCAAACACTATCCCTTGCTCAAAGAAAAATTTCTCAACAGTTTGTTGAATGCTGTATAGCCTTGCCTGACTCCTTCTTTGACTCAACTGAGCTTGCTGTGCAGCACACTGTCTTGCCAGCCCTTCACAACAACCCACCAAAAGACCACCATGATCTGCACACCTGCAGATCTGAGGCAACTTGCAAGCCTCACCTCCCACTATCCTCTGACATGCAGTACTTCTGCTCCAAGGTCTAGAGACAGGCTGTTTTCTGTGAGGATCTCACCAAATGAGTGCCTACCTGTGATGGTCAGGGTTTGTACATCCTACCTTACACTTGTGCATATTTATTTTTATTTTTGAATTTAATTGTGTGAATATAAATCTTAGAGAACCATTATCATATGCCTATAAGTATCTACAAGTATGGAAATGGCAATTAATCACTCCTAAATACATGTGGAAAACACACAGTCCTTGGAAACGTGTATATTGGAGAATACCTCTGAGCAGTGTAGCATCAAGAAGTGTAGATAGATAAAATGTAAACAATGCTAAGAGTGCACAGCATGTAGAAAAGAAAATCATTAAATTTTCCCTACAGTTTCCAGTAAAACAACAACAACAACAACAACATTGCTTCCACCAAAATAATTACCATTTATTCACTAAGAATATCTGTCTAAAGGTGATAGAATGTTATAAAAGTCTCTGCCTCAGCAATGGGGAAATGGTGTTTCCCTGTTCTAAACATGTTTAATTTCTTACAGTGGCTTTCTTTCTATGATTTTGCTGATGTCCAACAAAGTTTATGGATTTCCATTTCTTTAGCAGTTAAAATTATATTTACATGATTCTCTTCATAAAGTAGTTTCAACACAATTGAAGCTTAGAACATATTTCTTAAAAATGTAATTATAGCATGCACATGTAATATAAATTTGGTGTCATAAAATGAGCAAACCTATTAAAAATGTTATTAAATGTAATTCTTGTTGGAGAGGATGGGTTTTATATAAACCAAGATGTAATTTATTTTAACTGTGACACAATCATATTAAAAAACAATGGGAAAATTTATGCTCATAAATATTGATTACTTAAGCTGAAGTAGGGCTGGCGAGATGTCACATCTGGGAAGAGAATTGGCTGCCAGTCCTGAAGATCTGAATATAGTCCCCCATAATTCATAGTCAGAGGAGAGAAACCAATCCAGCCAATTGTCCTCTGAGCTCTGCATGTGCACCACCAGGCCATGTGCTTGCTCTCAGCACACACAAGAGAGATAAGTAAAGGTGCTAATGTGTTTTTTTTTTCCTTCATTTCTTAAATTGAACCAAAACTACACAGAAATCATTCTGCTATGTCTGTTACAATTGCAATAGTCTTACTAAAGGTTAAAACCAATATCAAAAATAAGCACATAAGAGTGCAGAGATGGGTCAAACATTTTCTACCATAAAATTTTCCTTCCTTCATGGCACCTACTTTGTATATGAGGCAAGTAAAAGAGTAGACAGCAGGGTTTAGTGGAGATTAGAAAACAACAGAGGGGAAGGAACAGAAAAACCACACTAGGTGCAGGGTACAGAGGCTTTGGGGAGGTGGTGGACAGAGCCAAAGTGATGACAGTGGAGCCCTTCCCTATTTCAAGTGCTCAGTTTCTTGGCATGGGATATAAGGCTTGAGGAGCCATTTATAGTAAGCTCTTTGTGTTGACTCTGCTCAGAGCCCTCGAGTCCTTTCTTGGCCTATTTTTGCCTTCTGGGGACCACTCCCTGTTAAGCACGGTTTGACACTTTGTGGGGAGGTATTTTTTTCTTAATTCTGCTGGAATAAACTGAGTGCTCATTGGCTAATGTGACAGAGATATCTGCCAATCCAAGACAATCCATCTACCAACTACTCCCTGGGCTCCTCACTGGGATGTGAGAGACAGAGTCCCTTCTCCATTCCCTAGGCTTCCTCCCAAGCTAGCAGGAAAGCAGGATACTGGATGATGGCAAAGCATCATAGCTGCTTATTTCCTCATCAGGAAAAGCCACACTCATAGTCCTTTTCAGGTTCTAAGACAGAAGCTCTTCAGGACACACAGGCCTGTGAGGTGGCTAATGTCCTCACAGCTCTCAAGTCTAGCTTTCTCCTCTAAAGAGAAAGCTGTACAGCTTGGTCACAAGTCAGAAGAACATTTTGTAAAATCTACTTAGTATTAATTTATTCTTAATAAATTTTCCATTGTAAGAACCTCTGGCCAGACTTAGTAAAAACACACAATTTCCCTCATTCCCTGAAGAGTCTCATGAAACCTCAGCCATAGGTTTTACTTCTCCCAGAGATTAGCTGACCACTGAGCTCTGCCTTGTTGGGGGATGGTGCTGCAGCAAATCACTTCTGGGTTTTGGAGATGCCATTCCAACAACAACAACAAAAATGTAACAAGGTTTTAATAATCTTGTCAAGACAAACTCAAGAGCCCTAGCTTCTCATCCTTCCTGAATAGAACATTACAAATCCACTCATCCAGTTAAATGTTTTGTGATAACATGAAAAGTGAAATTGTTTATGGAGTCCAAAAGAATCACAGAATGTTCACAAGGTAAGAGTCTTCCCATAGGAGAAAGACAGGCTGGTCTTTACAAAACCAGCCTGATTTAGTCACCAGCAAAATAAGAACTACAAATAAAGGTTTCCAATAATCAATGGAACCATATTTCATATGAGATAAAAAAATCTTGCTGTGGAATCTCCTGTCTATTCTGGAGGAGAGAAAATCCTGGCTTTTGACAGAAAACTCTTAGGAAGAAATGTACGTAAGAATCCAAGGCTCTGTCAGGCTTTCTTTCTTTAGTGCTTTAATTAATGATGACATTAAAACAAGCTTATTGTTATTTCAGAATACCTTGGATTAACTATGCATTTACTTGTGTTTATGGTAGTTATGAGTTTCCAGCCAATAATGTATAATTTTTAAAGTATTTTAAGATGTAAACTTTATCTTTCATTCATATAGTTTTAAAATACATTTTAAAAACTTTATACTCCCAGGGAAACTGTGATCATTTGGAAATCTGAAAATAGCCTGGTGATATTTGTATTCCCAATCATCAGATTTTATGGGTTTTTGTTTGTTTGTTTGTTTGTTTGCTTGTTACTGTACGAAGTTTGTGCGGGATTATATAGCCTCAATTTAATGCAAATTCTGCATAGAAAAATACTTCCACTGAAAGAGCTATGACCCCTTTTTACAAAATTCAGGATTCCTTGCAAGACCTCCCACAATGTGGGGAGGTTGTTCTATATCCCTGGGTGTGATGCTGAAGTCAGAGTGACAACCTGGCTGTCCCAGGTGTCCTGTGTCTTCCATGGCTACTGTAGGCCTTTACCAAATGCACTTTGCTCTCTAGCCTTTTCTGGGAGGATCTGTTTACATTGATAATCTACTGGAAAGACAAGTAGCGACAAAACGAAAATCATTGGCTATTGAAGTATTCTGGAGATGGGGGAATTGTCGTTAGTCATGTATGCATTGAGGAGTACATTAAGTTCCAATGCACAACTTCAAACCTGTCACTTATTACACAGATATTCCTGGTCAAACTCAGTGGACCACAAACACAAACAAAAGACATGAATATGATATGGAAAGGAGATGCATAGCATATGAGGTTTATAGGGTTAGAGGGAGGCAGATTAAAAAAAAATGGCAGTGGAGAGAATACATTGTGAATATGTATGAAAATTTATCCAAGGATAAATTCAATTAATAAAAACAATCTATATTTTGAAATAAGCTAAGAAACATGATTTCAGCCACTTGTCATTCATGGTCAGACTTCAAGAAGAAACAATCTGGCCAGCATCAAACTACAAAGAACTTATAATTGTTGGACATATGTCTGTTTTTGAAATTTGTATCCCCATTTTTATCAGAACTAAAAATGGGGTGCAGTCACAAAAGAAGGATAAATCTTTAGTATTAAGGACATATTTCAATTATTTCAGATTAGAGGTTTCCATGCATTTACAAAAACTAAAAGAAATGGCAACATTGCACAAATAAAAAAAAAAAAAACTGTAGAAAAGTCAGACAAACTTCCTGAACAGAGGAGAGGTGGGCTTGAAGTCCCACCCCAAGGTGAAGAGCTCCTGAGAATTCGTAGCTGTCAAGAGAGGGTAAGTCCATTTTCTTTAAGTGTGTGGCCCCTAGTGAGTTGACCAATGGAAGGCTACACACCCATAAGTATACGGGCAACTTAAAGTGGACCTGATGGTACACAAGTTGGGTAAATAAAGAAGGAGTAAACAGGCCTGGGAGGAGTACACAGTGCAGGTGAATATGACTATGGTAGTTTGAATATAATTGGCCCCCATAAGCTCATAGAGAGTGTCACTATTGGGAGGTATAGCCTTGTTGAAAGATGTGTGTCCCCATTTGGGTGCGCTTTATGATTCCCTATGCTCAAGATACCATATAGTGTCTGCGGCTGCTTCCTGTTTCCTTCTGATCAAGATGAAGATAGCACCATGTCTGCCTGCAAGCCAACATGCTCCCTGCCATGATGATGATGGAATGGACCTCTGAACTATAAGTGAGCCACCCCAATTAAATGTTTTCCTTATAAGAATTGCAGTGGTCATGTTGTTTCTTCACAGCAACAGAAACCCTAAGACAGTGATCAAAATACCTTGCATGAAATTCTCAAAGAACTAAAAAAGGGGAACGGATTTAAAGTTATATAGAAAATTAGAGGCATCTAATGCCTCCTCTCCCAAGTTGAAAGATGTTTGTGGGGGAATTAAAGTAGATTTACCAAAATTCAAGCAACGCAAATATAAAAGGGTCCTGTGCTAAGAAGAGAGCAGGTGAGTATTCGAGCCAAGGTTAGTAGAATGATCTTCTTCCAAAAACAGCAGAGCTCACACTTTTTCACTGATCTCCACATTGCCTTCGACTGTCATTCACATCATGCTGTCTCTGCTCCCCTGGTAGACAGGGAAGGTACAGGTGTTCTTTGTTTCATATTCCACCTGGTACCTACTGCTTCACTGTCTGCAGGTGACCCACATGGCCTTTTGTGGATCTGACACCTTTTTCTAAATGTCCAGTCCTCCACAGCAGTAACTGACACACCATTGACCTGCTGGGACAGGATGAAAGCTCATAATTCTACCCATGGGAATTATATTTGTTTACTTACTTGCTTATTATGCAGTCTGTCAGAGAACAGGATTTTAATAAATATTTGTATGAATAAAATTCAGTATCAGAAAATCAGTATCAGAAAATTGGACTTCAGCAATGGTTTTTCTCCTCTTCAAATCTAATGTTTTTGGGGGGTAATGATGTAGAGCTTATAAATACTATTGATTATACAATACTTCCAACAGCACGCCCCACATTGATCACCTCTACATATTCTGGCTCCGTACTCTCAATCATTCTTCCCTCCTAGTGTGTATTTAACAAAAACACATCTTCCTGAATGTGTGTTTAGTGGAATTCTCATCCTCTGAACTTCCCCTGACAAGAATGCATTATGGCAACAGGAAGGGGGAAGGGGAGGTAGGGTGAACAGGGCTAAGCTTGGTCACTCCACCCTGCCTCTGATTTGGGAAACCGCAGAGCTCAGCAAGAGAAAGCTCTGCCTGCCACTGAGCATGGCCCAGAAAGCTTTGAAATTTTGCATTAGTCAAATCTTATTATAAACCTAGTTGGCATCAAGTTCCTTAAAGAAAGCAAACAGGAGCAGCCTGCAAAGTCCACACAGTTCTAGCCTCTGGTTCTAACTTAGGAGCACACATAGGGAAACAGTGATTGACAGAGATAAGCCTCTCCCAAGAAAGCAGAGCCATCTAAAAACTTTCTCTGCAAGTCTCTTATTCTCCCGGCCCAAGGAGTAATGGCCTCTGTAGTTTCTCACTGACACACACACACACACACACACACACACACACACACACACACACACAGAGAGAGAGAGAGAGAGAGAGAGAGAGAGAGAGAGAGAGAGAGAGAGAGAGCTTTCTCTGTTTTTATCCTGAGAGCATGACCCTGTGTCTTTTTGTTCTTTTTTATGTGTATGGGTGCTTTACCTGAATATATGACTATGCACCATGTATGTGCAATGTCCTTAGAGACCAGAAGAGGATGTTGGTTCCCCTGGACTGGAGTTATGGATGATTGTGAGCTGCCATGTGAGCATTGCTATAAAACGAAAAAAGAAAGGACAAAAGAAAAGAAAAAGAGGTCTTCTGGAGAGCAGCCAGTATTCTTAAACACTGAGCCATCTCTTCATCATGTCACCCTACCACCACTTCTTTTCTTCTGAAGACAGGCAGGTGAAACTGGATGGGAATGATTCTATATCATCTTCTCAAAGAAGTCTCAAGCAATGTGATACTCTAGACTCTGATCCTTGCACCTCGTATATAGTAAATTCCTCTGTCCCCACAGAGCCACACAGGTGGTTCTGTTTGCTGCAGAGGCCTTTCTATCATTGTAAGCAGAGAAACAACGCAGCTCCAGCTCTGACAGAGACCTCTGCAGACCAGTTGTCTATGCTACCCATTGGAAGGTTTTTGATGTTGCTTTTATTGTTATCTATTTGTGAGCATCACAGTACATGGAATCTTCTGTGGTGGTGGCTTCTGTTCTTATTGATGTGCAATCATAGAGGAACTTTGGAGGAACTGCAAATGGGAATGAACAAAATCCATTGCATATATGCATGAAATTCTCATGGAATAAAATAAATATCTTTAAAACTTCACCAGAATCTAGCACAGTATCATCAGGCATGAAACTATGATTTAGAGTGGGATGAATGCTTCACTTTCTATTTTTTTTTTTTTTTTTTTGCAAAAGCTATAGATAGAATCTTCTTTTACATTTCCAAGCTCTTCCAACTACATGTTTAACGCACCTCTCTCAATAAAGATTCAAGTTTCCTTATGATTGAGCACCAAAAATTCAGGTTTTAGGCTGAAAAGCTGTAAATTTGATATTGGTGACAGATCCACTATCTGAGCCTACCCAATAGACCAGAGTGGGCTACAAAATCACTGAAGTGTGTAGTGTCATATTCTGAGGACAGGGCTCATTGGAGCAGAATCGGGAAGGAATGGGTGGGAGGGAGTTTGCAGCAGGCTTGGTGTAAGGGAAATGTTACTGTGAAACACTAAGCAGGCTGCTTTCTGGCCTTGGCAGCTTAGGGAATGTGTTCTCAAGAGTGACCATAGCTTGTTCACTTCCAGCCTGTGTGATATTGGGCAAAGTGTAGCCATCTTCAGCATTGATGAAAAATCAACACGTTTCTACTCTGCTCTTCACATAATTCATGTTTCATTTTGAAAATTAAACAATTGTTTAATGAGTTCATTAGTACTGATAACATTTAGAGTGTGATTGGAAAATAAAAATTTGTAATGGTCTATCACAGACAATGTTTTATCCTGACAGGAACTTTGCTCAGCACACTCACTGTGTCAGACAGGTACAGACATTTCTATTTCACTGCCGAAAAATTAAAGCCAGTGAGTCCAAGGATGGAATTACTTACTGAACAGAGAAATCTTTCCAATAAGCTTTGAATAAGTGCTCAAAGAATCTTTGTTTTATCTATTTATTTTCAGAGGAGAGTCTATTATACCCAAGAATATCTATGTAGTGTTAATTTTTGAGGTCCTATGAATTTATATAAAATTACTCTCCTTTATTTCCTATCCTTTTACCTCACATGTACTCTATGGAACAATAAGAAATAAATCAAATACTTCTTCCATGTAGTGACCCTTGAAATTCTTTTATTCCATACTGAATTGGACTGAATTGCCAATTTATTATCTCCCCCAAAAAGTGTATAAATCATAAAATTGGTATAGCAGACTATTTCATGGACGATTCCCCTAATTCACAAGTGCTTTTATTATAAAGGAAAAGGAAATAAGATATTAGCTTTTTACCCAAGTCAACCTATTTTGTAAACAAATATGTTTACATCCCTGCCATCTGAGACATCTGATGACACATTTAAATCAGGTCACACATTCAAGTAATTGTCTAGTTAGGTGAAACTGTATGTTAGGTGTTCAGAAATAAAGGCTAACTATTCTAGTCACTGCCCTTGAAGATGCAGATGAGGACCTGAGAGTCACTGAGAAAAGAGATCATGGCCAGAGAGGCAGAGGGGTTCCCAAGGGACCCCTACTCTCAGTGTGGGAAGGGCATTTAGACAGATGGTGGTGTGTCTTAGCAGACGAACACAGCTAACCAAATTGAGCTTTGGAGGACACATCTTAGACATAGAAAAAGCCTCCCAATAATGACAAAAGACAAGTCCCGAAGGCCTATAACCTTGTGAGGTAATGAGTAATTCATTCAGCTAAAGCTTGCAGAGGTCAGAGTTGGTGTGGGAAGAGCCAGATTTCAAAGGACCTTTCTCTTGAAGCTCGAGGAATGTCACTGATGGATCTTATTTGGGGCTTAACAATCAGATTTGAGCTTTAGAAAGATGCTACCAGCAGCTTCAAGGGAAATAAACCAGGCCGAAAGTATACAGAGACACATTACTGAGATGTGGGTGGAAGGAGTAATGAAGTAACAGCTTCCTCCTATGGAACAGATAGATATGTACCACTGTTCTTTGGTCAAACTTCTATAAGCACATTATCAAGTAGGTAATATGAGATCCTTTTTATTTATGAGAATGTCAGTCTTGAGAAGCTAATTTGTCAAAAGATCACAAAGCTGAGGTGGGGTGTTATTAAATGAGAATTGCGCTGTGGATCCATGCTTTGTACCATGTTTAACAGCAAAGGCAAAAATTGGTGTCTTAGAACAGAGCAATGGCTTTGGAAGTACGGATGCAAGGGGAACAAAGGACTTCTGAAAGATTTAAGGAGGGACAGTACTCAGGGACAACTAACCCAATTACCTGGTTTTTACCACAGAGAAGTAATGTGAACTATAATAGGTTCAGCCCCTTGATAGCCCACTCCTAGGGTCCAGGAAGAATCCAGGACCAGCTGATAATCTAATCTTTGACAATATTAAATGCATCTAAGTACATGAAACTCTTAGTCCATACACTTTATTCTTCTGAATCAGTTCTCTCTCTACAGCTTCTTTTCTGTTCTCATGCTTTGCTCCTCACTGTTTCTTCTTTTTCTGTCCTCTCATAGCCCTAACTAAGCTCTCCTTCTATGGGTCTCATTTTCCTTCTCTGTTCTTTTGTCTCCCATCTCTCCTTCCTCTCCTCCTCTCCTGACCTGATTCAAAATCACGTACAATCTGTAAAAACTTTCCCTTGTTGCTTTTCTCCTTGGGCTGAGGCACTCTCCACAAAATCTGACCAGTCCTGTTCTTTCTTCTCCAACCACGCAGAACAGGACTTCTGCCCCAGCCTTCACTACCACCTGCTTATGCCACAAACCCTTTTTTCCTGAGTCAATAGCTCTGGGATGCCACTGAATAGGGAAGGAAAGGGAAGGTATGAGCTTCATTTGCACAAGAAACAAAGCTATGCATCTACAATCCACCTGTCTCCTAGGCTCTGTAGGGGTGTTACCTAGTTCAGATCAGCAGAAGGTCTGAGAAGTTTACACTGTTTGCCATTAAGGCCTAGTAGTATATGAGCACACAAGAAATTCATAGCAGAAGACAGCTGATATATTAAAAGCTGAATATCATCAAATATTCCTCAATATTTGACTTTCCTCTAAAAGAATTCCTTGACCCTTCTAGTTATAATTTTTATCATATACACCTGAATCTCGATAACATATTCTTGTGGCTTGCAGCAGAAGCAGCCAGAGAAGGATAGAGCAAGTTGTGGCATCATTCTCTCTAAGATATAACTTATTGGTGTGTGGTGATGTATTGTATACCCTAATAAACTTTGGCTGAAGATCAGAGAACAGAACATGCCACTAGATTAAACCTAGAGGCCAAAGAGTAGTGACACACACCTTTAATCCTAGCACTCGGGAGGCAGAGATCTGTCTGGATCTCTGTGAGTTCAAAGCTACCCTGGACTACATGAGATTGACTCAGTCTAGGAGAGAAACAGAGCCAGACAGTGGTGATGCACACCTTTAATCCCAGCACTTGAGATCTTGTGCCTTTGCTTGGGAAGTACGTGTCTTTAATCCCACAAAGTGACAGCTGGACAGAGAAAGGTATATAAGGTGTGAGGAAACAGGAATAGAAGGTTTTTCAGGCTGAGGAGTTGGTGAGGTAAGAGGTGGTGGCTGTGACTTGTTCCTTTGTCTCTCTGATCTTCAGCCAAAGTCTAGTCAGGTACACAATATGTCACCACACTGGTGTATTTACATAGGTGTGAGACTCATTGTTTTTCTCTGTTAGTGTCAAACAAATGCCAAAAAACTTGCTACCAGGTATGTGTAGTTAGTCACTCTATTCCCAGTGTTTGGAACACACATATACTGATAGATGCTGTCCTGGATGGGTGAGATATGGGGGCTATGAAGAAGTGAAGCCACCACTGTGATGAATAAGCAGTAACTCATGTAGCCCTGTCAACCTTTGGATGAAGAAGAATTAGAACACTGATGATGGCACAACTGTGTCTTCACATGGTCAAACTCAGAAGCCAGAAAATGTGTTGACCAATCACTGAATTCCTGGAGGTTTATTGTTTTAGATACTGCTCTAACCAGACTGACTTTTACAAAGATTCTGGAAGATGTTCTCATGTGTTTGTGCTCAACTGTGTCCCTCAAAACTTCCTATAAAAGTTCCAACTTCCAGATGCCGTTGCATGACTATATTAGAAATCAGCATTTCTATAGTCTTGATCAAGTTCAAATGTGGTCATTAGAGCTCAAATGCTAATGGACTTTGTTAATGTAATTCTTGACTGTATATATTGTATATACTTATTGGATATAGTTTTTCTTGTAGTAGTTATAAGCTGTTATTTTATACAAAAAAGGGGAAAGGAGGTGATATTGTGTCCCCCAAAATATTGTGCACCCTAACAAACTTATGGGGTCAGAGAACACAACAGCCACTAGATAAACATAGAGGTCAGAAAATGGTGGCACACACACCTTTAATCTTAGCATTCCAGAGGCAGAAATCTGTCTGGATCTCTGTGAGTTCAAAGCCACACTGGAAATAGCCAGGCATGGTGACACAGACCTTTAATCCCAGGAAGTGATGGCAGGAAGCAGAAAGGTATAAAACTCGTGAGGACCAGGAACTAGAGCCTTTTTAAGCTTTTAGCTTTTAGCAGCAGTTAGCTGAGATCAGATGAGGACTCAGAGGCTTTCAGTCTGAGGAAACAAGAACAGCTGCAGAATTGGAGAGGTGAGGTTGGATGTGGCCTGTTCTGTTTCTCTGGTCATTCAGCATTCACCCCAATAGCTGTTTCTGGTTTTGCTATTTATTATAAGACCTTTTAAGATTTGTCTTAATACACACACACACACACACACACACACACACACACACACACACACATATATGTATATATATCTGATTCCAGTCCTAGTTGATTCCTTCTCCTAATATTGAACAGACTTCATGTAGTACATGACATGTCAAGGTGTAGTCAACAATCTCTAAGATAGAAAATGTGAGAGACACAAAGCCATCAACTCTTTCCCCCAGCTGCTTTTCTGTTTGTCCTGCAAAAATAGCCCAGAAGGGAGAATCAATTATGGGATCAGAACTGAACAGAGGAATAAACATGTTTTCCAAGACTAAGCCCCTCACAAATTACCCACACTGTTTAGAGTTGGTGATACATACCTGTAGTCCCAGGACTTGGGAGTTATATAGAGGAGGTTCAAGAGTTGCTGGTCACCATAACAGACTCCTAGTAATGGCTAATCTTGGCAACATCTGGCATCAGCTAAAACCCAAGAAGCTGGGCAGCCTGTGAGGGATTTTCTTGACGTGTTCATTTGAAGTGGGAAGACCCACCCCAAATCTGGGCCATGTTCTTTCTTCCTGGCAAGTTCATGTGTCTTGAGATATTCCTTCAATTATATTAGCACCTACTTCTTCCAGATTCCAACAAGGACTGAAAAGTGGCAGCTCTTTAAGCAGTTCCCTGGGACTACAGTGCCGGAATGGACTGCTGAGATGTTAAACCTTGTGAACTGAACAACTGCCTGATTCTTGGCCTTCCCATTGGGATAGAGCCATTGTTGGACTGCCTAAACCATACCCAGCATGCCACTCTAATAAGTCAGTGCTGTTCCTTTAGATATCCTGACTTATATACCCCAATAGCTATTTTCATCTATTTATTAGAAATGCGCCATCATTTTTCTTTAAATCAACAAATAGCAAAATTTCACAGCTGATGCATCAAGGCAGTGGTGATTTAACTTCTAATACTGAAGATAATTCTTTACCTTTCCTTTTTAAATCTTTGAGTGACAAAGGTTTGTGTAGTCCTGGGATCCTTGGCTGTGGTATGACTATTGGAGAGATGCATCAGCTGTTAAGAGCACTTGTTAACTCTGGTCCAGGACAGGTGTTTGGCTCTCAGCACCCACACTGGCCAGCTCACACCCACCTGAAATTTCACCTCCAAGGAAAACCACTGCCATCCTCTAGCCTCCAAAGAACCCTACACATATGTGCTACACACTCACAAAGGCACACAAACACACATAAAAATGATACCTTCAAGAGTGGTGTGACCTGGATACAGGATAATAGAGATCCAATGTGATGGATCAGAAAATATTGTTCTCAAAAACACTTCCTCGTCCATATTCAGTCCTCACACAAAGCCATTAAAACCCCCCAAAAGATGAATCCTTGGGCTCTGGCCTAACAGGGATTAGGATACCTGATTCTTTTTAAGGACACTAGAAAAGTTCTATCCAAATTGGTCCCTGTTGTACCTCAGATATCCACCATTAAAGTCATTCATTTGAGTTAAGAAAATTACCAGTAAGACCTCTATTAAAATGCAAATGTGTTCCCTGGGTGTGGAAACACACTAAATCATTATCAGCCATTAACACTTTAGACCAAATTAGTTTCAGATTTATTAACCAATTACTCAAAGTACTAAAGGTAAGGTGTGCCAGACAGGGTGGTTATCAGTTGGTGGTGAAGACAGGGGATGGACAAAAGCATGGTCAGAGTCTTGCATCTGAACATCCTTACTGAAGGTTTTCGTTTTCACAACTGAAATAAAATGTAAACTCCTTACATTAAAATATTGGAGAGCGTCTGTTGACAATGCAGATGACAAGGCCAGAGCACTAAGGTTCCATTTCCTATGCACTTAATCCCTTGGCTGGCCCTGGCGCAGCGCTGAGAACCAGAGTGGGAAACTCCCTGGCAGTGCCCAGATGCCTTTCCCTTGCTCTCCTGGCCTCTGCATGCACAAAGGGTCCTGATCCGCAGTTTCCTAATTTTGAAGGTGGAAAATTCTGGGGATTCATTGGAATTTGCATCTTTTCCCTGGAGTCACATTTGACGGGAAACTCTGGCAGCAGATCCAGCTCCAGGCAGCAGGGGCGCCATGAGGGCTAGCTTCAGGCTCCTCAGCCAGTGCTCTCCAAAATGAAATATTTGGCAGCTTAGACAGCACACTGGCTTTCAACTACACCACTTGCCATTTACGGTGGGTTTATGGGATACCACCCCATCATACTTTGAGGCAATCCTCAATATAGGAGGAGCAAATGAGGTAGAATGGACTCTGGCATCCTGGCTCCAAGGAAAGCACTTTGCATTCTGTAAATAGCCATGATGCACCCACTGTGCAGCCTTGCCCCAGAGGCAGGAGGCAGACATGGCCCTGAGTAAATGTGTAACTCCCTTCTCTTCAGGACTGTCAGTATTCATGTGGAAACCGGCTGAATGGAGAATGGCGTTCCCATGCTTTTGACATACAGGTGCTTCTTAAGTCTCCAATGCGGCCTAGAAAGAAGTCTAAGGAAGAAGGGGATATACCAAAGAGGCTCCAGTCTGGGTGAGGCTTTCTGTAACAAGTAGTTGAAGCAGATTCTTGCTAAATAGTGGGGTTAGCCTCTTCAGAGAGCCCACACAGTCTTCAGGACCAATCATTTTTTGAGAGAATGGGTGCTAACCAATATTTGATCACTTTTTTGTTTTTAGAGTCAAAACTCTGGAGTTGCACATCAAAAGAACAGTGTACATCAATGAGGAAGAAACAAATGTGTACCTGTAATGAGAGAGGGGAATCACCCAGTCTTCCCCACAGAAAGTCTTAAATAAAAGTACGGTGATTCCCACATGTGCATTATCTTAATTAATTTAAAAGTAATGTTTAATGATTTTACTTCATAAATTAAAATAGGGAGATTGGGTTCTAGTGTGAAAGAAGTTTCCTAAACTCATAGGATTGAATCCTGTATGAGATTCAAGGTCACAGCCACCCAATCAAAGAACAAGGCTTTCCCAGATGCATGTTATTGTCTTTGATCAATCTCATTGACCAGAAAATAAAGTTGTATAAAATCCTGGCCAAATAAAAGGAAGAAAATACGTGGAGATTAAAATACAACTGGCTTTATGCAATCCAATGGCGTGACTAACTTTTCTATGGTGCCCAGACTGCTAGGGAAGGATCTAGAACTGTTGTTGCTGAATTTGCAGCCTTTTTCCTTCTGTGCAACAAAGACTTTGAGTCCTTGGCATGTCTGAAGCTCAACTCATGTGTTAGTGGGGACTGGTGTTCAGTGACTGTTATAAAATAAAAGCTGCTTCACTCTGTCAAGCACAAAGAGTTCAGTTTCACACCCAACAGGACAGATGTAAGCAGAGCCAGCTGTGCTCTGTGAGTTTATTCTTTTACCATGAAATGAAGTATGACATATGTGTGTTTCCCTGACTTTGTTTAACTGGAATATGTAAAAATAATTGAAGTTAAATCTGGCTGACTTGACATGATTCCATGTTGTTTTGCACAAATGAACTCATAAGTTCTCAAATAATGCCTAGGTGAGAAGTAATGCTGAGTCTATAAGAACTTAAACATAACTTGGCTTTCTCTTGTATCGGCTCACACTCCTAGAACAACTGCTACTGATCTCATGATTAAAGCACTACAAACACACAGATAATCCTACACTTACATCTCCAGCTCAGACCTCCCAAGGCTCTGCTCTGGTGCCTACACACATGTCTCTCAGACACCTAAAACTTAATTTGTATGGAGATGAATGCCCCCTCCATATGTTTTCTATCTCCAAAATCATGTTCCTCTATACTTAATTATGACAGCAACATCTTCATCTTTCCAGTGCTTGATTGGGACCCCATTCTGTCTGCCTCATCTCTTTCTCTTATGTAGCTACCTACAGATCATTGAGGTTTCTGCCTTCCAGAGAAGGAGCGCATTTAGGTCACCATAGCTCAGCACTCAATCAAGCATTATCCACTTTACAGGCACTAGGGTGCTGGAATCCAGGAATGTCCTTGATTCTATGTAACCTGGCCACTCTGGAATCTATTCTCCTCAAGTTAGCTAAAGATCTTATTCCAATTACCACTGCACCATGTCTGCCAGGTCTTCCTCTAATTGCTTGGATCTAATTAGGGGCCCACAAGACAGAGGAGGAGTACATCATGAAGTCAAGAAAAGATGTGGAAGCTGGAAGACAAATGGAGTATGGTGAGGAGCCTGGAACACAGCATGTGGCTGTTGGTCAGGAGACCTACAGAGACCTGAGATGAGCCATGTCACATACAAGTCACATGATGGTCTTGCCTGTAACCATGGCAAGACACTTCTGTGATTAGTGGTACTTAGTAGAATCTGTAGCCATGAAGTAATGTCAGCCTCCTCTTATCTCCCTGGACACACAGAAGAAATAGTAAAATGAGCATATAAATGTCTACACTTCTACTAATTATCTTACATGAAGTGCTACCCACGGTAAAGGGAAATGAAACAAAAACAAAATGTGCAGAAAAAGGGAAGACTAAGTAGGTGCCAGGATTTTTTTTATGATAGGATTTTATACCACAGAATCATACAAAACATCTCTGAACCAAGAAATCATTTCGAAAGCTAATAGAAAAAAGTTAGCATGAAAGATTATTCTCCTGAAGAAAAAAGAAACAAACAAAAATAAAAAACCATGAGAAGGTTCTGTGAGTACCTTTCCCATGCCAATAGAAACCTACAGTACGAGGGGAAGTAGATGATAGAGAGGTAGATGGTACATGATAGATAGATAGATAGATAGATAGATAGATCACAGAGATGATAGGTAGATGATAGATAGAATGATAAAAAAGATAATAGATGAAATGGTAAGTAGATAGGTAGATAAATGATAGATAATTATGATAGGTAGGTAGATATAGAGATGATAGATATAGATAATAGGAAGATATAGATAAATGATAGAGATAGGAGAATAAATAAATTGAGATAAATGCTAGATGCTGTCTTAGTTATGGTGACTATTGCTATGATGAAACACCATGACCAAAAGCAACTTGAGGAGGAAAGGGTTTATTTTGCTTATACATTTACATTGTAGTCCATCACTGAAGGAAGTCAGGACAGGAACTTAAGCAGGGCAGGAACCTGGAGGCAGGAGCTGATGCAGAGGTCTTGGAGGGGTGCTGCTTACTGGCTTGCTTCCCATGGCTTGCTCAGGCTGCTTTCTTATAGAACCCAAGACCACCAGCCCAGGAATAGCCCCACCCCTACAATAGGCTGGGCTGGCCTCCACTCATCACTAATTAAGAAAATGTTCTACAGTCTGATCTTATGGAGGCATTTTCTCAGTAAGTTGAGGTTTCCTTTTTTCAGATGACTCTAGCTTATGTCCAGGTGGCATAAATCTATCTAGCACAGGTGGGTAGGTAGATGATACAGATGATAGATAAAGGTAAATGATAGGTATACTTAAAATATTCAATGTCAAATTTAAGAAAATGTCACATTTACAAAACATCAAGCCATAGTCAATGAAAGGTATGTTTTTAAAGATTACACAACTTCATAAAAATTATTATCTCTTGATATAAAAATTATCTGCAGCACACATTTGTAGAGGATGAAAAAAATACCACCATTTAGAGAACTGGAGGAAGAGGAACTAGGATTCATTTACTCTCAGTTAGGATGTCCTGAAGAAGCTCTGAGAGATGATCAGGGCAGGAAGGAGAGAGCACACCAGAAGGAGAGAGAGAGACAGAGAGAGAGAGAGAGAGAGAGAGAGAGAGAGAGAGAGAGAGAGAGAGAGAAGAGAGAAGAGAGAAGAGAGAAGAGAGAAGAAGAAGGAGGGGGGGGGAAGGAGACCCGTGAGCAAGTCAGGCTTTAAATTCTGTGTCTGTGCTCATGGTACTTATAGAGCTAAAGAAAAAGAAGAACATTTCCTAGGGAATGGGTTACTGATCCCTACCCCCATCCCATCCTTCCCATTCTTTCCCAGTTCTTTCAGGTTGGTCTCTTTGCCTCAGCAACCACACACTAGTTTCTAGTTTTGATTCTTCAAAAACATGACATATTTTAGAAGTAAATTAACCCACTAGAAAACTTTAAAAGCCTACTTCTTTAGACACTGGTAAGGACTATAGAATTTGGGGATGTAGTGTGTTGTGATCCTGCTTGCTCAAACACTAGCTTACCATTTACTTGGTGCTCTAGAATGAAATTAATTTGAGTTATAAATTTTAGTAAAGGCCAGGGAGCTTTAAATTATTTAAAGCATTCCCAACATGCACTTGTTATTCTGAACGGATAAATTACTATTTTCCTTTGAGAGAACAAACTGTTGCCTCTTACTTTTATAAATAAAATTTTTTCTCATTAAAATCATACAACATGTGAGGAAAAAAAAAACACACTAGATAGGTATGAAGTATGTGCATTCAACTTTGGTATTTATTGATTTTTCACAGTTGTTGATAGTTATTAAAAGCTCCATTTTACACATTCTCTGTTTTGAATTTTACCTGCAAAATAGTAAGGTATTCCCACAGAAGTTAAGTGGTTGCTTAAAGATCATTAAAGCTCTTAAAGAGGATGTCCCTGTGGTGAGCTTAAAACTCTCAGTAACAGGAAACACCACCCCTTGGCGTGGAGTTTGGGGAGTTTGAAGTCTTGATGCTGGGCAAGTGCACATGCTTTGAAAGGAATTTTCACCCTTTGCTGTGTTTTGGTAATTATGTCTAAAGAAAGCATAACTTAAAAAAAATGTATGAAAAGTTCTTAAAAATGTCATTTGAAGTAGAGTCATATTGTTCCTTCTCAAAGCAGCTCATTTCTGTAGAAGATGATGAAATAGCGCATTCTCTTAAGAAAACACCAGTACCTGTAACTCAGGGCCTAGCCAGCCTCTGAAACCTCACATTGAAAATATTAGACTAAAATTATTTCTTTATCAGAATATGTGACTTTTCTGAAAGTTCATGCTATCCAGTGTGATGTTGTGACTTAGAATTCCATCAAAAATTTTAGAAGAGGGTTAGAGAGATGGCTCAGTAGTTAAGAACATTGCTGCTCCTGCAGACGACTTGGGTTCAACTCCCAGAACTTACATGACCACTCACAACTGCCTGCAACTCTAGCTTCAGGGAATAGTCTTCCCTCCACTGGCTCCTGCATGCACATGGTGCACACCCCTGTGTGCAATCACACACACTCACACCACACACACACACACATTAATCTTTACAAAAACTTTACAAGAGCCATGTGGATAGTAGAAATTTAAAAATGGACCATAAACCAAAGTCGATTATTAATCAGTGGGAACAGCAGCCTAGTTGTTATGAGCAGATGTTACACATTCACAGATATTAGTTGCCATCTATCAAACTTGCCTTGGCCACTTCATTGAAGATAACTTTCATCTAAATGCAGCTTAAATATCATAGGCTCATTTTTAGCATAATGATATAATAATAACTTTGAGGCTGAGATAAAGCTTATGTGGAAAATATGTAGAAATAATCACTAGGCACAATACTTGAAACAAAACAATATCCAAATTCCCACATTACTAATACTATAACTTGACTCTATCAGTAAACTATTCAAACAGAGAGACTGTGACTTCCTCGGCACAAATTCTGTCAATTAATATTACATTTGAATTGTTGAAGATAAATAAATGTAATTTCATAGTTCCACAATTGAAATTTTCAATGTTTTGAGTAATATCTACATTCTCTTTTTAGTCTACTGTTTGGTAAGAAGCAAGAATAAGCCAAGCATTATTAAATTGACCAAAGCATGAATCTTTCTGATACATGCAGATGTAACATCACAGAATACATGACTTGTTCTAGATATTTCTCCCATGACTAATCATCAGTGGAATAGAAATCAGCATCAAAATGAGGCAATGTCTTACACCTGTTAGGGCTGACACTAATGAAAGACAAGAGATAACAAGTATGGATCAAGGCTTTGGAGAAAATAGAATCATTTTATACTATTAGTAGGAATCTAAATGTTTATGGACATTAAAAACCACAGTATGCTTTTGTAAACTCAAAACAGTAACTCCTCTTCTGAGGACATAATGAACAAAATCAGTACCGCACAGGGACATCTGCACCCCTAGTTCTTATAGTCTTAGTCATCAAAACTCATCTATGCAAACAACCTAAGGGCTGTCAGTGAATGAGTGGGGTTCAAAAGGGAAATGTGTAGAGACACAAAAGAGTGTACTCTGCCTTGAAAGAGGAGATTTGTTCTTAGCAATAATATGGCTCCCTGGAGAATGTTATGTCAAGTGAAATAGTCCAGGCACAGAAATTCAAACATCATAACATCACTTCTAATTGAATGTAAGATGGTATGAATTCATAGACTCATGTAGTAGAGAGTTGTTGGCCAAAATCTTCAGTGAGGAATGGAGGAAAGCAAGTGAAAGAAAATGCAGTTAGGGTTATAAGACAGGAAGTGTTTTCAGAGCTGATGTACAGTATGCAAAGAATAGTTAATGTTAACTTTAACCGTTTTCAAGCTTTTGGTGTTCTTAGCACTTAGAAGGAGTGGTGTGAGATGATGTGTGGGAGATGATGTGTGGGACACTTTGCCTGACTGAATAACCTTATACTACAGATAGGTTCTTTACCTATCTCATGATATGCATATTTCAAAGTATTATATTACACATCTTAAATAGGAAAGAAAATAAAAAAATCTTGGAGGCGAAAGCATGCCATGAGATGCTATGCTTGTGAGTATAATCTATTTAGTATCAACATAGATTTTAATGTTATTAAAGTCACAGGAAGCCTGTGTTTTCCAAGTACAAGGAAAATGCATCCTGGACTGTGGCTGCCCAGGTCACTCTGCCCTGCTCCTATAAAATCTTGGTAGGGTTATTGATTCTTCAGAGCTGTGCTCTGCATTTTCTAGTTGCATCACACATATGTTTTCTTCCCTTAAAGAATTCTGGACCAAAGTGGGGTACAGGACATGAAAGCATGACTGATCATTTCAGCATACCATTGCCTCTACACCAGGCAAAATGCCCTCCTAATTGGAAAATGAAGAATCAGTTGATATGCCCAGAATAAAATGATTAGCCATCTTCACCCCAGCAGATGACACTAACTTGAATCTTGCCATTTGAGTGTTTCAGGAATGCATATTTCCCTAAACCTCTTGACAGAATATCACTACTACTGCTCAGGGTTACTTTGGCATATCAGCTAAAAAACAAAAACAAATTGTTTTCTGTGCAATGCAAAGGCCTTGCTAGCTTCTTTTCTCGGGGCTAAGATTATTGGGTTTCAAGTGCAGAGCATGCAGGGCTTATCTTTTTCACTTCCCTCTGGTTGGTCAAGGAAGGTGGCTGTGCAATATCCTGGTGACACAATACTGATGTCCTCTGGACAGCTGGGAGAGGCTGAGTTTATCTAGGTCCTAAGGCATCATTCTTGGATGCTTCTGCATCATTGAAACCTAATGTAATGCATTGTGGGGAATGGGTGCTACTATAATATCTCTTAGCAACTCACTGGCAAGTAATGGGACTTTATGTCTATTGCTAAACTGAAGAGTATTCTGGGAAATTATTTCTGTAATACGTTAGCTATCTGTTTATCTATCATCTACCTTCCTATCTATTTATTTATATTTATTTTTGTGATGCTAAGTATTTGTGATAATGGCTAGCTGGAGACAATTTCACTACAATACACAAATACCCAGGATCAATTCCCAGCAACCAGGCGAGCTCTCTTCAAGAAGGGGAGCTGGGCAAACTCACACAAACATGACAGCATATTTCAGAAATGGAACACTTTGGCATACCAAGCCAGAAAACATGAGGCAACAACTTACTTGTATGATTCAGTCACTAAAGCAAGTTCCTGACCCATGGGGGAGAATCTATTTTGTTTCAATAAATGCCTTATTAAAAGAAGATTAGAAATATTGAAAGCAAGTAACAATTGGTATAGCAGTTGACTGAACTGGAGGCCTTACCTTTTGGGCTCAGTTCTCATCACTAGCAGAGGAATAGTATAGAACATGCTGAAAAATTTAGAAAGCAGGGGCTGGAGAAGAATGGCTTTGCTAAGGATCTGTGTTCGATTCCTAGTGTCTACATGGCACCTAACAACTTCCTCCAGCTTCAATTCTGGGGAATCTGACACCCTCTTCTGGTCTCCTTGTGTACTGCATGTACATGGTGCACATGCATGCAGGTCCAATGCCCAATTACATAAAAGTAAATAAATCTTTTTTAAAAATCAGAAAGCACCATCAGCTTCATTACAGATCTGAACAGGCCCTCCCGTGTCCTTCCCAGAACAAACTCTAACCAGGAATGGTGCCATTGTCTATTCACAGTTGTCTAAAGGGAAGGCATCATTGCCTGGCCTGAGATAACTTGAACACTATTACTTCTATGCCCTGTTCTGCTGTGGCAGAATCAACCATGATGAATAATGAATCCTTTTGGTAGGGATAAGGGTTTTTTTTTTTTAATATTTGCTGGCATTTAAGTGAAACCCTATACTCTGTCATTTTCCTAACAGGAATATATATATATATATATATATATATATATATATATATATATATATATATATATATATATATATATGGAAAAAAAGAAGCCAAACATGCCTGCTCCTGAAGGTTTTCTGTCTTTGGCTAATGATCACTAGAGTCTCCAGGAAAATTCTTGAACTTGAAGATGAAACAATGTAATTTCATTTTGGATAATCAATACCATTGTATCTCATTTTCAGAAAGCACCATCCAAATGGTGTAGAGTGTATTTATCATCTGCAGGGCTCCTGATTGTATGGAAAGCATTATTGCTCAGTAGAATATATTAGTTATTCCATTTGTCTTATAACATAATAGGTATACTTTAAAATAGGACTGAATATATGAATAACAGATTCAAATGTAATATTCATAGGATCCATAAATAGCTTTAAGGCTATGTACTTCAATATTGTTTGACTGAGAACAGTATCTATGTGTCCATAATACTCATGGACTCTTATTAAGGCACTGAGAATTGTGCTGATATATCATGTGTACTAATAAAAAAAGATGTAATTTTTCCATGGGTATTTAGAAAACATATTTTTAGCTAAAAATTTCTGAAAAAAATTTAAACAGGGCATTGGATAGAAGTCAGTAACTGTCAGCTTTTCATACTCAGCAGTCATGTTTGCAAGTAAGCACAGCATTGTACCAGAAATCATGACAAGAAGCCTGACTTGGAAAAAGTTAGCTGCATTTCTACTTTAAAACATGGCCGTCATATGCTTTACTATAAAAACTTCAAGAACAGTAAGGATGGAAAAAGTATCCTCTGGAAGAAAAGGGACTGTTGCATTGGAAACTACTCAGTCTGAAACTTATGCTCAGTAGATTCTATATGGAAGCAAATATTGAAAGATGACATGTTTTTGTAAGTATTTTTCTATTCTTTGAGAATGTAATTATGTAATACTCCTTCCCATTTCCTCCTCCCAGCCACCCCATGTACTGCCCACTCTTCCTTTGAAATTCATGATCTGTTTTTCTTTAATTGTTGTTAGTGTATGTTCATGTGTGCAAGTGCATGTGTGTGTACATGTGTGTGCATGAGTGTGTGTATGAGTGTGTGGTATGTTTGTGTATGTGGTGTGTGCACCTGTGTGCGTGTGTGTTTGTGTGTGTGTGTGTGTGTGTGTGTGTGTGTGTGTGTGTGTGTGTGTAGGACAGAGGCCAACCTGAGGTGCTAGTTCTAAAGAGCTGTCCATGTGTCTCTCATTGATTGAGATAGGGTCTCTCATTGGCGTGGAGCCCTCCCTTGTGTCTAGGCTGGCTGATCTGTCTTCCAGGGACCTGTCCCCAGGTGCTGGGATTACAGGCATCCAGTGCTTCACTTGGCTTTCTTTTTCTGATTCTGTGTGATGATATTTTATTGTTGCTCTAACAAATAAAACTTATCTAGAGACCAGGGGGCGGAGCCAGCTACTAGATTAGACATGGAGGCCAGGCATGGCACACACACACCTTTAATCCTGTCACTCAGGAGGCAGAGATCTATCTGGATATCTGTGATTTCAAGGCCACACTGGGAACAGAGCCAGGCATGGTGGCACACACCTTTATTCCCAGCATTTAAGATCTCAGGCTTCTAAGCAGTTCAGCTGAGATCCATTCCAGTGAGGACTCAGAGGCTTTCAGTCTAAGGAAACAAGATCAGCTGAGGAATTGGAGAAGTGAGGTTGGCTGTGACTTGTTCTGTCTCTCTGATCTTCCAGGATTTACCCCAATATCTGTCTCCAGGTTTTTCTTTATTAATAAGACCATTTAGCAATTTGTGTTACAATTCTGGGGATCAAACTGAAGTTCTAATACTCATCCAGCAATTGTTTCACTGACTGAGAATCTCTCAGAGCCTTGTTTAGTTGTTTTAGACAAGGTCTCACTGAGCAACTCAGGCTTCCTGGGACCACCAGTTCCTCTTGCCTCAACATCACTAGCTTTGGGATTGCAGAATGGGTCACCACAGCCACTAACATTTTGTTCTAAAATTAACACAATGTAGACTGAACACAGGTCTTACCACCTCCATCTATTCCTTTTTTCGTTTGCTTTTGTTTTTGTTTGTTTGAGACAGCATTTTACTGTGTAGTCTTGGCTGTCCTGGAACTAAATCTATAGAGAAGGCTGGTCTCAATATTACAGAGATCAGTCTGCCTCTACCTCCTGAGTGCTGAGATTAAAGGCATATACAACCACCACCTAGCTAATCTCTCCTTTTTACACATTTACTTTTTTTTTTCTTTTTTTGTAATTACCAGACTGTGCTGTGAGCCTGTGAGAGCAGAATAACCACAGGACCCCATTTCAAGATTTGGTTTCCAGCATGCTTTTCTCAACAGCTATCAACACATTCTAGGTGCTGTCTGTCTCCCAAAGGGCCAACTGCCAAAGACTCGTCACCAAAGCTGACAATACTTGGAATGGTCAACCCATAGGGGTTGGGGCCTGCAGGGAGGCCTTTAGGCCATTGGGACCCTGGCCCTTCCCTTGCTTTCCTTTGCCTCCTGGCCATGGGTGAAGTGGCTGTAGTTTGCAGCACGCCCCCAAAGCAAAGGAGCCAATCAACCCCAGGTCAACCCAATGGGACTGTGAGTGAAACAAAGCACTTCTCAGTACCCGTGTCTTACTCAGACAGTCCTATAGTGAATCAGCGCAGCGGATCACAGTGGAGGCCATACCTGTCCACTTCGGCATGGCAGGCTACTGGAATCGCCCACTTCTCCCAGAAGCCTCCTGCAATGCTCACAGCTAATTGTTTTCTCTATTGGATTCTCACACAACTTCAGCCTGGCTTTTGCATCTGAGAAGAGACTCCATTATCTCCAATGACAGAGAAGCATTGCCCTGAACTTTTTATGATGTGGAGATGTTAGCGATCTTGCCTGTTTCACCTTGCAGTCCCCTCACGTGCTCGATTAGAATACAATGGCCCAGATACTGCTAACAGGGTTTCAAGTGCTACTTCCCCTCACAGCGTTTTGTTCATTTCAGTGATGGGGCCAGGCTCATGTCCTAGGGGAGTCCTTTTAACACTCCTCAGCAGATTTAAATGGCCTATCAAGAACAATTAAGAGTCAGAGTTGATGGCTGATACCCCAAGCAAGTGTAAAGACTTCCTTTTGGTTTCAATGGAAATGCAGATCATTATCATGTCAACCCAATGACATGACTTTTAGCATATGCATGTCCCATGGAGGAGGAGCAAAGTTGGCAATGCATGACACGTGATCAACATGACATCTGGCCGGAGTATGAGTGCAGCTACTTTGGAGGCTGAGGCAGGAGGATCTCTTGAATGCCAAGAGTACAAGGCCAGCTTAGGTAACACGGAAAGACACGATATGAGAACAAAAGACAAGGACAAGAAGGAGGGAGAGGAGGAGTTATCCAGATAGAGGAATCCCTGAGCTGTACTGAGGTTAGAGGTTTTCAGCTATGACATCATCACATAATTTCATCTGCAAGGACTCCCCTGGCTTTCTACACTTTTCTCTCCCTCCTTTCATCCTTTGTAGTAAAGGAGACAAAGTGGGTAGTGTGCTTTCTTTGTAAGCTTTTTACATCTTCCAAAGACAGTTACTATGAACAATATTTCTCCTTCAGAGATTAAAAATAGAAGCACTTCACCCTTTCACTGCGGTTCATGAATCTTGGTGTTTGTTCTCTGAGGCTTTCGATCCTTAAGCCCACTTCACATCCTCTGTTTCCTTTTCTGAAAGGACAGACTATGGTCAGAGCTTTAATAAGAATGAGGGACAGGGTATTCTGTACCTAAAGGCTGAGACTTCTGGGGTTTGCCATCAGCAGCTCCATGGACTAGAAACTCCAGAGCTTTATCTGCAGCTGTCTCCTCCCCACCCACTCACCCTTCTCTTTCTCTTCTTTCTGCTCCCTTTTACTTGTCCCTCTCCTCCTTCTTTTCTTCTTCCTCCTCCTCCTTCTCCTCCTCCTCTCCTTTCTTTCTCCTCCTCTCCTTCTCCTTGTCCATAACTGCCCTGACTCCCAAATGCACCTATTATTCTTTCCCCTCCTGTAACTAGAGTGCAGCCTAGTGAAGGTGTGATTGCACCCAGACCTCACTCTTGGCTGTGTAGGAAGGATCAGGGTAATGCATAGATTGCCCAATATGACACTGGAAAATAAACACTTAAGACATGTTGAGTTTTAAAATTATTATTAGGAATATAAATAGAGCAAAAAAAATACTTGATGAGTTTTTATGAGAACCATATTTTTGTGCTGAGCAGAAGTATATAGGTGAGATCATTGGGAGAAAAATGAGACCCCTCTGGGACAGACTACAATAAGAACAGAAGTAAGTGAACTAGTTTATAAGTAGGGTAATAAGGCAACTTTAGAATTTGCTGTTTGCTGAGTCAGGCTAAGAGGGTGTGATTAGAAGTCAGCTGAATGCTCATCCACCAAAACCACTGTCAATCTGCCCTCAGTTGCCACGGTCCCACCTCTAAAATGACTGATCTATAATTAGCAGATGCCTTAGTTTGAATGTTTGTTTATCTGCCGCATCATACCATATATTGAAATCTTAACTTGCAATGTCAATAAATTAGAAGATGAGGATGGGTCCCTAAAAAATGCGTTCCTTTCTTCCTTTCCTCTGTAAGAACATGCAGGAGAAAGGTGTGTCTACAAACCCAGAGGCCAGCCTTCATTAGATTCTTAAGTTCCTGACACCTTCAACCTGGTTTTCTAGGATCCAGCATTATGAGAAATATATCTATATAGACTATTGTATTTTATTATAGCATTCAAAATGGCATCAGTCCACTCAGCCAAATACCTGGGATCTCTGTTTCCATATTAAACCACTTTATATCACCTAAGTTTAATAGTAATTAAATAGTTTAGCCAAAAGTTACAGTAGCATAAGGAGAAAGAATGTGAAAGGAGATTGCCATGAATATAGTTAAAGCTTGCACATCTTCATCAACAAACCCTATGTGCAAATAATTCTGTTGAGTTGTACTAGGGAAAAAGAGCAGAGGTATGGAAGACATAGATGTTTGATGGAAGAAACTGAATATCATCTCAGTGTGGAGTCGGCAATTCTGTGGAGAACCCTGATATCAATATACAAAAGTCTATACGTATGATGATAGTTCATAGCACTATCTGTGGACCAATAGCATACAAGTTTGTTTCCCTGATCTCATCCACACCCTAAAATCCACAGTTTTTCTAGTCAATACTGCAAAATTAACTATCAGCAAGTTCAAAGACAAATTTCTGCATTTGACCTGCAGGTATCTTCTTCCTCTGTTTTTTCTTTGTTGTTTTTCTCTAAATACAATTTAATACCAGCTCCTTGTACAATATGCAAAAGAATATGAACACACATAGACACACACATGCATATATGTATAGTCACACACACATACACACATACATATACAAGATCTCATGCCTCTGTAAGGGTGACCCTTTGAAGATTTTTTTAAAAAATGTTTTTAACTCTCTGTGTGTTTGAGGGCATTGGATTCCCTGGAACTAGAGATCTAGGTAGTTGTGAGTCACCTGATGGGTGTGCTGGGAACTGAACTCATACCCTCTTTAATAACAATATGATAATAGTTGATCAGATCTCTAGCACCAGACTTTTAAATCCAGGTGGATACTAAGCAGGTTTGTATTTTGGGCTAAATTAAAGCATCCATGTTAGATATGATTAGGTATGCACCTAAATGTGTTTGTTTTGTCTTTCAAAGAATGTGTTTAAAATAACTTGGTCCTGAATCATTGCCTCAGAGATTGTCTAGCAAGTGTCATATTTCAGACTACAGGTTTCTAAAGGCAAGGACCACTTTGACTTTGCTATCAACTGCACTCTGAGAGCATAGTAAGAGGACGTGTTAAGCAAATCTGTGGTCCTCTGATTATTAGCTTACTTGGTAGTCTGTCTTTATTCAGATTTTTAACCACTTAGCATCTCTTTTACCTACTCCAAATAAAACTCAAAGGTTAACCTATTTTAGAAAGTCTTTCATAGTTAATATGGCTGAAGAGAAAGGCATCTGGACATTAATTTAAACAGACCTGTTCCTACTGGCTTCAAGTGGGTGCTAAATAGAAATGTTCACCTGTCTGGGAAACAAAAATCCCTAGAAGTCTTCACCAGCCTGGGATGAAAATCAACCACTGTAGTTCAAACACCTTGAAGTAAGGAGTTGGCACTAACAGAGATTAGTAAGAGGGGTGAGGTGTCCCTGCAGAGAGAGTATGGGGTTCTACTTAAAGGTGCCAAGAGTAAGGTTACTTCAAGGCCTGCCAAACCTCCACACTGATATCCAAATGGGCATCTGGATTTCAAAGGGAGACCAATCCTGGAGATTTGGAAGGTGTTTGTATATAGACTGATCTGGATAAAAACCACATAGGGAATGAGCAGAAAAGACACAAGGATACCCACCCTCATATATGATGATATTAGAAATAAAAAAAGAAATAGGCTTGGACCTGCCTCTACTGAATGTACCAGGCTTTGCTTACTCCCCATGGGAGGCCTTACCTTTTGTAGGAGGGAATGGGAGAAGGATTAGGGGTAAGGTTGGAGGGGTGGAGGAGGGAAGAGATGGGGTCTGTGATTGGTATGTAAAATGAATAAGAAAAGAAAAAAGAATGAAAGAAATAGGATGGTTGATGGGTTATGAGACTTGGGAGTCACATAAGATCAAAAAGATGATTTAAAAAAAAATATATATATATATATAAATGTGATGAGTTTATGTTAAGAAGGAAAGAAAATAAGAACAAAGAATTTTATGGTTATCTCTAGCTGCTTAGTAAGATGGAGTCAGTAAGGCTACATGAGACTCTCCAAGAACTGATCATTATACTTAGGAAATGGTACTGGATGATCCACACAGATATGATCTCTGTGGAAATTCCAGCACCACCTGAATGTAGAGGGTCCAAGGAGGGAATGGCTAGGTGGTCAGAGGGGAAGGAGCATTGCATTCTTTACAGTTCTACAGTAGGGGAGCAGTCACCGCTAAAGGGAAACCTGGGAGAATGGTCAGAAAAATAACCCCAAGCAGCATGCTTTTCTGCTGTTGGGAGGGATCCATGAGACATCTAGTATACAGCTAGGGGAAGAAAACAATTATAGACACACACTACCCTTGAGCAGGCAAAAAGCCTCACAGACACCTCTGTTTGAAAAGTAGAAGGCTAACTGGTTGCTTGAAAGTACCAAATTGCTTTTTGTAAGCTACAATCACCATGAGAACTTCCTACAGATGATAGATGAGGGCCTCTGAACATAGCCATGGACTCTATTTACCAATACAGATAGTGAAATTTCCACAGAAGTCACTGTAAAAAACAGTCAGTGGTGCATGCCTTTAATCCCAGGACTTGGGAGACAAAGCCAGGTGGATGTCTGTGAGTTCGAGGCCAGCCTGGTCTACAGAATGAGGTCTAGAACAGGCACAAAAACTATGCAGAGAAACCCTGTCTCAAAAAAAAAAAAAAAAAAAGTCATTAGCACCAATCACTTTTCTGAAGTTCTGCAGTTTGAAAGTAGAGATATATCTTTTCCTTTTCCCTTTGGTTCCTCACAAGGCAAAGTCATCCCCTGTCTTATCAGAGGCAACTTCTGAAGCATCTCACTATAAGATCAGGCTCCTCCTGTCTTTCCCCATGTGGCCTATTTGTCCTGCCTGGGTCTGGCATGAGGTTCCTCTATCTTTCTCCCTTTGTTCTGGGCCCAGGATCCTCCAATCTCTGTGAGAAGTGTCTTTTGGTCATTTACTTGGTCACAAGGCATCTCAGCCTAGACACAGAAGGATATTCATATAGACACATGAGAACTTGTTCATTCTTTATTTGTTCATTTTTCAAAATTGTATTGAACATTTCAGTAAGGGTAAGGAATCCAAGTGGGTACAGCTGACCCCCACCTCGGAGGAGGAGCTCAGGGCTCCCAGGGATGTCTGTCTAGGGAATGAGAATCTTGCAGTGGCTGCTTTTCAACAGGGGAGGTGATAGGCATTTTGATCACATGAGAGAGTAGCAAATACAGAGAACCCATGTTCTTCCTCATGGACTGCTGAGTGCAATTTTTGTGTTCCTATTCTAAACTTTTCTTCTAATGCTAGATTCATTTTTTTTTCATTTTTATTAATTTTGAGGCAAATTCTCACATATCCTGGGCTGACCAGGTATTCACAATATAGTGGGGGATGGCCTTGGTCTCCCAAGATTGCTCCACATTCTCATCAGAGAGCTGGAGTTAAGATGAGCATTTAAATGCCCTGTTTAATGGTAAGAATCTTTGAGAGCCCCAGATGAATCGAACATGGAAAAGTCAGTGCCACAATAATAACTATATCATCAGTTACATCCATGATGCAAAGAAGGTGAAGAGGAAGAGAGGCAGTGAGCACTGGGAGAGGAGTGGCCTGTACCTATTAAACACCTGCAGCTATGTGTGTCTCTCCCTAAGCCTCTCAACACCCCTGTGCCCTGACCTTTACTTTGTAGCTAAGACAGAGACCTCTAACAACAAGTCACCAGACTCCACGGAGAGAAGTCTTTCTCTGCTAGAAAGTACTGAAATTAAAAATAACCTGAAATGAGAATCCTTTAGACTCCAAAAACCTGGGTGCTAAATGAAGACACCCGAAGGACTAACATTAAAATCTTGTTGTTTTCTAGAACTTTTCTTTCCTGCAGAATAAAACCCTACTCTCACTGGCATGTAGTTACCAGGCTTCATCTGAAAACAACCTTTTACTCATCATCATCATCATCATAACCTATGCCAAATTCCTGCCTTGTCACACAATTTGATTTCACTTGTCCTAATAGAAAGTGACCTTCAGAGCCAAGCTGATTTCCTGACCACCCGGGGCAGCAGAGGGTAATAAACCAAGCTTCCTCTAGGTGACAGCCACATCCAAGCCACTGCTGCCTTCTACCTGTGTCCTTGCCATTACCAGGTGGAGGTGGACTTCCCTTAGCAGCTCACATCACAATTAGCCATTGGGATGATAAAAATTGGGCAAGCATCTCATAGATTTAATGGCGTCCAGTCCTCCAGGATTTAGTGACTTGAGCCGTAAATGTACATGGGAATTATTTGCAGGCTCGTGAATGTCTATACCCATCCATTCAGCAAACATTTATAGGGGCTCTAAGCAGACCAACCCTGCTGGGCAGTGCAGAAGAGAGAGGGGTGGTGAGGGGAAGCAGAGGTGAGAGCTGCTTCCTTGTCCCGCCCCTCCTTTTCTGTTCCTCTTCCCCTGAAACAGAACAGGGTTGGTATTCATCATGCAGATACCATGGCCAACCCCAAGGATAGCAGCCATTTGTTTTCATGCGCGCATCTTTCTTACAGCGCCCGACGGCGAACAGAGAGGAAAGGCAAAAACAGTAGTTGAAAATAATGTTTGAAAAAGAAATAGTTTTAAAAGTTTGCCCAGGAAGCTCTGGTGTTTCGGAAGACGTCAACATTATGCAGAGGAAGAGAAATGCTAAAATAGTTGAATTCACAAAAGTAAAGAGTCTGGTGGCCCCGACTAGGAATATTCCAGGTAAGGGACAGAAGACCTTACAGGGGAGGGAGTAACAAAACAGTCACCTGGAGGAATGGTGCTAGCAGTCCACACCACAAGAGTCACTATAGTTCATAAGGACGATAATTCTTCAAATAGTTGGATGTTTTGCATATATATATATATATATATATATATATATATATATATATATACTGACAGGAAGAAATTATTTGAAATGCCAATTTCCCTGATTTGATTATTAGACCCTATATTCATATACTGGAATACCTCACAATAGTCTATAAGTATATGCATTTATTATTTATCAATTAAATATAACTACACTAGCCAGACATGGCAAACACCTGTAATCTCAACACTCAGGCATCTCAGCCAGAGGAAGATTATTTGAAGGTCAGGCTGATTTACAATGTAAGACTCTGTCTCAAAAACCAAAACCAAATCATTTTCTTTACTTTTAAGTTGCTGTGATCAAGGCAACTTTCAAAAGAAATTTATATTTAATTTGGGGCTCATGATGTCAAGGGTTAAAGTCTATGACCATCATGGCAAGAGCAGGGAAACATGGCACTAGGCAGGTAGGCATGGTATTGGAGCTCACATCTTGACCCACAAGCAGGAGGCAGAAAGAAAGATAACAGGGAATAGTGAAGGCTTTTTGGAACCTCAAAGTCTGCCCTAAGTGACATACCTCCTCCAACAAGGCCATACCACCTAATCTGTCCTAAAGCATACCACCAGTGTGTGACCAATCATGCACATACATGAGCCTATTAGAGCTATTCTTATTCAGACCCCCTACACACACACACACACACACACACACACACACACACACACACACACAAATAAACCAAGAATGCTATTTGCAGCAATAGCAAAGATCAACAACAGCAGGAGACATCTTATTGCAACAGATCTCTCAGGGAGGTATTATCCAGGACATTTGAGAAATTCAAACAGTAGGGAAAATCTAATTAAAAACTGGAAAATGCTCTGAATTGACAATTTTCAAAGGAGGACACACAAAAGCCAAGGAATGCAGGACAAATCCTCCACTTCAAAACCATCAAAAAATAAAAAGACCAAATTTCAATGAAAGATGCCTCATTATGAAAGAATGGCCATGGCCAAAACAAATAAAGATCATGTATGCTGTAAAAGGCAAAGGGGAGCCTTGAATATCACTGGAGGGGAATAGGGAAGTCTTATACACCAATAATCTGAAAAGGGGAAGCCTTACACACCACTGGAGGGCAAAAGGGAACCCTTACACACTACTGGTGGGAAAAGGGGAAGCCTTCCCCACTACTTGATGGCAGAGGGGAAGCCTTGAACACCACTGGAGGGCATGCACACTAGTGTGGCAATATGGAAACAGAAAGTAGCACCTCAGAAAAACTAAGAACAAAACCACTGTTGAATCCCACAGTTGCCACACTATGTGCCTGAACCCTTGGAAGGAAACCCAGCAGTTGGGGAGACAGACTCTTCTGAGTTTACTGTGGCAGTAATAAAGTAGCCAGGTGGTAGAAACAACCTGTGTCCACCTTGTGAGTAGGCATAAAAGTTGGGACCAATGCCATATTTGGCCACTGAGTACAGATAAAATAATTGTAGGTTGTGGTGATATTTTATTTGTGCTCTAATAAGTAGAGCTTGCCCGGGGATCAGAGGAAAAAGCCAGCCACTGTATTAAACATAGAGATCAGGCAGTGGTAGTACACACCTTTAATCCTTACATTTGGGAGGCAGAGATTCATTGGGATCTCTGTGAGATCAAGGCCACACTGGGAACAGAGCCAAGCATGGTAGCACACATGGTGGCACTAGTTAACCATAGAGATCTGGAGGTCTGTACAGACAGACAAGAAGTGATAGAGCTGGGTGGAAAGAGAAAGTGGTGTAACTAGGTGGAGAGAGGAAGTAAGATGGCAGGGCACAGAAAGTTATATAGGCGCGAGTATACAGGAAGTAGCTCTCTTGGGCTGAAGATTTCCTAGCAGTAAGAACTTGTGGTTGGTTTATTCTATCCTCTGATCTTTCAGTTTTCACCTCAATATCTGGCTCCAGGTTTTTTATTAATAAGACCATTTAGCAGTTCGTGTTACAGTAGGTCATTATGTTAAATGATACAAGCCAGACATTGAAAAACCAATGCCATAAGTGCTCACTCATTCTAGTTGAGATCAGGATAGACATTACCACTGGTTAGTGAGCCTGTGGGGAAGGAAGGACAGGCTAATGGAAACAAAGTCACTGTTAGAGAGGGGGATGAACTTTGGGATTCTGCCATAGAGTAGGATAACTACATATAATAATGATGTATGCCTTATTTACCAAGATCTGTTCCTGGCTTGCCAAAATCTACAAGGAAGAATTTTGATGTTTTCCCCAAAAATCTGATCCCTGAAAACAGAGAAGATGCTCTAATTTGAGTGTTATTCAAGGTATGGATGTGTGAAATATATCATAGTGCATGCACACACACATACAAACACAGGTGTATATGTGTGTGTATAACTATATATAATTTTGGTGTTTCACTTAAAAAGAAATGCAGTAAACAAATAATTTATAAATACGTTATTAATGATGTCTGCTTCAATACAAGAGCAAGTTTGTCATTGAGGTAACTCTCAGTCTAACCAAAGCTTTAGACCAAACACATTAGAGGGAAGTGTGCAAGATTTATCATTTCCTAAAGAAAGAAAGATGTAAGGGACACCTGGGGTGAGGGAAGGGTGAGAGAGCAGAGGAGGGTAATACCAGCTCGAATCTGTTAGGTGTCTGGTTCCTCCACACCTTGGCTGAGGTAATTCCCTTCACAAAGCAACAGCACATCTCACCCATAACAGAAAAGAAGGCCTCAGTAACTCCTATCATTTCAGTGTAGACAGCACGGTTTTCCTTCCAGTTCTCAGATTCTATTTGCAGCATCATTGGAGATTTGTTTTTATTCACTCTGTTTCCCCTTTCTCCTGTCTGTGACTAAACACAAGAAAAATTGTAGAATCTGTGAGAGAAAATGAGAAAACAAAAAATCCTTACTGAGGTGGCTTCTGTTGCTAATGTTCTTTTTCGTTGTTTTGTTTTTTTGCCATCCTGGAAATGTTCATTCCTCCATCAGAGGATGTGTGACATTGATCTGATGAAATTTAAAACTTAGGGAAAATCTAAAGAAAAGTTTCATAATAATAGCCAAACGCTGGGAGAAATCTGTCTACATGCCCTTACACATTGAAAATATCAATTAAATATCAAAATGTGGAATATCGTTTTCTCTCAAAACAAGCAAAGGGAACTTGGGAAAGCAGAGAGAAAAGTTTGTGTTTGCATTGGTGACTGGTACTAAGCATTTATTTATAACATAGTTTTCCTTCTTGCGTTACATCTATAAACTGTGATAAAATAGGATACAGCCTAATTTGGGGCTTTTAAATTTATTTACCTGCAAAACTCCTCTGAATGTTACAAGGATGTGATTTCATTTTCTCACTTGCAAGAAATTTATGAAACCCTTTAAAAGATACGGCAAATTGTGCATTGCAAACAAGCAAATTACTGTTTAAAGATGTGAATGTCCCATTATAGCCCATTGCACAGTGATTTGCAACATGCTAAGTTTTCTGCCCACATTTGTATGAATTCCCTATTATTAGCTTTTGCGAGGGCCCAAAAGGTAAACTTTTATTGGGATTTTCTGGCTCTGAAGTTTGTTTACATGTCTAAACACTCTAACTCTTGTTATTCCCAGAAATAAGCTCTGGAAGGTCAGAAGGCCTTTGGGGGATAATTATAAGTGAATACTGGATACAGGGATAGGTGTTCCTTAACAAAATATGACCACCTTGAGTAGGCATTTACCTTTGAATGACTGGTAATACTGCCCTCTGTCTTTTACTAAACAGTGGTATTCAGCTCTTATCCTGTAAGCACACAGCAAAGAGTAGCGATAATTTGAAGAGAGAAATGATGCTTCCCACTTTGACTATCAGGCTGTCAAATAGTGTACCTTGAGGAGCTAAGACTTTCCCAGGAACCTCATGCTTGGGAAAGACTGAAATTAAAGCTTGGTGACAGCTAGCAAGTTGCCCCAGGAAGGGATTTCATATAGTTGTAGCAATTTGTCAGACTTCATAGCAGGAGCGATCGGGATCCAGACAATGATGAATCAGTGATATCCAGGACCCACCATTGCCATGGATGTTTGGCTAAGTACTACTTTTGTCCTCTAATGAACCCCCAAAAGACAGCCAGGACACCAGAAATATACTTGAGAGCCCTTGCAACACTTTATCCATTCCCTTTTCCAATGTCCTTTTCCAATCTCCTTTCTTTGCTGATTGTCCATACTTGTCTCTTTAAACTAGGCACATTGAGTATTTGTAGCAGTCTGGATGTTAGGGTTGCCAGGGCCCAAACTCTAAGAGCTCTAGTAACAAACTGAGACAAGTGGACCATTCAAGCTAAGAAGCTGCCCACTGTTTTCAAAGGTGCAGAAATTATTAGCGGTTCAGCTGGTGAAGCTCTTCCCTGTCTTTTTGCTCCTTCATTCATCAGGCCTTCCTTAAGACCCTGATGCCTCCTGTCTTGGCTCTGTTGGCTGAACTCTTGCTTGCTAAAAAATGTGTTTGTTTGCTTTCAACCAACAGCACCTTCAATACTCATTTCTCTACAGAGGTCTGGCTTGATAAATCGCTTCTCATGCCATGGGACCTGTGCAAGCTGTAGTCTGGATGACATACAAGGTTGTTAGGGAGCAGAGACCTTGGGATATGTGAAATCATATCCAAATAGATGGAGAACAGCCTGGTCCCACAGTGTTCCTCTTTAAATTTTGGAAATGAGAAGCAGAGAGATTCCCACAGGCATTAGCAAAGGATTTGGGAAGCAAGTCTCCCTCAACTATGGATGCACTGCTGTTCTTTTGGACTCTCTTTGATAGCACTAAGTGTTCAAGGTCAGTCAACATATTGCCACACAGGAAAGGTGAATATTTTCATACCCTAGGGACGTTTTCAACTGCCTCTCAAATGCCAGCCATCTAGTTACCCAAGCAGGACTAAAATATGGATACTCTGTTACCACAGCAATCAGCTTTCTACTCTCTATCAATTCACCTGCCCCAAGTAAACTTCTCACTCAACACAGGAGAGTATTATTAGGGAGATCTGCAAATTTTGCAGGGAGATAGATTCCCTTTGAAATGTTGAACTTTCTGCAACATTTTAATCCAATTTAAAGTAAAGGTCATGGTAATGTTGCCTCTCTATTCTATTTTTAATATACCTTCCCTAGGAGCATGCATACAGCCATACCAATCACTGAAAGACATACTAAATATGGGACTCATAGTGACAAGGGCAACATGCCAATGATTAGGATACTGACAGCTGGCAAGAAATGATGCTCACTCTGGGCCAGTCTCTGGGTATTTGACACAATTAGCTTATGCCCTAGAATGTCCCTATGAGATAGGGCCTCTTAGCCTCCCTTTTTGTTGTAGGCTTTGGAATTTGAAGTTTAGTGTCACCTAGTTCATGGTCATGGTGCCAGGATTGGAGCCTAGGCTTTTACTGAGCACAATGCCCTTGGGTGAATATCAGAATAGAATGTGAGCCCCATTCAAGTTCACTCTCAAATATTTTCCTCCGTGCTGAGACCAGGAGAAAGGAAAGAAGAAAGATGGTGTAATAGCTAAGTCAAATTCTGAGCACCCATGTAAAAAGCTAGGTATGGTGATCCATTCCTGTGATTTCAGTGCTGGGTATGTATGTAGAGACAAGCAGCACTCTGGGGCTTCCTTGCCAGTCCCACAGAAAAGTGGTGAGTTCTAGGTTTACTGCAAAACATGGCCTCAAAATAAACACACACACACACACACACACACACACACACACACACACACACTTTCATGCACACTCACACACATGTGAAGATTCTGGACGGAAGCAATTCTTTCAGGTGGTCCAGGAGACTTTGGAGTTAAACAAAGTGCTATATGCCAGAGGCAGTAAACACTTGCAAGATTCTCGAAGACTGGGGAGGAGACTCTGGGGGGAGCCCAACTGTAGAGAGACAGTTGGGACTGTTGAGCTGCCTACAAACTGCATGGGGCTCCCGACCTGCAGCTTTCTTAAGTCTAGCTGATGTTGGGGTGGGCTTTTCAGTGATGCAGCTGTTTTTATGAGCCATTCCTGTAAGGAACTCTTCAAATGCACTCCTGTTTGTGAACCCAAAACAAACACATTGGTTCAACAAGCAGGAATTTGGTGCAAACATTACTTTAGTCTGTCTTAAGTTCTCTTTCTTCATGAGTATGTGTGTGTGTCATTCCCTGGGCCCAGGAAATGTCTCTCACCCAAGCACATGTAGCCACAAAAATTAGGAAAAGAACAAGGGAATCCTGGCAAATTTACTTCTTTATCTCTTTCTCCTTTGCTTCAGGAAAAGCCCAGCCCATTATTCTTAGTCACTAAATAGCTGTAATGAGGTACCTAGGGGAATTTCAAGATGGAGAAAGTTTGCATGCTAAAAGGACAGTTGGGAATCCTTGCCCCTTCCATGAAGAGTCTTGATAACCTGAGGACAGAGTTACAGGTTGCATGACTACACACCACAAAGCAGACCTTGGGGCTGCAGAGAAAAATCTGGGAAAGTGAATAGTCTAATAAGGGCCTAAGGCCAAGGATCAGGTTCAGAGGAAATGATTAATAAATAATTTTTGAGAAAATAAATTGTATGATTAAAAAGAAATCTTAGGGGGGGAAAAACCTGTCATTTGCTTAAACAGCATAGGAAATTTTCTAGGTGATAGCTCCATGTTCTCATATCTCAGCTTAGACACCCTTGTGTTTGTGATCCTGGGCACATTCCTTGACTTCAAGACCCCCCAGCTGCTCACAGGTAGGTCAAGGAAAACAGTTCTTGCCTAATCCTAAGAGCCTACAGTAAGCCTCAGCTGCCCACAGTGGCCTCTCCAGCAACTCCCCCAGCTCTGGCTCTTAGCAACCAATCTGTCATTTTATCCTGGAATCTTTTTAAAATTTGAATGATAGTAGTTTACCAAAGGGGTCATACCCTGGTCAGAGGCCAACACTGCCTCTTACAGATGTTACAATGTCTAATAGGAAAGTCTCTTGTTCCCCTCTGCATTCCCACACTGACAGTAGACTGTACATATCAGAGGTCAGTATATGGGCATCTAATAACCGCTGGATTAAGCAAGAGACAAAAAGATAAGCTAGACAAGAAATGAACAAGGCACTTAACTGGACTCTTCAACTGCTAAAGAATAAAGTAAGAGCTTAAATAAAATAAAGACAGTGTATATATACTCAGGGGCAATAAAAAGGCCAGGTAGGAAGCAGACATGAATTGCTCTTTAGACTTTATCAATAGACACAGGTTGGCTCATGGGTAAAAGAAGGTGAATCAGATAATATGAAATTTTTAGATTAATAATAAGAAGAATCCTACTTGATTAGGAAAGTGACAGAAAAAGTTACCCCAATTAGTATTTTGAAAGAAATCAGCAATAATACTAAACCTTTCCCTAGTATGTATTTTACTGCTCTTCATTAATACATTATAAGCAGCCAGGGGCCTTATTCATTCCTCATACTCAGGATGTATTTCTTTCTCATAAAGAGTAAATGATTCTTTTTTAATTAATTTTTATTAATTTTAAATACTAACCACAGTTCCCTCTCCCACCCTTCCTCCTGCACCCCTCCACCTCCCACAACCCACCACCATCAACTCCTCAGAAAGGGTAAGGCCTTCCATGGGCAGTCAATAAGGTCTGGCATGTTCAGATGAGGCAGGACCATGCCCAACCCCCATTAAGGCTGAGGAAAACATCCCACCACATGTAATGGGCCTCAAAAAGCTAGCTCATGCACAAGGGATAGATCCTGGTCCTATTGACAAGGGTCCCACAGACAGACCAGGCTACCAAACTGTCGTCCATATGCAGAGATCCTAGTTCGGTCCCCTGGAGGCTCCCCAGCTGCCAGTCTAGTGTCAGTGAGTTTCCACTAGTTCAAGTCATCTGTCTCTGTGGGTTTCCCTGTCATGATCTTGACCCTACTTGCTCCTGCAATCCCTCTTTCCTCTCTTTGACTGGACTCCCATAGCTTGGCCTGGTACTTGGGTGTGGGTCACTCTGCCTCAGCTTCCATCAGTTGGAATAACTGATTCATAAACATGACAATTATTTGTAGTTGTGTGTACACATATCTGTTTGCATATGCACATGAGTATTGGGGACCTGGCTCAAGTCTTGCAAAAGCAACAACACCATTAACTATTGGGACTTCTGCTCAGCTGCCAATAAGTAACTGGTTTTTATGAATTATCTGTTTTGTTGTATATATACACTGGCATTAAAGACATTAAACATTTCTGTCAGAATCACTTCCATGGATGGTAACACTAAGCTTTGTCCTTTTGGTTTTGTCTGATTTTCTATTTAGGGATAAGCAAAGTAGATTTCTTTAAACACCTTACAGTGACAATACTCATTTCTCATTTGTTTTATTGCAATATTCTATATCTTCTTCCCAACTTTTAGATAAAACAGCCCACTTCAGTTTTACCAAACACACCCTCAATCATATATGAGGATTATGAAATATGCCATTATGAACAATTTTTAAAGGAAAGCATTGAGTCATTTATAACCACATGTTGTGATTAATCTATAATACGTCTAATAGGTTGAATATTTTCACAAAAACTTCACTATCCATTTGAAATTCTAGTATAATTTTTGTTTATAATTTATAAATCCATAGCAGCAGGCATATGGGTCCTCATGTCTTATATCTTATGCAATATACATGCCCAGGATCTGGAGCTCACTCTGCCAAGCTAAGATTTAGTCTCTGATTGTTCATTTGTGTCTTCCACTGGATTCATGGAAACCAATTATGAACTATCACTCCCAACAGAATCTTAATTACACATGACAAACTTGAAAACCCACAAATACTTCTTGCTAAAGACACTGGAAATATAATCTCTGCTCAACTTCTCCCTAGCTATGCCCTCCAAAGGCCTATGGTAGAGAAGAAATTACCCTGGAAAACTGGTGGATGTCCTAAGCATTTCTAAATCAGATTATTTTAAATCTTACAAGGACAAATGACCAAGGGAATACCCATCTAGAGCAAAGTAGAGACTGTACTCCTCAGCTATAGTCAACTCTGTGAAGCACATCTTCATTTTTAGACATTGGAACCAGACTATCATGCTATCAACCTAGAGTTGAAGTTCAGAAGGACACAGTTGCTTTGTCTAGCACATCCTTCAACTCATTTTTGATATGTTTATGTCAAAATAAGTGTCTAAAACCATTTTAAGTATTCAAGTGTAGAACTTGGTTTTCTTTGAGACATCATAAAATTATGCCTACAGTGTCAGACTTTCTTTTTATCAAAAATTAATAGAAAGAATTTAAACAATATTCTTAGAGGTTCCAGTCTTAACAACTATATTGTCCTAAAAATGTGAATTAAAATCAATCCATTATTTATAGACGCCAAAAAGGAAGGAACCTGAGGATAGGGAGGGGTATCTTAGCACAAAGAACACTTTCATATTTAGTGTGCACAAAACTTTAGCTTTGACCTTAGGCTCAAACCAACTAATCAAAAGAAAACAAGTGTTTGATAAATTGATCCTGACAGTGGATTCTGCCTTGAGGCCTAGGATGCCAATGCCCAGAGGCTGTAACACAAAGACTAATATTATCTTATCTGGATGAACATCTTGTAAGAGGAGGGCCAGTCATTTCTCTTTCACATTAGAGAAATAGAAACAAGGTTTATCCTAAAATGTACTTCACTTTTTGTTTTTTTGTTCACCATCCTGAACAGTATGCTGTGTTAAGATTACAGGTGTCTTAAGACCCAAGTTAGCTCATTTTCTACATTGTAGGATCTAATTAACCCACACACATTGCATCTTACATTTATAATGAAACAAAACTAGATTTTTCTTTCCATTATTTTTACTCCTCCTCACTCACTTGCAGCTATGTCTTCCACACTAAAGAAGAGGCCTCCCATTACATTTCTATGCCATCCTTTTGGGCATTATCAATGATGTCAGTTTGAATCCCAACAACACACCGTAGAGTACCTGCATGCAATGAGAGGAATCAGGATGCTGCCCATGGTGACCCCTTTGGTGGCAGAAACCATCTTCAATTAAGTAGTTGCACTTAACTTAGTCAGTACAATGCCAGGATGACCTTTCTTTCACAGACAATAAATATAATATGAGTTCTGGGACATCCCTGAATCCCCACAGACCTTTGCAGAGATTCAGAAGAATAGGTATTACTATACTTTTGTTTACAGCCATGTGCTCAACAATAGATGAGTCAGAAACAGTCAAACCATCATAGAAGTTCAAGGTGTCCAAGAGTCAGCTGACACCTAAATTTAAAAGAGGTTTAGGGATCAATGTAATATGAAGCAAAGAAAACACACCATTATCTGATGTTGGGAGGCAGTCAGCCAAGGAAGTCATGTCCATCCCAGGATTGCATGGAGAAAACACCGAACTAGGAAAGGAAACAGTCAACCCCTCCCTCCTTCTCTGAAATAAAGTCTAGCCTGAAGTACTGAACACAGTCTTGGGGTGTACTCAAAGGATTATGTTTAGAAGAAACAAACATAATGAATGACAGATCTGGCTCCGAATACGTGTAAGAATGTCTGAAAATAAAGTGCTTTCCACTCAATGATGTTGTCATTTGAGTCTATGTCTAAAGACAAGAGAGGTAGAAACAAAACAAGATGAATGTTAGGGAGATGCAAACAGCCCAAGACTCTCCTAGGGAGATCTGGCTCCTGTTAATTCCCAGGTGATTCCTATGCAGTTTAAGTTTGCAAAGCACACTCTCAAGCCACCAACTGCAGCATCATCAATGTGAGCTTGGTATGTAACCCATTCCACGTATTCTTGTCTGTAAAATAAAATTAGACAGCTCTCTCTCTCTTTCTCTCTCACTCTCTCTTGCTCTCACTCTCACTCTTGCTCGCTCTCTCACCAAATATTATTTGATGAGAAATGTCAGACTATGTACAGAAAAAGTGGTGTCTGTGTCATCAATATTATGTGTATATTGAGATCTTGTGACAGTGCTGCTTCCAAAGTAGAGACGAAATACTTTGTTTTTAATATACAATATTGAAATGGAATGGTCTTTAGTGCAGATTACTCAACTCATTCTTGTTAAAGATGTCATTGTGAAAATGGTACATGGGAAAAAAGTAAACAGATGAGTGGTGCATTAGACGCCGGGTAGATACAAAACTGCAGACCCTTCTCCACTAGGTCATTTGGCATAGCACATTTCAAGCATGAGTGTACCTCAGTCGTCCATTAGATCATAAAATGAGGAAGTCTGTCAGTGCTGTCTGCATGAATCTGGAGACAAAGCATCAGTGAATCTGGCATAGGATTCTGCCCTCCAGAACTGCATAGAAAGGCCTACATAATCAGGCAACATCCTCCCTGTCTCCAGAATCCCTCAGCTACGTTCCAAGTGTCTTTCAGCCTTTCATTGCACTAATAATTACAATAACCATTATTGGATTCTGAGGCAGTATACGGGATCTATCCAAAAAGAAATATGTCACAAAAGTAGCTAAACTTGTCACGGAGGCAATTATATCCTTACAGAAACAAAATATTTGTGAGGTCACCTGGAAGAAGGATAATTTCAGAAGAAGAAATTACTCTGGAAAGTTTACTTCTATCACTGTGCTGGACACAGAACAGACAACTCTGACATGTCAACAAGAATGGGTCAGATGTAAATTTTCCTCATAAAACCTAAAACACAGCATCCTCAAATAAGACTCTCGAAGAATGGTCAGCATAATTAAGTGACTCAGAAGATGGACAGGCACGTTGAAAACACATGGTCAACTTGCCTTTCCTCTCCCTTTCCAGGCTCAGCTCAGTCCTGGTTGTGAGCAAAGAGGGGGTTGATTAGTCACAGGGTTGTATCTCTCCTATTCTGACTTTCATAAGCCTATTTTATATTCTCACTTATATGTCTAGTTAATATTAATTGAAACTTCCCTAGGATATAAATACTCTTTGCACTCTAAATTTTCAACCCCAATCCTCAAAATGTATATAGATAAAGCATATTTGGGGCCCCTGCAGAATACTCTAGTCTTTACATCACAGGATAAGAGTAGTGTTCCCCCCTCTTCCTGCTCCCAGTTTTCCCTCCTGCTTTTATCCCTTACCCTGAGTTTTTTTGCCCCTTTCTTTTGTCCCTAAACTCACAGTGCTCCTCCTCATTTCTCACCATCCTAGTTTGTTGCCTCTTATTGTTCCCTCAACAATTTAGGTTCTTTTGCCTTGTTTTGTGTCTACTCTACTCAGGTTCTGAGTGTCTAGACATCTTCTGTACTTCTCCTCATGTCTATGCTAAAGGATTAAGGATGACTATGGGTAAACCACAGTTCTCTCTCTCTCTCTCTCTCTCTCTCTCTCTCTCTCTCTCTCTCTCTCTCTCTCTCTCTTCCCATGCATGTAGAGTGATTTCAGTGCCAGATCTTGGAGCCTGGGTCCATTCCAGTTTGGAGCAAGCGAGCCTAGCTTTGTTTAGAAGGCCTTTAATGATGATTCAGAGACACAGCTGCAGCCCGTGACACTGACAATCCTTCAGGCAGATAGTGTGCTCACTAAAGCCAACTTCCTGGGCTCCCTTTCTTTTTCGTCTTTTTTAATTTCCCTAATTTTAATTTTTTTTATTCATCTCTCCCCCCAAGTCCACTCCTTCTCCATTTATCTTCAGAAAAGAGTAGACCTTCCAGGGATATCAATCAAACATGGCATAACAAATTACATTAAAACTGGGCACATATCCTCATATCAAGGCTGGACGAGGTAACCCAGTAGGAAGAAAGGGGTTCCCAAAGCAGTCAAGAGCCAGACATAGCCCCTGCTTCCATTGTTAAGAGTCCCACAAGAACACCAAGATACAAAACTATAACATATATGTGGAGTATCTAGCTCAGACCCCATACAAGCTCTCAGATTGTCCCTCCAGTGTCTAGAAATCCCTATGAGCCCTGATTAGTAGATTCAGTTGGCTGTGTTCTTGTGGACTCCTTGACACCTCTGGCTCCTACAATCTTCTTCCTCCTTTTTGGTGACATACTATGAGCTCTGCCTAATGTTTGACTTGGGGTCTGTATCTGCTCCTATCAGTTGCTGGATACAGCCTCTCAGATGGTGATTATACTAGGCTCCGATCTATAAGCATAGCAGGAATCATTTCATTGACCTTTTGTTTTCTTTTGTTTTCAGTCATGTTTGGCTCTATCCTAGGTCTCCAGACTATATAGCTTCTGGGTCCTGCCCCTCTAGGTGTTGTCAGGCCTGGGCTCCCTCTTGTGATTAGGGTCTCAAGTAGGACCAGTCAAGTTGGTTGGCTGTTCCCACATGTTCTGTGCTATCCAAAACATCTTGTGCTTTAACCCAGCACAGCCTGTAGGCAGGACAAATTGTAGGTTGAAGGATTTGTGGCTGGATTGGTGTCCCAATCCCTCCACTGGAGGCCTTGCCTTGTTACAGAAGATGGTCGGTTCAGGCTCTGTATTCCCCATTACTAGATAGAAGTCTTTTCTAGGGTCACTCTCAAATCTTCATGGGGTTTCCATTGTACCAGGTTTCTACTTCACTCCCTGAGATGCCTCCCAATTCCAGACATCTCTCCCAGTACTCTCTCCCTCATCTCTCCCCACACACCTGAACCTTCCTGTTCCCATCCCCACCTGCTCCCAGTCCTCAAAATCTATTTTATTTCCCTTCCTGGGGAGACCCATGCATCACCCCTTAGAGCCCTCCTTGGTGCTTATCTTCTCTGGGTATGTATGTGTATGGTAGCATGATTATCCTTTACTTTATAGCTAATATCCACCTACAAATGAGTACATATGGTGCTTGTCTTTCTGTTTTTGGATATCTCACTCAGGATGATTTTTTCCCAGTTCCATCCATTTGCCTGCAAATTTCATGATGTCATTGTTTTTTAACAGCTGAGTAATACTCCATTGTGTAAATGTACTATATTTTCTTTATCCATTCTTCTGTTGGAATTCTGTTAATTCCAGTTTCTAGCTATTATGAATAAATCTGCTATGAACATAGTTAAGCAACACAGTTTTCCTTCTGGTAGGACTGAGCGTCCTTTGGATATATGCCTAAGAGCAGTATAACTGGGTCTTGAGGGAGATAGATTCCCAGTTTTCTGAGAAACCACCGTTGATTTCCATAGTGACTATACAAGTTGGCATGTCCACCAGCAATAGAGGAGTGTTCCCTTGCTTCACGTCTTCACCAGCATGAGCAGTCACTTGTGTTATTGATCTTAGACATTCTAATAGGTGTAAGATGGAATCTCAGAGTCATTTTGCCTTGTATTTCCTTGACGGCTAAGAATGTTGAACAATTTTTTTTGTTTTTGCTTTTGTTTTTTTAAATTTTTTAATTTTCTTTTATTATTATTATTATTATTAGTAGTAGTAGTAGTAGTAGTAGTATATTTGTGTTATAATTTTACACATCAGCCATGGGTTCCCCTGTCCTCCCCCCTCCCACCCCCACCTTCCTCCCAGCCCTCCCCTCCATTCCCATCTCCTCCAGGGCCAAGACTCCCCTGGGGATTCATTTAAACCTGGTGGATTCAGTACAGGCAGGTCCAGTCCCCTCCTTCCAGGCTGAGCAAAGTGTCCTTGTGTAAGCCCAAGGTTCCAAACAGCCAGCTCATGCACTAAGGACAGGTCCCAGTCCCACAGCCTGGATGACTCCCAAACAGTTCAAGCTATTCAACTGTCTCACTTATCCAGAGAACAATTTTTTAAGTGTTTCTCAGCCATTTGAGATTCCTCTGCTGAGAATTCTCTGTTTAGATCTGTACCCTACTTTTAACTGGGATATTTGGTTTGTTGTTGTCTAGTTTCTCGAGTTCTTTATATATTTTGAATAATAGTCCTATGTCAGATGTGAAGTTAGTGAAAATGTTTCCCCATTTTGTAGACTGCCATTCTGACCACTTGACAGTGTCCTTTACCTTATATAAGCTTTTCAGTCTTATGAGGTCCCATTTATTAATTGTTCATCTTAGTGCCTGCACTATCGGTGTTCTGTTCCCCTTTTCTATGCATCTTAGTCCAGGCCAAGAAACAGGCATGACTGAGGGTCACCTTTGCCATGCAGCAGCAGCACTTCAAGCACAGACCAAGAGTGTGTGTTTAGCTTAGGCTTATTTTAATACCTTTTCCTCATGTTTCATCTTCCTCTGTGTTTGTTACAGGTCATTCATGTAACAAACTTATATCTTACTCTTTCCTGAGCCTTTCAAACTCATTCCCTTCACTGGCTTTGGTTTGCTTCTAACTTCAGTGGCCTTGTGTCTCTATTCTGTGCTGTTTGACAGTACAAAACGTGTTCTTTGTAGACTTTTTCTCCCGCTCATTGTAATACTATGGATATGCTAGCTATGAGCACAAGGTGTTCTTGGATGGTTAAAGCTCATGAAAATATGGAAAACATACACAGTAGAATACCATTCTGATACAAAACGGGGAATTTAATCATTCGTTAGCACATGGAGACAACTGGAAGTCGCTGTGCTCTGTGGAGTAAGCCAGACAGAGAAAGATAAGCGGCATACAATTGCACTCACATGCAAGGAAAGTCTATATAGAAAGAGAAGAGTGTAGACAGTTACCAGAAAAAGGCTGGGGAAAGGGGGTGCAGAATGAGATGGGGGACAGGGAACCAAAGCACAGAGAAATAAACCCAGCATTTAATTGTATAGCCTAGTGAATATAACTTATAAAAATATACAATTCACGACAGCTGAACATGATAGTTTGAACGTTCCCAACACAGAAGGATGATCAGTGTTTCAGGTGGTAGAATGATGCCATGCTGATTTGTACAGCCCATACTTCTCACATGTGTTACAACGCCACACTGTATTCAAGAAATATGTGTAGCTGTCAATTTAAATTTCAACTTTTGTACGAGGCATTACTCCATTTACATAGGTTTCATTTGAGGACATAAATTGTATGTGCTCTGCCTATTCAGACTAGGAGCCTCAATGATTTTAATGCAAGCAAATCAATGACATTCATACATTTAGTTGGTGGCTTCAAACGTCTCTTGGACAGCATGCTTGTGAGAATACTTTAATTCTCAATTTTAAAAAGAAAAAGTCTTTTGACCTTGTCAGATGTTATTTCATATATTTTTTTAGATTATATTTAAAATGTTCATTATGTAAGTTAGGAAAAGACCAGATGCTTGTTCACTGAAATCTTAATGAAAGTTGTTGATTCCCTTCCAAAAAGTTTTTTTTTTTTAAAAAGGACTAATTTTAAAAACAAAATTTTAAATAATTAAATATTGTGCTGATTAGAGTTTTGACCACATCATATGAAATGTGGTCATTTTGGAAGAGGGAACCTCAATTGAAAAAATACTTCCATCAGATTGGCCTGTGGGGAATTTTCTTGATTAATGATGGATGTGGGAGGACTCAGCCCACTGTGGGTGATGTTATTTCTGGGCAGGAGGCCTGGAGTTGTGTCAGAAAACAGGCTGAGCAAGCTATGAAGAGCAAGTCAGTAAGCAGCGCCCCTCTGCTTCAGCTCCTGCCTCCAGGTTCCTGTTTTGTGTTCTCTTCCTTCAAGATGGGCTGTAAAATGAAATAAACCTGCTTTTTTTTTTCCATCAGTGTTTCATCATAGAAATAGAAAGCCAGCTAAGACAACTATCTTCAGAAATAAAGATTGAACTGATTATATTAACTATAATTCTATAAAAGTCCAAACTGCGGGGCTGGAGAGGTGGCTCAGTGGTTAAGAGCACCGACTCTTCTTCCAGAGGTCCTGAGTTCAGTTCCCAGCAACCACATGGTGGCTCACAACCATCTGTAATGAGATCTGGTGCCCTCTTCTGACCTGCAGGGACACATGCAGACAAAATATACATAATAAATAAATAAATCTTAAAAAAATAATCCAAACCACAATCTGAGAACACTCTCCTTTGATGACTTCAAATCAGATGCATTTAAAGCATATTTGCTACAAACATCATTCTTTCATAATAAGTATTACATTGAGCTAAAATACATTCATTTTAGGTAAACTGAAACATTTTAGTGAAGAAAATATTGAGAAAGTCATAAGCATTTTATATAAAAACTTAAATATAATGCATGTGAAACAATGCATTGTTGATATAGATAAACTCCAAAAATGCAGCTTTAGTTTTATAAATATGCAAAGCTATAGATATGCTGATTTCACTGTCTTCCTTCAGTTCACTGTAATCTGGTGAGTTTCACCATTCTTATTCCTAAAAGGCAGAAACTTTATATGTTTAAAGAAAATGATTAAGTAGAGTGTAGTTACTAATAAGCAATGAATATGAATATGTTTGTTGAAAAATACTCACAATATTGAGAGAGAAATCCATGATTTGCATTTTGCTGTTTCCTATTCCGTTCTGAGTCTGTGTTTCACTTGATGCAGGGTCTCACAGTTCAGCCCAGGCAGGACTGACTCTCGTTCTTCTTCAGATTTCCTTGTGTACTTCATTTTCACGTATTCCTTTTTAGTGTCTCACCTGGCCTTAGAGCCCTTCTTATTTGTTTGAATGTCTCAGTTATTTCTGCTTGTCGTTTTGGTTGAATTGAGACATGGAGGGGATTAGCAGAAAACTCACCCCATGTTTACAGAGGTTGTTCACAGGAATGACTCACTAAGTAGACAAGGTGTGCTCTGTATGTGGCAGCACCACACCATAGCTGGGTGATCCCTGATGTGAGCTGCTTCAACATGCCCTCTACACTCTGATGGACAGAAACTTTGGAAACTGTGAGCCAGAGATAAATCTTTCTCCCCTTAAGTTGCTTTCTCAGGGATTTGGTTACATTGGCAAAGAACTAACACACTTCAGAAGGTAGGAGGCATTTATTTGGTGTTACGATTACCCACACAGAAAGGATGGAAGGTGGGGGGAAGAAGTTAAGGATGGAAGGAAAGAAGGAGGGAAGGAAGGAAGGAAGCAAGGAAGGAAGGAGGGAAGGAAGGAGAGAGGGAGGGAGGGAAGGAAGGAGGGAGGGAGAGAAGGAAGGAAGGAGGGAGGGAGGGAGGGAGGGAGAGAGGGAAGGAAGAGGAAGGAGGGAAGGAGGGAAAGAAGGAAGGAAGGAGGGGAAGGAGGGAGGGAGGGAGGAAAGAAGGAAGAAAGCAAGGAAGGAAGGAAGGGAGGAGGGAGGGAGGGGGAGGGAGGAAGGGAGGGAGGGAGGAAGGAAGGAAGGAGGGAGGAAGGGAGGGAGGGAGGAAGGAAGGAAGGAAGGAGGGAGGGAGGGGGGAGGAAGGAAGGAAGGAGGGAGGGAGGGGGAAGGGAGGGAGGGAGGGAGGAAGGAAGGAAGGAAGGAAGGAAGGAAGGAAGGAAGGAAGGAAAGACAATTATGCTCTTTTAAGTGTTGGCTATCAAGGACTAACATTATATTAACTCACTTTGGGGGAGCCAAAAAAAAATACTTATGTATGTGAAAAATATATATGTTTGAGTTTCTACCATATGAAGAGTGAAATATCACATGCCAAGAGGGGTGAAGACAAAGGAAGTTTAAAAACGGAGCCATCGAGGGAGTTTGAACACATCTATGGGGCCGTTGGAGAACTCAAAACCTATGCCCACAGCTTCAGTGTTGATACCGCCTGCATCATACACAAATACCTGATGTCTCACATACGATTTGTGAAAAGTAACTTTGTAACTCTTAAATTACTTAAAACAAATGGTTTTTGTTCAGATGCTTTTACTGCTGTAAGCTTCTCTCACCAGTAACTCAGTGTCTGTTCGCTGTTCTCTGGCTTGCTAGGCTATGCATCTATCCATGTCAAGTTCTGTTTCCGGGTCCATCCTCAGATCTCCTTTATCCGTGGAACCTTCTAAGAGCCAGACTGGAACATGCAAGGGGAGCTGTTCCTCCACATGACAGAATCACTGATACCGCAGCTGGCCCTGATCACTGAAGGATTCTCAGAAAATACTCCTAAGAATAGTGACAGCCAGCACTCTGGCAAGGGCTCAAGGCCTCTATTACTGAGTGAGAAGGTCTTTTATTATCCTGCAAGATTCATTTCTAGGCAAATGCAGCATCTTCTCCCTAAGAATAGACCAGACTCACTCACCACAATGTCGGTTCTTTCAAAAATGACTGATCTGTGTCTACTTCATCAGAGGGGACAGCATTTCAAAGCCGTCATTTTCTCATCAAAGAAGGTGAAGGACATGGCCAACTGGGAATGAGGTCATAAGATCTATTCTGGTGCTCAAGCATTCTGCCCATCACAAACTTTCAAACAAGGACTACGCAAACGTGCAAAAGGAGCTCACTGCAAGCTGCCTCTTTAGTGGCAGGCTGCTATCCCACTGTGCCTTTCCATGGGGCAGTGGGCAAATAGATCCATCTTCAGGGAGGCATTTATAGCTAGACTAGTCTCCAAAGCATGAAGGTGATATTCAAAGGCATTGCAATTTCAAGGGATAATGGTAGGTTCTTTCTCAGGAAGAAACTAGAAGAAGACATTTGGCATCTCACATTAAATGTGTCATTTTTCCAGATTTAAAGGAGCTGAGGAATATTCTAGTCTATCCAGGATGATTCAAGTGTAGTTCCAAGTAAGAGGGAGGGGGAAGTTATAGCTTTTCAAGAGGGAACCTGGTGGTAAGTCCAAGCTCAAAAGCTGCAGAGGGTCTCCGCCTGCTGGAATAGCCCTGGGCAGAAACAGCTCTGGGAATGATGGATGGTTCTAGATCCTGATCCAATGAATATGGAGAGCCATGGACCATACACATATGAGTGTGTTGTATGTATGCTTGTTTGTGAAAGCGCATGTGGTGTGTATGTATGTGGGTGGGTGTGCAGGTGGGTGTGCATGTAGGTGGAAACCAGAGGTCAAAATCTTCCTCTAACCGTCTGTATGTTTTGACAAAGGATCATGTGCTGACCTAGGAACTGATTCTACTAGGCTGGTTGGCAAGTAAGCTGGAGAGATCTCCCTGCCTTGGCTTCTCTAATGTTGAGAATACAGGCATGCATCACCCCATCAGGCTTTTTACATGAGTGTTGAGTATCTGAATTCAGCTTATCAAGCTCAAATGGTAAGCATGTTACCCACTGAGCAATCTCCCCAGCACCACCCCACATATAATCTTTATCTATCTGTCTGTCTGTCCATTTACTTTCTTGAGACAAGTCTTACTTTGTACCCCTGGCTGGCTTGGAACTTGCTATGTAGACCAGGATGGCCTCAAAGAGATTCACCTGCATCTGCCCCCTGAATGTTAGGATTAAAGGCATGCACTACCACTCCCAGCTACCAGCTTCTTTATTATTAAAGAGAGACAGAAGCAAGGCTCATTGGTTTGCTTGGTAGATGATTCCTACTTCAGAAAGCAAACAGTGTTGATGAGAACACACTCTTCATAACTAATACTTAACAAATTTAAAGCAACTTATTTTACAATGTTTTGTACAGCATATTATGTATCCACTCTCTTCAAGAATATTAGTTAATGTTCCACGGTATGATTTTTCTGGGATACAAGGATACTTGAAATGACAAATGGGAAAATAGTATGAGAAATTATGTGTGTTAGAGAAAAATTAAGCAAAAAAAGAGTCATGAACCCCCAGAGGTGGGTGAATATCTTGTAAACCCAAACAAACTATTCTTTTATATGTACTTTACCTTTGTGCAACCCTGTCATGGCAATTGCGGTATTTCCCACTTGCAAAATAAAATGAGCATCGTGTTCGGTGTAGACATTCCCTCCAGAGTTGGCAACATTGCCTTTCATTCCACTCAATCTGCATCTACTTATTTTGTGGGGTTGTGACACATGGTGGCTCTCACCATTGTGTGGATCAGCAGATGAATGAGGTACCAAAGTTCTGTTCCCTGGGCACATGGAACCTGTTTCAAAGCCCAAGACAAAAGTTTCCTTAATAAATATCCCAGAAACCAAGCCAAAACATCATTTGTAAATGTCTCCACTCACAGAATGCTCGGGCTTACTCTCTCATAATGCACACTGGGGTATTGGCCGCTGCTGCAAGCAGAGGATAATCAATGACATGCAAGCTATTGCTCAACACACCCACCATATGTTCTGCCTTTACATCACCAGGCTGCCTGTAGACTCTGCTGAAACACTGGTTTTGAAGAGTCAAGCTATCCCTTATCCCTCTCTCAACCTCCATGGAGATGCAGGAATAGAAACAGTAGACACAGAGTGCCTTCATGCCCTAGTGAAATATTAAAGAAGAAAACTCTCCCTCTGTGGCCTGATGGTGTTTCTCAGCACATGGTGCTGAAGGCCAGCAGTATCCCCATCACTCTTTCTCAATGGAGTCAGCTTCCTCTCTGCACAAAGAACTGGAATTACTTTTTCTTTAGTGAAAACAATTCAAACAATCAAGAAAGTTTTAAAAGCAGACCAGGAAATCATTATAGTCCTTTCTTTGAGAGGATGTAATATTGATCACATTAGTTGGAGATGTTGCTACATGAAAATTGGTTTTCTTAGTGTAGATTTGTGTTCCTAGGCAATGCTTTGGTATCTGCAACAGTCAAGAGTATTCTTCTCACCCCTATAATGTGCACATTCAAGTGAATATGAAAAGTCTGAAGGATAAATGTATCAGCGTCTGAGTGACTTCCTTTGCTGATGCTCATGACAATGTATTTATCAAGGAAAAGAACCCAGATTGTGAAGTTTGGACATCAGAGGCTTCAGTCAGGGAATCATACTGTTTTAAACCTAAATGATTACTGGAAATGTTGAGAGTTTTAAAAATTTAAATGTTTAAGTTTGTATATTACACATCTCTGTTGGAAATAGTCCAAACAGTATTCACAGCTCAGAGTGTATTTTCATGAAACAAAATTTGGGTAAATAGCAGAAGAAGTTGGTTTTACCATCCCAACATCACCACTGTCCGTGCATTCAGACATGCACATCATTCTAGAGAGTTCAGACTGAAAATGGTTCTGAACTCTGGCAGGGATTTAGTTTCTTCCACTCTGTAGATCCTCTCACCAAGGGTGAGCTATAGGGATTAATTAACAGACAGGCATTGCCAAGGTCACCATCCTGACCCTAGATTCTACAGTGCTCACACACTCACTCATGAGGCATTGCTTGCTCAGCTTCCTCAGTTTCATGCTGCATATCATATTCTCACGAACCATAGATCCTAACAGGCAGAAAATGATTTACTGTTACAGATTAGAATTGCCTTAGCAAATGTAATTTCTATACCCGGAGTGGGATTATGTATTTTATAATATTGGAGAGAATATATTGCAGACGATGATACATGTTTAAAGGATGTCATAAACAAAGATTTTTATCCTGAATTCCATAACCATATGTGGCAGTTGAGTGTAGATATTATCAAATGTGTTGGTGAAGTCATGCTGAGTTTTGTAAGAATCACAAATAACACACCCAGAACAAAAACTTGTTCATGAGGTTGATTTGATTGCCTAAGTGGTCCATGACGTTTATACCATGCCAACCATGTCATTTGTTTTGTGAAAAAAAAAATGACTCCAGTAACAACTTTTAGGGTTCTTCTTTACCTCCAAAGTGCCATGGTTTCAAGAGTCAACCCATCTCATTCCAAGAATAATCTGTTGGAAATAAACTGCTGCCACTCTGAGCAGTGGACCTCCATAAACTTCCTCAGTACTTTAGTGCTTATTTTCCTTCTTCTATAGCAGAGACAGTTCCTAATTTGTGCAATGACTGAGCATCCCTGAGGGATCCTGACATCCTGAAAGCTTGGGATTGGATCCTGACCACAGCTAGGGAACCAACAACACCTGTCCACTCCATGTCTGTGGTTCTTCCTTGTTCCCAAAGGCTATATACACATTCTTTCAAGAAAACCTGAGACTTGGAACCAGAGAGATGCCACCTCTGGGTGTGGAGGGAGGGCAGAGGCATAGCAACAGTAAGGACATCATAAGAGTGTATTATCTGGGGCTGGAGAGATGGCTTAGAGGTTAAGAGCACTGACTATTTTTCCAGAGGTCCTGAGTTCAATTCCCAGCAACCACATGGTGGCTCACAACCATCTATAATGTGATCTGGTGCCCTCTTCTGGTGTGCAGACATACATACAAACAGAACACTGTATACATAATAAATAAATAAATCTTAAAAAAAAGTGTATTGTCCCCATGTGTATGCATGTACTATGTTATATGAATGTACAGAGGCTGTGTGTACATGTATATTCATGAACTCATGTGCATTGAGTATTTGTGAATTCAGAGGCACATATATTCAATATAACATTTCTAAGAAAGTACCATGAATGGTATATGCTACTTTTTAAAAAACATGAAACCTAGATTTCTCATTTAGTATGATTTCTGCTTGGGAGTATCTGTTTGTTCCATGTTTTACTTAGTGCTAAATGATCCTCATACATCTCGGTGCCTGTTCTCACACAATACCCTGTGTTCCTCATGTGATTTTTAGAATAGCCCGCTTTCACTTTGGTTGTATATTTTTCTGAATGACCTTGTTTGAATCTCTTCAAAAATCCACAAAAACAAATACCATGAATTTTCCTACAGTCACAGATACGGTCTTCACTTGTGAGTGATGATTTCATAACACATTATAGACTCTCTTGGGTAATGCTAGGGATTTGAAAGTAGCCTTGGGCAAAAGGATAAATTGTGAATGGCGCTTTATAACTCAGTGCCTAGATGCACAGAGTGAAATAAAAGTGGATGAAACGCATGAATGAGAGTCTGGAATGAAGGGAGTGGAGAAAATGAACTGGTCATATATTCTTTTAAATAGATAAACCTGAATGGGGATGTTGAGTTGCTGTCCCCAGGGATAAGTTCTTCTTGTGAAATAGGAAGAATTTGCTCCTGGGCTTCTGCCCTCAGAAGAAAAGAGTGAATTTTTCAGGCTAAATGGGGGAGGGGCAAGAGAAATAGCAAATCAGTGCAGTGAAGCTGTGGCTGCAAGAATGGGAGATAACAAAAAATCCATGTTGGTTTATTTTAGAAAAGTGTTCACACATCCCAAAATGGCCTCGAAGTGACCTAAGCTAATGGTCTTCCTGCCTCTACCTTTTGAGGGTTAAGTTTACAGAAATACACCAGCACACCAGGGTTTGAATTGTTAGGGATTAGGTCATAATTGGGTCTATGTTATTACTCATGTGATTTACTTCCCTGAAAGCCTCATCTTTTACTCTGCTTCATTAGTGTTCTACAGCCTCCTTACACAGCACCACACACTGAAGAACAGTGTCCAAACACATGAGCCTAGACACCATTGCACATTTAAACCCCACACCAGCCCATCCCCTCTACATCCACATTTCTCAGTAGGTAGACCTGCTGCACTATGCTTTCATTCTGTGATCTTCAGGTACCTTGGCACCTGACTCCCATCCTTGGCAGCCACAAACCTTTTACCTCCAAAGTATCAGGCCATTCATGTTTTCTAAGTACCTCAGCCTGGCCTCTTCTGCAGATTCCTTCATGTGTCCCCCAGTTTCTGATAGTTTCTCCTTACAGCTACTCTGCCACTGAGGCACAATATCACTGTCAAGAAACAACTGCTTTCTGGTGGGATGTTCCCTTCTTTTCCATCCCTTCATTTTCACTCGCTTCATTGGACTTCTAAGTTAGACCCTGACAAGGAATTGCTTCTCTCTTATCCTCTGTCTCTATCACATGGCAACTACTCCTAGCAGTCACCACTCTAAAAGCAAATGAACAAATGTAGGCATGTGTGGAGTACAAATGTTCCATCCAGCTGAAGAGGTGCTTGGAAAATTGTTAACTCAATATAACATACAGAGGGCTGTAGTGCTAAGCATATTTAACAGTGTGAACTAGCAACAGCACATTCTACTGAAGGTGGACTCTGCATTAGCACCAATCAAGCTACTTCTGATTGAACTGACCCTGTGGAAACAGAAGCCATGTCTGTCACTCAGCACTGGGACTCTGAGAGGTAGGGCCCTGCATATTTGTTTCTCAGTGGAGGAGAGAGGCTCAGGCCAGCAGCAGCAGGTGCATGGCCAAGTGCTGTATGATAGAAGACGTGGATACATTTGTACTTCAACCTCTCGCTCTTACTACCAGGCTACCCCTGCCATGCCAGGATCTCACTGACCTCCAGTATCGTGTTTTAAATGGTAACATGAACACAAAGACTTAACACAAAGGGACACAGAAAATGAATGTCTATCCAGTGCACATAATTTTTCTAAGCAAAAGCATTGCTCAACGTTAAAGTTGCCTTGTAGCCACTTCTGGATGTTCATACATTATTCTGAAGTTCACAGGACAATGGTAATGACACCACTCTTGATTTGCCAACATTCTCTTCTTTACACTGATCAGCACCCTTCCCCTTTCTTTCTCTCTCGGGGATGAACCTCTTCTTTCCTTGTTTCAGTGGATAGTCCTACTTTAGTCTGGAGGATTTGCTTCTAGGACCCTCAGGTATTTGATCCACACATTGGTTTATTATTTTGTTGTTTAACTTTATTGCGATACCATATGGTTTGATTATAGCATTTTGCTTTTATTATTTATTTGCTTAACAATTATTATTTACTTTTCCTTTAAACAGACTTTCCCACTTTCTAGTGCTTCATACATCTACCCTGCTTTCCTGCTGGACTAAAGCGATCAATTCCCATGTTACATTGAGCATATTTATGACATTTATTTCATTACACCAAGGTCTGTCAATCACTCCATAAGTCATTATTTACTTAGGAATCTGCAATGAAACCTTCATAAAAATTTTGTTCTTGAATATTCATGTTGAGTATAGTTACATAATGTACACAAGCTTCCTGTGGAAATGTTTGGGACTTCTATTTGTCTTTTTAATGCTTTCTGTGTTCTCTCTTAAGACAAAGATGGCCCACCTGGAAGAACTCTTACCTAACTTCCTTGGACAAGGTTGTTTTCTGTAGTGAAATTGACACAGCAGTTCCTAAATGGGTGTTGTGTAGTCATATATGTTATCACTGTTGTTATTAGATGTCTAGTCCATGGGAGGGATATTTCCACAATTAGTTCTCATCAGTTATACTAAGAATCACATTTTTCCCCAGTAAAAGCCACAAAAAGCTTATTATGGGATTTACTATACAAATATTTCTGATGCTGTCAATTTTTTCCCCAGCAATACATCTGTCATGTCTCAGGTAAGGCATTTTCTGTTAGATACAACAACAGGAAACAGTTGCTGACACTGCCATTAACAGTAGAGATTCTTGTTTTAGGTTATGTGTGTATTTCTTTCTTCAAGTAACTGAAGTATTTGGCTTCCATGTGATCTCTTCTTCACTTTGGTAGGTAGAGGGCTAAAAAAATGCATTTTCAAGCTGTTTGTACTGTGGCTTTTTTGAATGTGTGTGTGTGTGTGTGTGTGTGTGTGTGTGTGTGTGTGTGTCCTGCTTTCCTTGTGTGCTTACAGTTTTTTTAGATTCATTATTAAGATATTATTTTTATATTGGACCAGATTCTAGGGAAATGAAAAGGTGTACAACCCTTCTAGAACCCAAGATGGTCAGAAGGCCACAGGAGATGCCAGGGCATAGAGAAGATAATCCTACAGTGTGCACAGGACAAAGGAGTGTTCTAAAGAAACATAGCAACAAAGAAACATCAGAAATGATGGAAGGTTACTTTTTTATAGACTCTGATATTCAAGACATGATGGTGTAAATCATCCTAGGAAGATGCCCTAGAGCGACATTCACTGATGTGACTGGGGCAGAATGTCTATAAAGTCCCATGAGTCCAGGGCATTGGGTAAGGAGTCAGTTCTGCAACACTTGAGAGTCTCTGATCCTTATGAGGCTGAGGTTCCATCAGCCTTAAGTGAACTTCAATCCAGAAGTGTAGGTCCCTATCACCCTGCATTGGCCATCACTGGACAATCACTGACACAGGTGGGAGTTATAATCACCAAAGGTAAATTCCAACAGCCCCCACTCCCTCTATAGAACAAATGAACAAATACAGGTTAAGTTGACCAGGCTTTATTCACAATTGAGAGCTCCTCAAGCATTTGTCTCAATGGCTCAGAGAATAGCCCTGTCTGGAACTCATTCAGCAAACTATACCATGCTTTGTAATGTGTGCTTATCATCAGCCACCAGGTTGGTTACCTTCCAAACAGAAACACACTTGTCCTTAGCATAGGACACTATTCTTCCCAATGGTCACCAGCTTTTCTGTTAGTTCCCTACTGTGATCAGAAGGGGAGTTAATGGTTACTTTTCTCATTGCTGTGTGAAAATATCAGACCAAAGCAACTTAAGGAAGAAAGAGTTCATTCTAGATTATAGTCTGAGGGATATGATGGTAGCAGGATCTGGAGGCAGCTTGTTACATTCCATCCAGGAAGGGAGAAGAAAGAGATATGGTGTTCAATTCTCTCTCTCTCTCTCTTTTAGTCAGTTCAAGTTACATCCCATGGAAAGGTAGTGCCCACATTGGAGGGGGTGGTCTTCCTACCTGAACTAACTGAATCTAGATATGACATTTGTTTCCTAAGGGATTCCTGATTCTATCCATTCACAGTGCTAGCCATTATGGACTGTGACCTGAGAACAGGTTCCTGGAGGGCCTTTGAATATGACAACCTACTGGGCCATGCCTCCAAGGATGATTGATGGCTCTCAGTTTAATCTATGGCCCATAGACTTAAATGTCCAAAGGTTCTTGAGCAATATAGGAAGGTCCTCAATGACTGAAGACCATAGCCTCCACAAATAACAATATTCTCTCAAATCACTTTTATCCATACATTGCTGTAGCAGGAATCTTAACAGGTTTTATTAATAAAATCAAACCTGAGGCCAGTTATTGGGGTGAATGTTGGAAGATCAGAGAAGCAGAATAAGCCACAGTTTCCTCACCTCTCCAGTTCCTCAGCTGGTCTTGTTTCCTCAGACTACAAGCTTCTGTGTCCTCATCCCAATGGCTCTCAGCTGAACCGCTGCTCCAAAGCCTAAGAGCTTAACCAGCCAAATGCTTAACTAGCCAAATGCTTCTAGTTTCTGGTCTTCACGCCTTACATATCTTTCTACTTTCTGCCATCACTCCCTGGGATTAAAGGGTAGATTTCTGGGATTAAAGGTGTGTTTCACCATGGCTGGCTGTTTCTAATGTGGCCTTGAACTCACAGAGATCCACAGGGATTTATGTCTCTGGAATGCGAGGTGGAATGCTAGGATTAAAGGCGTGTTCTACCACTGCCTATCCTCCTGTTTAATATTGTGGCTGTCGTCTTCTCTGACCCCAGATAAGTTTACTAGCCTGCACAGTTTTCGGGGAACAATACCACATTTCCCCTGTTTTTGTCTAAAATTAAAAAAAGCTTATAACTAATACAAGAAAAGTCATATCCAATAAGTGTATACAATATACACAGTAAAGATTATGTTAATGATGTCTAGTCCATTAGCATTTGACAGATTCAGGCAAAAAACTCCATTATGTATAATAATGTCCAGTCCAGTAACATTTGACAAATTCAGACAAAAAAAAATTTCATTACTTATGCTATTTAAAACAAGTAGTTCCTTTTAAAAGTAGATTCAAAAATTGATCTTTTCATATTCATATTCTCTCTTTTTTCTTTTCATAAAAGTTTCAATAATCCACCTTTTGTCATTTTTATATCTTTCCCTTTTTCTTTTTAGTGTAGATTCAATGATCTACCCATTTATCCTATTATTTCTTTATCTTTTTTCTCAGGGTAGATTCAGTGATCTACCTCATATCTATACATTGCTGATAATTAATACTAATATTCTTATTCCTAGGATGATCACACATATAAGAAAATAAAAAGAAAGTTGATAGGTATCATATCAAATATCACTTTATAAATATATCATCAATTATGTTTGCTTTATTTATTCATTCATTCATTTATTTAATTTGCAAATTGATTGTTCAGTTTGTGATGAGAATGAATTAAGTGGGGGAAACTAAGTCTCAGAGATAACTTCAAACTTGCTGTCCTCAGAAAGACAGCTGATAGAATACCTGCCCATGACAAAATGATAGGAATTCACGCTATCCACCTGAAAAGATACCATCCAAAAAGAGAGTGAGTTGTCCTATAAAGCTGACTAATGGATTTCTTGACTTGTTTGGACACCTACCCTGGGTTGTCAGTGTGCTTGAAAACACAGGTCCATAGTTGCTCTCTTACTTGGGCACTGGGTTTCCTATGCACATACTTTTAACACACTCATACTCAGCATGCTAACTCTAGGTGTTAAAGGTAGACACTGTGTTTAATATTTTTGTCTTAATATTGTGAATAAATTTACAGACAATGGCACAGTGGAAATAAAGGTTTCCTTGATGGGGGATGCACTTAGTTGTGGGTAGAAGGGTAAGTATTTATAACGCAGTTAGGAACTACACTGGTTTAGGAAAATGGTGTTATGAGGTTCTCCTGAAAGGTCCTTTCTGTCACTAGCCCCAGGCAGTTGGCTAGGTTTATAGTACCAGTCATGATTTCCCTCCTTTTAAGCAGGCCTTCTGTCCAATTAGATAGACGTTGGTTACCATCAAGTTATTAGTGCCACCACTGTATCTTTAAGGGATATCTTGCCATTCTGCTCATTGTTGTGGGTCACAAGCATCACAGCTGGGGAGGACTACTGAGTGCTCCCCTCCCTTGGCAGCTTGTCTAGCACTTTCAGATACTATGATACCTAAGGAAGTAGGTCTCCACATCCTATCCTACTCAGACCTTGCAGGCCCTGTGTCCAAAGTGTGCTGTGTCTTCAGCAAAAGGGATGTAACTCCAACCTCTGGGAAGTAACCAAAGGCAATGGCAATAGTGTATATGGTTTTGAGGATCATTTGGACTATCCTGACAAACCACTCAAAAAGATGTGTCTCGTGCCTGGTAGAAACCCTGCCTTCCCTACTTCAGACTCTAAAGTAATAAGATGATGATTTCCTGATAATTCTATTTGTTTTTTTTAGAACAAAGGCACAGGTAAATGACTTATTTATATATATGTAACTTAATTTAATAAGATCCCTCCACCTGAATTCTGTAATATTGAATGGGTTTTCATGTTTTATCAAATATTTTCTTTGCCTGAGCCTTCATTTTTTAACTTGTTGTGATTTAAATTATAGCTAACTTAATTTACATATGCAAGCATATACATCTCTCAAAAGAAGAATGAAAAATATGATTGACCCACATTTCCAGCATGAAAAGCAAATCAAGGCCCAGAGGGTAAGTGGCAGCATCCTCGTGTGGGGAGTCCAGAACTCACCCTTTTCCAGCTCAAGGTCTCAGTCACTAAGGTCATTTATTTATGATGCAGATGTGTCCCCAGAGTTGGGTAGGGTACTTTCTCTGCCTGAGTCAACCCTTCCTGCTGCCTAAGTCTCTACTATGTTTTGGAAAAAAAAACATCAAAATCATATCTCACTTTTGCAATTTTACTAATATGCAGAAGACAGCATTCTTTGGCATGTGGAAAGCTGGCAGTATTAGCTAGGCATTGCCTTTTTACTATAGTGGAAATGCAGGCAAGATGGTCACTTCACAAGTCTGGACATCTCTGTTTCCCAGTATCCAGTGCTGTTTGGAAAAGGTAGGGGCTGAGAAAGGCATGGCAACACCTATTTGTAGGTGACTAGAGGAAAAGGAGTTTTACAAGTCTTGGATTGTAAATTCTGAAAGCATCAACGGGACAAACAAGTCAAATACTGAGCATTAGCTGAAAGGTTAGGGCAATGCTACACTCAGGACTCTGATTCTTGTAGAAACTTCAGGATCCTAGAAGAGCCATGTGATTGTAGACATAAAATGATTATGCTTCTCTCCAGACTCACCCTGGCCCTTATCATCACACCAAGATTTCCTTTTCTGTCTAGAATCCTTCCAGACAGTTAATTCAGTCTGTGTGAAGAGCAAAATGTAGGTCAGTTACACAGAAGGGCAGATTATTTAAAATCGGGTGATGATCAGACTCATCTGTCACCCCATGATTTATTGATGGCTTTCCATAATATGCTGACCATGTTCCAGGGGATGAGGTATTGAAAACAGAGATAATTTATTCTCTCACCAGCTGTTTATTTTCTGAATAACGTATTTCACTACATCTGGCACTCTGTTCTTCCCTAACTATATTTAAAGGATTCAATGGTCCTTGAAATGTGAATAATGATTTCTGTTTAAAGCAGATTCACACTTATAGCATTATTAATTAAATAGAAACCATGTAATATACCTTAGGAGCACTTTCAGAAGTCTATGCAACAGTTCTCAAAACATGCTAGCTTAGCGGAAAGATTACCATTAATTTCATTAAATGATTACTGCTTAATCTCCTCTTAAATATTTTCCCCAAGAAAAACAAACAAAACTAAATAAAGTGCAAGATGGAGCCATCACTAAATAACCTCAAGCACTTAAAAAAATATTAAGTTTGAGCAAATGCTAATATCCCTCACAATGCTTATGACATGTCAAAATACCAGACACCCATAGAAAATCAACGTCTACTTTTTAATTTAAATTTTATAAGCAGCAGCTGCTGGCTGCTGATGAGTTATGCTGCTAAGAATCATCTCTCCACCCCCATCTCCTCATGAGTAATAAACTTTATATGAGATTTCACATTATTCTTGCTTTTTCTATGAGGCATCTGCTGTTGAAATCATGTGAGGGCTGATGTCTCTCTCATAGGCAGATAATGGAAGTTACCCAGTCAGTGATGCTATCCACAGATTAGGGAAATTAAATCTTTAGGATTGTGAGGAGGCATAAGATTATTCCATTGAAAATATACATTAAACTATACAAATTTAGAAACTAGTCCTGAGGCACTAAAGAACACTCATCAGATTAATACTTTCCTGACATATTGCTCTTTTTAATTTTATCAAGTTTGATTCAAACAAATTGAAGATAATTTCAAGTTATCCTCTGTGTTCTTAAGTGTATTGAGTTGAAAGACAATGAGAATTCCAGGGAATAGAAATTTTCAAATTAAATGTTCTGCCCAAACTGGAAACCAGCCAAGCTACTCTCTAAAAATACCAATTTTAAATTGCCATCTTCTAAGATATTGGAAAGAACTTTTCTGTATTCAATTTAGGTGAATCCGGTGTCTTTTGTCTCTGTTAGTATGCAAGTGAGGTAAGAGCATGAACTGGATTCAGGAGACTGTCAGCATGTCTCTGAGCCTTCTGTTTTCCTTCTTGGTCTCCCCAAATCTATGTCCAGACCATAGTATTCACTACAAAGTGGTCCAGGGCTGATGCAAGTACTAACTGCTATTATAGTGCCTTTCAATCCTGAGAAGACCTCACTTGTCTTGCAAAACATTTGGCTTGACTATGCACCAATTTTGAATGAATATTACTGAGACAGTTTTGAATGTATCTTGGTCTAGGTCACCTGTGTAAGTGCCATCAGAGAGCGTGAGTGCTTCTTCTTTTATGGGATGGTACCCTTTAAAAGGCTTTTTATAAAGTCACAGTCAAAAGAGCCAAACCTTGGTAGTGGTGGGAGCCATTGCCAACGACCTTATTTCAGAATTGCTGAAAATCACCTTTTAGGTAGAGGAACTTGAGTAGACAGAGAACAGAAGAACCAACTGTGCCATCCTTTGGTCTTCCTACCTGTCTACTTTGGGAAATGGGGGATACAGGTCATGGTGCCCTACAAATTGGGACAGATAAATGGAAGTTTTCTTATGAAACTAATAAACAGATTATGAAATTGTATATGTACTCTGCTATTGGTGGCAACATGGATTTGAATGCAGGACGTGATGTTTACTGAATTTTTCTGGTCACAACCTTCAATTCTCAGGAGCTGCCCTATGGCAACAGCCTTTGGAAATTGCCTCTCACAGACAGGGGCTGAGCTTCAGAGGCAAACATGCCAAGGCCATAAACAAATCCCCAGTGCTGACCTTCCTGTCGTCAATCTTCATATCCTATACTAGGTACAGTAGGTGTTGTTTCTCCAGATCCCCAGTGAAGGATGTAGACAGACAAAATTTTGTGTTTAAAAGTATCTTTGCTTACAATGAGTATTTGATAAAAAAATAAAAATTCTTCACTGCCTACTTTTCTGTTTTAAATGCTAGGACTGGATCCTGAGGAATGGCTCAGCTTCTAAGAGCACAGGCACTCATAAGATTGCTCACAGCCATCTGTAATTCCAGTTCAAGGGGCTCTGATGACCTCTTCTGGCTTCTGTAGACACCAGGAATGCATACAACACACACACACACACACACACACACACACACACACACACACACACACACTCAAATATTTGCACACAAAATAAAATTAAAATCTTGTTATTCTTTCAGTTCTAGGACTTTTTAAAAACTTTTTTACAAAGCTTCATCCTTGGTGTATTTCTGTATGGACCAGAGCTGGACACTACCAGCTTGGACTTCAGTATGTAAGGAGCCCTCTTGTTCCTGATTTTAAAAACAGAACCGGCATTACAGTGCTGATGTGCCTCTGAGGATCATAGGAGACGTCCTTGTGTCAGTTGGTGCCATGGTCCACATGGGATAGGGAACACTAAATTATGACTAACATATCCTGCTGCTGTCACAGCTCCAAGTATAGGCTGCTTGCATGCTGCTATCCTGTCTATGTGTGAGTCCCTCTCCTTCCAAACCACGTTTTCTGCAATGAAAAACTGGTCACCCTCAATTACAGCAGACTTTACAACACAAATCCTTAGAACTCTAGACTCTGTCTCCCGGGAGTTTCTATACACTGACGCTAGCTTACATCATGACTAGATACAGACAGTCTTGCAATGAAATGAGTGTCATCATCAGCCCCACTGTATCTTGCTTTTACGTTTCAGGCAGTCTGTTTAATTTGCTGGAAGGGAGACTCTAGCTTGGCTCTCTCTTCTCATTCTTGATTTTATTAGCAAATGATCGTGCAGCCATCTGACTTTTACCTCAGTCAGTAACTTATTGCCTCACGTGTGATTTATGGTCACAATCTCCGATCCTCACAGAGCAGACGCACCTCCAAGAATGGGGACACAGTGTCCTAAGGCTTCTTTAGTTGTTTTACAACCTGATCTTCAGACTACAAGAATACTCAAGCACCTTGGTTTGCTCATGAAAGTCTAATCACGTGACTATCTGATCACACCTTTTCCTCTACCCCTTCAAAACTGTCTTGTTCCAGTTTGGAGATGTATCCTTATCCCCTATGTATTATCACTGTCATAATTATGGATTTCCATGGGCTCCTCCCAGAGTTGAAATAAAAAGACAGTTATGATTTGCAACTCCTTTTTAACTCAGGTTATTTCCCATTGAAGTGTACAACAAAATTGAAGGTGTATAGCATTCCATCATGAAGTGAAATAGCTGTGAATAACATTTTTAAAGTAACTCACTCTATTGTCTTTCAAAGCATAACTCAATTGAATACAGTTCACTTAAGCTCAGAAGCTGCATACTGGCTTGATGTCTACTTTGTTCAATTAGAATACCGGGGAAGGAAGGGAAACAGAAGAGAAGAGGAATATTAATAATTTAACAGCTAACTGATGTATGCACGACCATATTGATTCCTTCAGTACCCAAGAACACCAAGGGCAGCAGTCAGACTGGATAATTGAGCAGAAATCATATATCAAAGTAGCCATGTTGTTGCAAGAAGAAAGGAGCAACTGCTAATCCAGATCCTGCTGGATGGGGCTGGCAATAGAGAAAAGGAATTCAAAGTGGGTTGGGGATGGTAAGGGGGGGGTCCCTGATAGATACATACCATGGGTCGATGAAAAGATAGTTGGATGTAAACTTCACCACATTTACAGTTATCTTGGGAGCATAAAACTTGGATGGTCACTTGGTCCAGACACCAATTAAGACCATATAGAAATAAACTTCTATACAAATAACTTACTAATCTTCACTGGCATAAAACTGTATCTTCCATTAAGTGCAAACTATACTTTAATAAATCAAGCTGAATGAACCTAGTTCTAGAAGTATTTTGCACATTTGAATTAGCCCCGAGTTTTGCAACAAGTTTTCAGTCTTTTCATCAATATTTTGAAATATATAAAAGTGAGTCTTTGTAAAGGCATTTTCTAAAGTTGGATAATAATTTAAAACCAAATATACTTTTGTTAAAGAAAGCAGTGGTGAGGTGCTGGTCCTGGACACCAGTGCATTTTCACAGAAACCCTGCGGTTGCCTCCTTACACAAGTACTCGAGATGACTGGAATGAATGCATGTGGTAACAGACAGTCTTAAGAATTGCTGGCTCCTGGACATACCCTTCATACTGAGGGCCATCTGTGTGTGTGTATGGCAGGGATCTGGAGCAAGACTTTGAGAAATAAAGTAGACTGAAGCCTAAAGGCAAGGCTGGGCTTGGTCTTCCAAAGCAGGGAGACTTGGCTCTCTTTGCAGAGAGGGCACTGAAGAACGTTTTAAAGCAAAGGTGATCACTAGAGAGGAGTGCAGTGCACATCTTACTGTTTCCTCCTGTCTAATAGTTGGGCAACAGATGGCCTACACACTTCCTGATACCACACCACACACGCAGGAAGCCATTTACCATGTACTTGCTGAGTGAGTAACTGGGAAACACATTAACTTCTCAGAATGTAGGCATGCCTTCCAGGCAGCACAACTCCTAAGTGGTGAGTTCACTCTGCTTTCAGAGGAGAGCTTCCTACCTTCTCAGGTGTTACTTTCCACCTGGTTCATGGATGATAATACACACAAAAATAAAATAAAATAAATAAAATCCATACGGCTGTCTATAGTGGCTGTATTAACTTATGTTCCTATCAACACTTGGTGAACACTTTTTTATGACTGCCTTTCTCTACAGTAAACACTGTGAAGGTGGACAGCAGGAATTCTACTCGGTATAAACCCTCACTTCTCAAAAGCTATCTTCCCAATGACTATGTGTTAAATAGATGCTTTGGAACATCTCTCTAGAACATAGTCACATAAAACCCTGCAAACAGAAAATGAATGGCCAGACACAACAGCTGTTGACTGAGCTTAGACAGCTTTCTACAAAAAGAGCAGAATGCAGAAAGGAGTCAATTGCCACCCAGCCCAAGGTTTAATGTCAATAATCTCTCTAAAAGCCCCAACAGCTGACAATATCTCCATCAATAAAGAACACCAGGCTATGGGTAGGGTTCAGGGAGACCACATTGTTTTTATGTTTTAATTCTTCTTTGAAAGTACAATCAAAAATGTTATTTGGAACAGAAGCCAGCCCAAAGTAGCTCCATGGTAAGGTGCCCAATTAGAATACAGAACATTCATGATTCATTAAGAAATTTCTAGCTTGCCACTAGACATTCCCCCACTCTATGAAAGGGATTCCTAAAAATATTCAAAATACTTAATTATTGAGTAATCAAATGAAGAAACTCACATGAATTCCTGATTTATGTTATGCCTTTTATCCAACCTAATTAAAACAGAGCAAAGTAAAACCTCACCTCTATCTCCTACGCCAGCAGATCAGGCTGGATAAGACATAAGTATATATGAGATTTGGGGATAGTTTTTGTTTTGTGCAGCTGTTGACTTTCTTTTTGTTCATATGGTTCTAGAAGATTCACTTTATTTCCTTAAATGCAGACCATCTTTTTCCCAGCAGTTTTAATGTCAACCTAGGTTTGATGCTGAGAACATTTAGGGGAATTTAGGACACTGCTTTGGGGCTAACTTGCCAATGCTGCTCTTCACAATGACCCAGAATGCAATAGCACAGAGCATCTCTCACTGCTCTACAGATCAGAACTTCCATAAGGATGTAGACAGGCTAAGATCATTACAGAAAGAAGCCTTAGCCTCTCAGATATGATGCAAAGCAGGTGCTGAAGTGGTTGAACTCTGCAGAACCCATGTCTCAGAAAAGGCTCTTGGAAGACACAGTATGTAAGCATCACTGACACACCTTTACAGAGAACAAGGAGGGTATGCTGGGTGTTTTATTTGTTTAAATAAAAGTGCTAAGAACCAAAGTATTTAGGGAAAATAACCTACTGCTTGAGATTCTAAGAATTCAGATCAGATAGGACTAGAACCTTAAGCCTCTGTCTCCAGATCTCATGTTTTCAGTAAGAGGGGTTTGTTCTGCTGAAGTCACTAGAGATGTCTGAGGCCACGAGTGATTTCTTGCAGTGGTCAAGAACAAGAAAATGGTGGTGGTGGTGGTAACAGCAGTGATGATGGTGGTGGGAATAGCTATGGTAATGAAGATGTAATGATAATGGTGATGACAGTAGTGATGATATGATGATAGAGGTGGTGGTGGTACAGAGAATAACCATAGTGCCGATTCAAATCCCACAACACAGCCACTTCAACTCATTTGTCCCAATCCACACTCAAGGCATGCTATGAGAGACATAGAATTTTGCTTTTTTATTTCACCACACAGTGAAGGGGAAAACAAGCCTACACAATCTGTGTGATCATCAGAATGGGAAGTGAGGCACCGCGGCCCCAAGGTTGGAGTTCCTATCTTCAGTTTGGTCGCATCCCTAGAGAATACCTCTTGCCCTGGAAGATGGATGACTGCCTGCTAGGAAGATTCAGGCTGGAGGACCAGGCATCACCAATGAAGATATGATGAAGCAAAGGGTTTTGAAAGGCAGATACAATGTGCTTCCTTTAGCATCTCCATGCTCTCTTGTGCACTGTTATGCACATTCATGGTGACAGGGAGCAGGAAGAAACTGAAGAAGGTAGAAATCTGGAAATAGTGCCAGGCCTAGGGTTAGAACTAGGGGAACAGAGAAGGCTTCTATGTAAAGATGCTGAGAGACCAAGGATGTGTCTCCATCTTATTGTAAGTTAGTGCTGCTTAATTCTTCAAAGAATCTGGCAAAGCACGTGTCTCCTAACAGCATCATTAAATACAGTATCATTAAATAGAGTATCAGAGTGATTTCTATGAGAGGAAAATGTATCTTAATCTCAAGCCATTTGTAAACCAGGAAAGACACATATCTGGTAAATCTAATAAACTAAAATCAAAGAAACAATAAAAAGATAAGAAAAACTCTAATATAATAAAAATCATTTTTATTAATATTAAATGACCTGGAATAAACTACACATCAAAATATTTACTTTCTCATGCCTGACATGTGTAGACAGCTTCCTGTCTCAGTTCTACATGGGTCTTCTTTTTCAGCTGGGATTTTGAAACAAGGATGTGTCTGGGATTCACATAAAACAAAATTATAGATAAGTCCTGACTCTGCGTTACTTCCTCTGGCCTAGTGCGGGTATCAAGCTGTTCCTCCAATTCTCTCTTGAGCTGAAGGTCTTGGGAAGCTGAAGATGGTGGCAGGCAGAGCTGCTTTGTGATCCAGGAACCATATGCCTAGTGCTGGCAGGTTAATGTAACAACAAGCTATGAAGAGCTTGATTTTAATAAAGGTATTCCAAGAGAAGCACATGGGAGTACTCAAAAATGTTTCAACAGGTGAACACAAAGAGCATATTATCTCTTATCTTCAAGGACTTTTTACTTATTAATAGTTACCCTGCCACTCCATCACCTCTGTGAAAATATAATGCTATTTACTTTATTTGACAGAAAACCTATCCATAAGAATGAAACCACATGTGTCCAGAATAATGATCAAGGTCATGACCAGAAGGAAATAGGACTATGTGAAGTACAATAACGTTATAGCATTTTATTCCAGCCTCACAGCCAATCCTTGTAATCTAACATTAGTATCCACAGTTTCCAGTTTCAGAAATGGGCATGCAGCAGTTACTTCAGGGACAAGGAGGCTGCCGTGTAGACTGAACTGCAGCTGGGACAATCCACTTATAGTACTCCCTGTCCTTTCTTCCATGGGCTGACTATGCATGGCTTGAGAAAGGATGTGTGCTGTGGTTGATATATTGTGCACCCCAATAAACTTATCTGGGGGTCAGAGAACAAAATAGCCACTATATTAAACATAGGTTTAGGTAGTGGTAGCACACGCCTTTAATCCTAGCATTCAGGAGGCAGAGATAAGTCTGAATCTCTGTGAGTTCAAAGCCACACTGGAAACAGCCAGGCATGGTGACACACACCTTTAATCCCAGAAGTGATGGCAGGAAGCAGAAAGGTATATATAAAGCGTGAGGACCACAAACAAGAGCCTTGTTAAGCTTTTAGGCTTTTAGCAGCAATTCAACTGAGATCCATTCAGATGAGGACACAGAGGCTTTCAGTCCCAGGATTCATGGAAACAGGATCAGCTGAGGAGTTGGCGAGGTAGGCTGTGGCTTGTTCTGTTTCTCTGATCTTTCATCGTTCACCCCAATACCTGGCTCCAGGTTTGTTTTTTATTAATAAGACCCTTTAAGATTCATGCCACAAGGTTCCAAACAGCCAGCTCATGCATTAAGGATAGGTCCGGGTCCCACTGCCTGGGTGCCTCCCAAACAGTTCAAGCTATTCAATTGTCTCACTTATCCGGAGGGCCTGATCCAGTTGGGGGCTCCACAGCTTTTGACTCATAATTCATGTGCTTCAATTAGTTTGGTGGGCTTACACAGGAACACTTTGCTCAGCCTAGAAGGAGGGGACTGGACCTCCCTGTACTGAATCCACCAGGTTGAACTGAATCTCCAGGGGAGTCTTGGCCCTGGAGGATATGGGAATGGAGGGGAGGGCCTGGGGGGAAGATGGGGACAGTGGCAGGAGTGGGGAGGACAGGGGAACCCATGGCTGATGTGTAAAATTAAAACACAAATATAATAAATAAAAAAGGAGAAAAAATAAGGCAGACTAACATAAGGAAAAAAAAAGATTCATGCCACAGTGTGTCTTAGATGCTTAATCCCCGTATACTCAGGAAAACTCAGGGGAAGCACAGACCACATCAGCTTGCCTGGTGATCTCATTCAGTGATGACTAAGACTAGAAGTCACATTACTGAAGTGCAATAAAGCATAGTGGCTACAAATCATGGCAGATCTTGCCTTTACTAGTTACTTTCGTTAAATTCCAAAACTACGCTTTAAATTTTATTTCATAATCTTTGCATGTTATGTATTATTTTTTTTATTTTTAGTACATAGTTAAATATTCATTGTATCAAGAATTGGAATGTGGTAAACACATGCAGACATGCAACAAAATTAATATAAAACACACTATATAAAATGATACTCTCTTTGGTTTTGGCCAGAATTTTCTTTCATGTATGTGTGGTTTCAGCACATGTGTGTGTAGGCATGGGTGCACATATGTGTGTGTGTGTGTGTGTGTGTGTGTGTGTGTGTGTGTGTGTGTGTGTGTTGAGACCACAGGTTAGATTTGAGTGTGTTTTTCAACCATGCTTCCCTCTCTTTTTTGAGACATCATCTGTTAGTAAGCCTAGAATTCATTGCTTGGGCTAAACTGGCAGGTGATTTTTCTTTGCCTCTCCATGAATGAGATTCAGGTACAACATGGTATTTCGCTCTTACTATTAATAATACTACTGTTACAACTACTATTACTATCACTACTACTACTATTACTACTACTACTAGTAGTAGTAGTAGTAGTACTATTACTACTAGTACTATTACTGCTACCACTATTACTGTTGCTATTTAACGTGGGTGACAAGGGTCCTCCCATTTGCACAGCAAGCCTTTTTGGTCCACTATTCTCATGTCAGAGTCTAATATCAGGCTAAATTTATGAACTACATTTACTTTCAGTTTATTTAAAAGGCTTTATTCCATAACCCCTCTGTGTAGACAGGATTTCTAAACCTGCAGAAATCAACAATTCTGAAGATACTGAAGACATTCAGCAAGGGGGCTCGGGTTATTTATATATTTGCTGTTGGGGCTAATTCTGTGAATGAGGAAGGATTAGCAGGTCTAGGTCTAGAGAAAGCTACAGTTCAACTTGATGTAAAAACATACCTCAAGCTCAACAGGGACGGGGGTTAGCAGTTTTATATATAAAAAAAGCCAAGGAAAATGATTAAAATGTCTTATAAATTAGTCCTGTTTCCCATAGTAAAATAAACTTTCAGCCAGGTGACATACTGCTTTTATCCCAGCTCTAGGGAGGCAGAGGCAGGCTGATCTCTGAGTTTGAAGCCAGCCTAGCCTACAGAGCAAGTTTCAGGACAGCCAAAACTACAGAGAGAAACCCTGTCTCAGAATAAATAAGTAAGTAAATATATGAATAAATCAAGACAGAAGAAACTAGAAAACAAAATGTTATTGTTTGTGAGAATGTGCGGAGAGAAGGTAATGAGTCCAGTGGATCCACTACTGGGCTTGGGTCTGAGTTAATTCAGGTTGCATCACTTGGTAATTTACACATGGGTAAGAAACCAGACAACCAGAGCTTGAGAACTGCATCTCCTAAGAGTCAATTATAAAATGACCAAAATGACCAGTGGATTGGATGAATGTCTAGACTTCCATGGTTCAGGTGATGTAAAGTTAAAACTGCTATTAATAATAGAGAGGAAAGAAGTTTGCTGTCTCCAGTGACCAATCTTGGAAATGGTTCTAAGAAAAACATGTGGCATTTAAAGGGAGGTGGTTCAGTGGTAACTTCAGAACCTTTACATAGGGAATTTAAAATATGCATTCCAGCTAAGAAAGTGTGTCTTAGAAGGCTGATAACTTATTTATTTAAAATGTACTTGGTCCCAGAAAACCCTAACCAAAGTAAAACCCCAGCAGCTTTTCATTTTTCGGTTTTCTGGTACCCACTGCTCCCAGGAGATGTGGACAGCCAAGCACAGAGGCACTGTGTCCCTGTGGACAAACCACTCTGTTGCTTTCCTTACAGTGATTGTGACCGGCTTGAGAGAAAGTCACTTTTGCAGTCACACTGAATCCCTTCTTCTCTATAACAAGGACCGATGTACAAGTCTTGTCTCTATGTGTACATCATTCGATTTGGGCTCTTGGGCTTTCATAGTCAGCTTTGAGGGGCCTTTGCAGGTTGGCACACAGGCGTCAGTCCCATCAGGAGTATTGCTGTTTCTTCTCAGACACCACCAGGAGCCAAGGACACACTGATGTCACCCATCTGCCTGCTGTGCCTGGGAATCCCACAGGGAAGCTTCATTCTCCTCTATCCCCACTGGCTCATTCCATAGAGCTCTGCCTGACAGCCCGAGATCTTTTCTTTCACTTTCTCTTTCCTTCTTCTTCCCCCACCCCTTTATTTGCGTAGGTATCAATTTAAAAGGAAATATTCAAATAACTGGAATTTGAACCTGCATTTATGAGTAACTGATAGAAATAGAGAGTCGACTCAGAGAATAAGCACTGTTTCATGCAATCCACATTCAGAAAGATCAGCATGGAAATAAAAAGTACAGGGGTCAATGAAAGCCAGAGAAGTGATTTGCTTGGTAATTATTTACATGTGTCAAATCTATTTAAGCATTTGTATAGTGTTTTACAAAAGTTATCAAAGAATTATCTCCAGAAAGATGTACATTAATTAATAAAAAAAGAAATTGGCAGATTAACACACTACAAATAGGCCAAGGTCACTGAGAGGCCTTCATCAATAACAAAGACCAACAAAAGGAAGGAGTAAAATAACGTGTATAGGTGTAACTACCCTAGAGAGTCTTGCAACAATTGCCCTATTATACTAGGCACAGAATAGGAACAATTTTTAATTCTTCTTTCTCCTTTGAGACTATGAAGTAGGAAAGAGAGAGTTTGAGGCTGAAGCACAGAAAGATCAGAAAGATCAAGTCGGGTCCAGTGCCCAATCCCTAGAGACAGGAAGATGAAACACAGAAGGACCAAGTTTTACTGAAACACACTAGAAGAAAGTGACTTTCAGAGTACTGGTGGTCTCAGAACTTCTGGGAGAAATAAAAGGAAAGGAACAAGGTCTAAATGTGTGTGAAAGTGTACTGAGTGTGGTGTGACTATGCATGTGTGTGTGAGTATGTATGTGTGGGATTGTGTACATGTGCAGCCACAGCTGGATCACTCAGTGCAGAGACATTGCAGAAGGGCACAGTGTGGAACCCCACACGCCAGAGGGAAGGCTGCATCCTCAGAAAGCCTTTGGTGCTCTGTGGGGAGGAGGGATGAGATGGCCTCTCAAAAGGAACATTTGGACCTCAGAGTCTAAGAAGCAGGATCTGAGCCAAGTGACTAGAAAATTCAAACAACAAAGAGTAGCAAAACCCCAAACAAGAAGAATCAAAAAGTGATGGCTAATAGTCATTAACACCTTGATTGGATTTAGTGTCACCTGAGAGACACATCTGGGCACATTTGTGGGAGTGTTTACTTGGAGATATTTAACTGACAGTGGGTGGCAACATTACATAGACAAGGATCTCAGAGAACAAAACAGAGAAAGCAAGCGAGCACCAGCATTCATCTCTCCCTTCTTCCTGACCACACAGGCAGTCTAACCAGGTGCCTCAAGCCTGCTCCTACCACCACACCTTCCCTCCCATGATGGGTGTACCCCATATACTGTAAGCCAAAATGCACCCTTTATTACTCCCACTGCTTTTATGCCAGGTCTTCTGTGGCACCACTGAGAAAAGTAGCTGATACCCAAGGTTGACCACATAAGACTAGGAGAGAGCCCAGGTCCAGAATCACTCCCCACAAAGAGCTCTAGAAATGACCTAATACAGAGAAAGCTGGAGTTTATCTTGAAATCCTCCTGTAAGAGAGACTGACAGTTGGGGTTGAGAGATGGCTCAGAGGTCAAGAGCATATGCAGGGAGTCTGAGCTCAGTTTTTGCCACCACACTGGGCTGTAAATTCACCTGTAAACCCAACACCATTTGAATCTGATGACTCTTGCCTCTGCCCACCCCTGCACTCACATGCACATAACCCCTACACGGACATACGTACATTTACATAACTCTTTTAAAGGCTAGAAGCCATTCCTTACAACTATATCGGTCGGTCCAGGTTTTTGAATGATTATATATATCCACTGCTACTTTGTAGTCAGTATTTAACCCAGACTGTTGTCATGACATTCCTGGTGAAACATTTGGGTTCTTCAGTCACATCAAAGGACCCTAGGCTCCAGGATCACACAGAACTGTGATTTGACTCCCACATGGATGCATTCCGCAGCCCCACCCACTAAAGGCAGGTAACACCTGCTGTGGATATTGCTCTGTGTAAATAAAGTTCTGATTGGCCAGTGGCCAGGCAGGAAGTATAGGCAGGACAAGAGAGAAGAGAATTCTGGGAAGTAGAAGACTGGAGAGAGACACCGCCAGCTGCTGCCATGGAAAGCAACATGTAAAGACACTGGTAAGCCACAAGCCATGTGGCAAAGTATAGACTAACAGAAATGGGTTAATTTAAGATAGAAAGGGTAGATAACAAGCAGCCTGCCATGGCCATATAGTTTGTAAACAATGTAAGTTTCTGTGTGCTTTCTTGGTTGGGTCTGAGCAACTATGGGACTGGCGGGTGAGAGACATTTGTCCTGACTGGGCCAGGCAGGAAAATAACTAGAAACACCACAGGCTGAGGAATTCTGAAATGGCTCTGTCATCCTCTACCTCACATTTAGTTATACATCCAGGCATCTAAAAAAAGATTTTAGAGGTACAGATATATTTGTTGCATCATTAACAGCCAGAAGATGAGAACCCACATACAATAAACTGCTAGCTTAATTCCAACCTTAGTTTTATGATAAAATTGAATTATACATATATTGGAAATAGTTCAGAAACTAGAAAGATTATTATATCATACTCAGTCTCTTTCAGGATTTAATTCTATTCCGGACCATTCCCACATCAGCTGCTGTTTTCAGTTGATCTTTAGGATGATGGAGTAGCATTTCTTTTGTAATGATTTTGAGATGACTAAAGGTGCTGCATTTACAAAGGTACTTAACAAGACAGAAACTACTTGGGGCCATAGACTTGTCTTAGAATGGAGATGTAGCTCAGGAGAGGAGCATGCAGCCCTGGGTTCAAGACTCAGGTCTGAAAGTGAAAAATAAACCAATGTATACATTTTGTTAATTGTCAGACCTCACGGAGTAGGTTCTGCCTGGTGAATCTTGTGCCTGGTTATTCAGTGCAGCCCACCTGCCTGTTATGAAAACATTCTTGTCCTAGCATTCACAGAGGGAATTTCAGACAGTGTGTTCACAGTGAGCTCCACACAGAGATGGATAAACAACCACAACAAAGAACCCAGTACGCACTTCCTGTTTTACTCTATGGTTGTTATTTTGCCCAACAAGGCTAAACAACACTGGGGATAAAAGCATTCTCCCAGGATCACAAGGCTAGGCAGTGAGGAAACAATTAAGTCTAATTGACCCAGCAGGTGCATGAGGCTAAAAAACTGGGTCTACTAAATGAAAGTGCCATGGGTAGAGGAGATGCCTCCTTCTGAGCCCAGGATGATGAAGTGGGAGGGATGGGGAACACTCTTCTCAAGTGTACTCCCCATTAAGTTGCAGTGATTACAGGAGACCTGGAGAATTCAAAATAAGTCAGTCATCCAAACAAGTGAACCCTTGAAACATAATACTGTCTGAAAACTCACAACAGAGGCAGGTCTATTTAAATAGCTAATCTTAAGTGTGAAGCAAGAACTTACCCTAAGTCTAGATGTTTCTGGAGAATCACTTTTAAAACACTGGACATGCATGTTTAAAATACACATTCACATATTCATAGACATAGAGTCTAGATCCACAGAGAAATGAGTGTGTGAGGCTTTGGGGTGAGAGTCCCCTTTGAGGCCATGAGGCTCCCTCATGAGACACCAAAGATAATGTCCATTCTCCATAGCTGCCTGCTAACATCAAAACTTTGCCCTGTGAAGGTGGTAAAATGCAGGGTGGATGCTACCATGTGAAGCTTTAAGATTCATGATGGGAAATTTACTGTTTCCAGTAGGATGCTTCTTTCCTGTGTCACACACAATTTCGATCCTAAAGCATATATCCTGTTGCTTTAGTAGACTTCTAAGCTGTTTGGGATAGAAAACATGTCACAGAATTTTTGGAATGCTGTCACAGGATGGATGGCAATGTATCACATTCTTTATTTCAAGGAGAAAGGTTAACTCACACAATGGCAAATTCTGAAATATCCCTGTTCTGAGTTATAGAACAAAAATAAAACTAAAACCATGGAAATAAATGGGTAAGTTAAAAAAAAAAAACAACAGTGTGCCCAGTGTATACATATAAAATTCATCTTATACATAAATAAGAACTTTGCATTAAATCTAAATATATATTTTACTAGTATGAAATGATGACCAAATTATTCAAGTTACTACTGAATTATATTTTCGGTTCTCACCAATAAGTACTCTACATTAGGGGTCAGCACACTAGGTTTTTAAAAATAAAACTTTTAAACATAAAAGTTTTAAGAGTTTTTTTTTTAGATAATATTATCAATGGTCTGCCACTTTCATATTATTATATTCTTACAAATCTTGGTTGACTTTTTTTCACTTGATAACTTCCAGTATGATCAAACTGAATAGCCAGTATTGGGGAGGGGTGCACTTCACCTTTCACTATGAGTTCCAATATATTGTTTCTGTTATAAAATAGGCAGCAATAGTGACATTTTTCGTCTGGGAATATTTTACTGGCGATTTCCTCACTCTGGCTTTTTACCTTCCTAGACTGATCTCTATCTCAACCAGACAAACTCCAAGTCCTTGTAAAAATTTTCCCTTTGTAATTAAATACCAAATCCTTACCTCAGAAATTAAATTAGCCACTATTGTGGTTTGATGGAAATGTCCTCCATAGGCTAGGGTTGTGGAACACTTGGCATCCAGCAGATGGTGCTGTTTGGGAGGAGGCTACAGGGGGAGAAGGTGGAGCCTTGTTGGAGAAAGCACATCTTCTGGGGTGGATTCCAATGTTTGAAGCTTGGCTGGCTCTTTGCTTTCTTTGTGTGTATTAAAATGTGATCAACCAATATCCTCCTGGCCCATGTCATGCCTTACCAGTATGACTCAAGGCTGAAAAATCATGCATTCCTTAGGTTTCTGTGGTCAGGGTTCTTTTATCACAGCAGCAGAGAAGTAAATAATGCAGGTATATCTTTGGGAATTGGAGAGAAGAGGGACAACCTAGACAGTTCTTTTCAGGGACATTAGTAAACTATGATTTCATATGGGAAGATGGATTATTGAGATTTTCTGGGGAAAAACATCCTTTCTTGAATGTTTTTAAATATCATGACATGACAATAATATTAAGAATTCACACACACATGCACAAGTGTAAATAATTGGACACACATAGAAAACCAAGCTGATATAATAATGAAAACATAAGATGGAATGTATATGTAGATATAGATATGGATATATATAATCAAACTGATTTTTTTCATTAAAATAACACATGAATCAAATCAGTATGTGTGGCTATGTGTCCATTTCTAACTGTGTGTGTTGTCCAAAGCCTTCAGAAGTGCTTTGAAAGCTAATTGAACTTCTAGGTTTAAGGTTTTTCCCAGAGGCAGCAAGTGTATGATCTTCAGTCTTATGAATATTTTCATTTTAAAGATGGATGTTCTTGGGAGAAAAAAAAAACAAAAACAAACAAACAAAACAACAACAAAAACAACCTTGTACATGGTCCTGTCAGCTTGGACAGTACTTTGAAACCTCTTGGCTGTCAAAAACAAAAACAAAAACAAAAAACACATCTAGAGCCTGCTATGTTTTCACTTATGCATCATTTTCATTTTGGAAAATAAAACTCAAGTGACACCGAGTCCACCCAGTTCAATAGATCATGTTTGCAAGCCTTTTCCAACCCCCACCTCTAAAAGAAAATGTTACTGGAGTCAAAGACAAGCTCATAATGACAACTAGCAAAGCCTCTCATTCCTTGTGTCTTACTTCCCTATGCATCGTCATGACCCACAGCAGAGAGAGCAGAGGCAGGCAGCACAGGGGTCCCAATGATCCAGAACAGTCATCCTGTGCAGTTCAACGGTGCCCAGGAGCCTGACTGCATGCCTCCAGCACAGTCAGCCTCTCGACATGCTGAGTTTACTGTGTCACAAATAGTCTTCACTGAAACATTTCATCACTGAAAAATCCAGACCCCAGTGCAGACAGCCTAGGGAAAGTGTAAATAAGAGATAAATCCTGTTAATTGCCGTTTGCTGGTGCCAGAACACTCTGGCAGAGACAGCCTGGGGACTCCTTGGCATGGATTCTGGGAGTTGCCTTCTTGAACCTGCACAGTCCTTCTGACTACAGCTCTCCCTCTGGCCATTGCCTGTTTGGTGTTTTCATAAGAAAATAAGTACACATTACTTCATCCAAACAGTTGTGAAAAACATTGTAGTTTTTTTAAGTAAACACACCCTTCCCTTTCAGCTACAGGAGAAACACAGGTGATAAATCCATGTTCCTCACTGAGACTTGATTCATGAGTGTTTAATGTGTATAGTCCACCTATATATTGTGTTTGGGAAGTATTTACTAGAGGGCATATGTATAGGAGAGTTAGCACATCACCACCACTTTGCCCACCCTACTGGGCACACAGATAGAAATTATGGGTTTTCAAGCAAAGACAATTCATCTTATCCCTGCCCAAGAAGAGTGAATAGACATGCTTTCCTGGAGCGCAGCCACTGTCTCCAGTCATGGCTATCAGACTGGGACTTTGGTGCTAGTGTATTATCTATGACTAATTATGACCTTAAGCAAGAGTGATTTAAATGTCACTCCCATGACAGTGTGGAACTCAAAGCAGTTTATTCTGCTGCTAATATTTGTTTATATTTACAGATTATTTGATTGGAAGAAGGGTTGTTGCACTCATCCATCACTGCTCTATTAACTTTTAAGCCATTGCCATGGGAAGACTTCAGCTGGGGGTTGTTCCTGTCATAATAAGGAAGAATGGATTATCCCCACCTATACTGGGTATTTCCTAGGATCTATCTGATTTCCAATCTGTTACCACCCTCTACTGGGGACGCCCACTCACCTCCAAGTAGTCCCTCCACAATTATAGTGCTGATGTGGCCTAGGGCACAGTGGTAGTTGTCCAGTCTTTATGTATTATCTACTCAAAAGCAAGTGAAATAAAAGATGACCTGTGGTGAGGCCTGATGGCCCATAGGGGTCATAATTCCTCCTAATGTATCAGAAACTCAGAAGTAAGCTGCCCAGCACATTTGGGCTTACATCACAATGCTACCATGTAGGATAAGCAAAATATCTCATTAGCGGTCAAATGACCCTTTCATAGGGGTCACATATCATATATCCTGCACAGCACATATTTACATCATAATTCATAAGAGTAACAAAATTCCAGTTATGAAGTAGCAACAAAATAATCTTATGGTTGGGGTCACCACAACATGAGGAACCATATTAGAGGGTCTCAGCATTAGGAAGGTTGGGAACTTCTGCTCTGGTGACTTCTCTCTGATGTTGTTGCTCTGGACCTTGTTAACTGGTGCTCTATCATATGTCTTGATTACAAAATGGGCACAATGGGAGACATAGGAGTGGATGCTGTACTGGTTTACATGCAAATTCCTCATCATATTATAAATGAATTTCAGATACCAACCATTCTTAGTGGTGTGTGTGTGTGTGTGTGTGTGTGTGTGTGTGTGTGTGTGTGTGCTTATGCATACGTGTGGAGGGGTTGTGCATATGCATGGACATGCATGCAAAGGGCAAAAGCCAGCCTAGGGAGTCATGCCTCATATACCACCCACTTCATTTTTATGGAGTTTCTCTAGTTTTCCTTTTTTCATTGAGACAAGATTTCTTTCGTTGAGACAAGATTTCTTATTGGTTGGATGCTCAATAAGTTGGCTGGGTAGACTGGCTGGTTGGCAGGCCCCAAGGATCTATCTGCCTGTCTCTATCATCTTCATGCTGTACTGACAGGTGTGCTAACACAGACAACTTATGTTGTCATGGTTGCATGGCTGGCACTTCACTGACTGGACTATCTCTGAAGCCCCAGTGATGACGATTCTCAACCTCAATAATTCACACCTGTACAACCATTAAGGCACTTCTCCTGTAGACCAGCACAACTCCTCTCCCAGTGGTAAACAATAAAGGTCCAGCAGGCTAACCTACTCTCCACTAGGTGCTCTGGTCACAAAAGGAAAGCAGGACATTGTGCATCCTACCAATAGGACCAGCCCCCTTTACCTTTCCACAGCCTTCCTTGGCGTACATGGACATCTTACTAACCAAATATCAATTATTTGAACTTGCAATAACATGGATAGCTAGACCATAATTTTAACAATATATCACCCCTTTGTGTTCATCTTATAATAAAATTACAGCACTTTAAGTTTGAAGGAGTCTCATTTGAAGATCAGAATGTAGGCATGGGCCATCCCTTAAAAATCTGCTGGCTGTTTGGAACCTTGGGCTTACACAGGGACACTTTGCTCAGTCTGGAAGGAGGTGACAGGACCTGCCTGTACTGAATCCACCAGGTTTAAATGAATCCCCACGGGTGCCTTGATCCTAGAAGACATGGGAATGGAGGGGAGGGGCTGGGGGAAGGTTGGGGCTGGGGGCGGGAGTGGGGAGGACAGGGGAACCCATGGCTGATGTATAAAATTTAAAACACATAATAATAAAGCAAAAACAAAAAAAATCCCAACTTACACTGTAAGACGTCTCAGCTGCTTTTCACTACTTGGACACCTTGCTTTTCCCATTGATCCTGGAAAATCTCCCCCTTTGGACAGCTGTTTTCACTGGGAATTTCTGCACAGGGCAACTCGACTGTGATTCAGACTCCTGCACATAAACAGCTCAACTTTCTTTAGTTTGATTCTCTGCCACCTCCCCACCTCCAGAAAATGCAAAAGTGCCCAGATCTTGATTCTGTTATTTTCTCGTTAGTAGCAACCAATTCTCAAGTTCCTTTCTCCTGTGTATCTTCACATTGCCTTTCACATTGCCAGGCTGATTCACCTTAGAAGCCAGTTTCTACAGTCCACTGAAACTAGAAAATTGGTGATCTATATGCTCAACTTTTTGAGGCAGAAAATAGCCCTGGGTTTGAATTATAATCAACGGAACTATTCCTTATTATTCTCCTTGATCTATATTTAAGTTCAAGTCAGTGTCATATTAGAAATAATATACTGAATCTGAGAGATCTAGAATCCTGCCTGCCAATATTTGTATGAGCAATAATTACAGTGTATATTTTGTTTATATATTAGAGTAAAATCCATAGCCATCACATCCATAGATGACATGTCATGGGTAAGTAGAACATTCATCTCCTCCATCTGAAATATTATGAACATGCATGGTAAATTTATGTGAGTATTTAAATACTCAGGAAATAGATGGAAGCTCATGGATAGAAATCTTACCCTTGGACCCCTGGTCTCAGGACCTCAGCTTGTAACCAGGTCAAAGCCAGCCTAAAGAGGTGCCCAAAGGCATGGGGCTCTGGAGAGAGCTTACAAGTGAGTCCCAACTCTGGCATGTCTGTTGTCCCGATAGGCTAGACCTCACTGACATAAAGGCTTTGAGTCTAGACATCAGCTGTCACATCTGTCTATAAATGCTGCATGGGGATTTTCCAGTGTGAGTTGCCATGAACTTGAAGTAAGGCAGGAATCAAGTGTGGTTAATAGAAAGTTCAATATCTAGAAAGTCCTTGCAGATCAGAAAGGCTGATCAATGTGGGTGGAATATATGACCCAGGCCAACATGTTGGATGGCCTGCAATGGTTTAGTTGATCTTTGAGGAATTGTCATAGGGTTTGGAACCTGGGCAACAACTTAAAAGTCAGTAAATGTATAATTGACAAATAAGCTGTATAAATACAATATCTAAGGGAAGTTAGGTGGAGTGACACTATGTGGTTTTGACTGTCCCAGAAGTTGCTATGTAGACAAGCTTGCCTCAAACTCCTGGCAACCCTTATGCCTCTGCCTCCCAAATGCTGGGCTGTAATAGGCACCACCACAGCCATCTCTGATGTTGATTCACTGGACTGTAAATTCATTGTTCCAAAGGGCTATGTCTTCATTGTATTTGACCATGGTGGTCTATATAACCAAAGAGGCACAGATCTAGAGAACTCTTTCAACTCATTACTGCCCCCACCCCCTGTCATTAAATGCTGAGTTCTCAAGTCTAACCCAACTCAAACATGTAAGCATGTGGCATTTTACAGAAGGACATTTTCTATGCAGGGTCACTGTGAGAGCTATGCATTACTAGAACCTAAATACTTACAGAATGAATTAAAAGGAAACATAGTAATGCAGAAAGTTTGAGTATCTAAAAGGTGGCTAGAATAAAACCTTTTGTTATGTAATAACTAACTATGTAGTAACTGAATATCCTTACTTGGTGAGGGATGCTGTCCCTTGAACTTTATAAACTGTATTTTTCTCATGTTGGCACAGATTTTCCCTTCATAATGTTTTTTTGTCCTCTCACATCTCTTTGTTACCACTGATTGTCCATATCTATTAATTCTACTAAAAGAGAGGCAAAAGGTTTTGCTGTTCATGGGGACTTAGTAAATAATATGAAACATAATTGTGTAAATTTGTATTTGTTACTTTCTGTTGCTGTGATAAAGCACCATGACCAAAGGCTGTAGTAGGACAGGCCCATAGAGTCGAGGAATTTGGCTCAGACCAGTAGCCAAGGCCTTTAGAGCCAACCTGGAGTCTGCCTGAGGACCCAGCAACAGTCAATGTGATGTCAGTGTTCCTGATCATGCCCAGCCAATGAGGGACAACCACAAAGACTGGGTGCTGGTAGTGGGGTATATAAGGCCTTCCTTGTTATTGAATAAATGAGTTTACTATTTTCTTTCAACAGACTCCTGGTGTCTGAGTCATTGACACCGCACCTTCTCACCCCCTCCCCCAAGGGAGCTATTAGGATTCAGAAACAAAAGGCAACTTGAAAGAGTTTATTTTGGCTGACAATTCTAGAGGGACAAAAGTACACCATGAGGAGGCAAAGACATGGAGACAGGCATGATGTTGGCAGAAACAGAAAGTTTACAGCTCAGTTTGAACTACAGACAAAAAGCTGAAAGAACAAACTGGAAGTGGAGAGTCTTTGAATAATTGAAGTCCACCTCCACTAGCACACCTCCTCCAACCAGGCCAGATTTCCAAATCTCCTCAAACAGTACCACCAACTGGGACAAAGTGTGCAAATACATGAGCCTAGGGGGACATTCTCATTCAGACCCCAACATGGTAAGACTTGAAAAAAAAAGCCATGTGTGTGGATCATAACCACAAGGAGCTGTTTACATAAAGGAACAGAATCCTGAAGGAAAAGCAACCAGGTTGGCAGGGAAACTGAAAAGATGGGATACCATAATGACAGAAATGAGTGAGGAGTCACTCCCTTCTGGAATGACTCTCTTAAGATCAGTGATGGAAAGTTTGTGACATGATAACATTAGACTCACATTTAGTAAAATGTTTGACTCTGATGTGGAATCATCAAGTTCCAACAATGTAGTATGAATCTTAAAGAGTCTTATTAATAAAACTCAAACCCAAGGCCAGTTATTGGGGTGAATGCTGGAAGATCAGAGACACAGAACAAGCCACGGCTACCTCACCTTGCTAGTTAGTTCCTCAGGTGATCCTGTTTCCTCAGGCTGGAAGCTTCTGAGTCCTCATCCCAATGGCTCTCAGCTGGACTGTGCTGCTCCAAAGCCTGAATACTTCTCAAGCCAAATGCTTAACTAACTAAATGCTTAACTCACTACATGCTTTTTCCTTAGTTCCTGGTCCTCACACCTTATATACCTTTCTCTTTCTGCCCCCACTCCCTGGGATTAAAGGTTGTGTTTCTGGGATTAAAGGCATGGGTCACCACGTTTAGCTGTTTCTAAAGTGGCCTTGAACTCAGAGATCCAGCTAGTTCTATCTCCCAAGTGCTGGGATTAAAGGTGTGTACCACCACCACCCAACTTCTGTTAGGGCTTACTCTTCCTATTTTCTAGCCACCATTTTTGGCTTTGTTCTAGTGGCTGTCTGTTCTCTGACCCCAGATATGTTTATTTTGGGGAACACACAATATTTCAGGGAACACAATACCCACCATACAACAAACATTGACAGCATAAACATCCAGATACAGGACTGTTCAAAGTGTGTAGTCATATAAACCAAAGGTGTGGGAAGACCACTTCACATCAGCAGTGCCTTCCACCTTTCACTAGAATGCTGTAAGCCATATGGAAAAGATCATCATGTTGTTCATATCTATCATTGTTGATTACTCCAAGCCTATTCAACCAGTCTCTTGCTGAAATTCACACTATTTCACAGGAGATATCGGGTATAAGGGAGAGACTAGGTCATATGGAGTAGTGGGGTTGCATCCCTGAGACCAGAACCTTTAGCATGATGGTCTTGGGGTGGCCTACAAGCTGGCATTGCTCTAGTGACCTGCAGAGACTTTGGGATTGATCATCTTGATTGTGGATAGAGAGGTTGCTACTACAAATGGCATTTGTAGCCTCAACACTGTGCTGTTGAAAAGCCATCTAGAGGCAAGGGACCTGAATGTCACTTGCACACACTGCCCTCTACAAGCTGTGACAGAGACTTGGGGTTCAAGCCTGAGCTTTCAGAAGAAAGTGTAAACCATCACAACCCTCACAGTAAATTCAGGGGACACAGTCCTTTGTTGATCATGTGGTTTGGGCTAGTTCATTGTGAGTTATGCTATAACATGTGGATGCTCAAAATACTGCATGAAATATACCAGATTGCCCTAATTTTATCCATGAGAAACTGACACCCAGAAATGGTTAGAAGCCTTATACTCAATCCTAAGACTTGGATTTAAACCCTGTCAATCACAAAGCCAGAGGCTAGGATTTTGTCCATACTCTCCTGCAATAAAGTGATCACCATTGGCAAGCAACACACATTTCAGGTCACAGACTGGTCAGTGTGTGTATCCAACAACACAGCAGGTGGCTGAGAAAGGACTGCATGAACACTAGTATGGTTTGAATAATAAATATTAATAAGATGCTCATTGTGCATTGAAATGAGTGAGATGGGAGAAAAATAAACAGGCTGGTCACTTCTGAAAATGTTCTTTCACAAGCCCTGACAGCGAGTTTCTATCATCGTCATATACATGCCCCATTTGACATTTGTTCATGGAACCTAGCCCTTCACCTCTGTGGAATTCCATGTATGGGTTCTGAGAGACCCCATTCCCATTCTATAAATATAGCTCTGACATTTAACTAATTGACGGACTAAATTTCCCTGCCACAATCTGGTCCAGGGTAGAGAGAGATGAGCCAAATCACTGGAAAACTACACCCTCTTTCCTGCTGGAAGTCAACAGAAAGGAGTTTAAGCCTAGGGTAATTGCAAGTGTTTTCACATCATGTATGTTGACCTTATCAATAAATAAATGAGTTCAACAAAAGAAACATCAGGAGACACAGTGAGAAAGCAGCTGCTAATGCTATAGCCACAGTCAACCTCTCAGAGGCTTCCTGGAGCCAGACCCTGCTTAGCTCTGTTGGGGTGTGTGTATAAAACATTGCTTTCATCTGTCCTCATTTTGGGTGAAATTTTCTCATTTAGAAAGCCCTAATGGATTCACCCACCTACCTTTACTTTTTACCTTTTAGCTCACATTAAATAAAATTGGACATTTCATTTCCAAAGGTATTTTAACTTATTTTCCCTCAGTTTCCTTTCTTGTGCTGAATAAAGGAGTGCCACAAATATGTGTTCATTAGACTATGAGCCTCCATTATTAATCTTAAAGTCCATGTGACCACAAAGTCACAATTAGTGACCGTCCCAGCTTAGATGAAATGATTTGCTTTTAGTGTTAGCTTTGACTCTTCCACCTCCTTCTCTTTCTGTCTTTATCCCCCTCCTTCCTCCCTTCCTTCTTTCTGTCCTATTAGTAGCTAAGAAATATATATACTTTTGTATAAAATGTATATAAAATTGAAAGTGATAGTGATGAATGATGAACAGGCACCCCCACCCACTGCTCCATAAAATTTATGATCTTTTATAGCTTTCAGATCCCTACAAATAATTCACTAACAAGTAACTGGCTTTTAGGAAAAAAAAATACACTAAGTTTTAATTCCAGAAAACCTGCATTTTGTACATCTACTGGATGTTCAGCAGCCATGGTTTGAATCATGCTGTTTCTGAGCTCATCAGCTGCTTTGAATTGTCTGCATTTTCTATTCCTGTTCTGACTGTGGTTATCGTCATCTTGCATGATTGTGTGCCTACAGAACCCTGTGCACTGCATCCAACAGTTGTCAGCATCCACATGCCATTAATGGCAGAGCAGAACTCTCACACTCCTCCTGGAGATGACTGTTTTCTAATAGTCTGTAATTATATGAAAGACTCAGTTTCTAATCAATGGGCTCCGAACCAAAAGGAACAATTGTGCAAAGGGCTGCCAAAAAGCTGTGCTTGATTACACAAGTGCCCATTAGGACCAGGCATTTGTCACCAGCATCATGCAGGCCTATGGCACTTTCGATATTTAAAGTGGCCAAGCACACCCAAGGCTAAATGTTAACAGAAGCCTCATACAGAATTTGGCTATTCAAGTGCTTTGTGTACCCTCCGCTCTACAGAAAGCACAATGATTTAAGGGAGGTAACATGTATACACACACACACACACACACACACACACACACACACACACACGCACATGCACACTTTTTTGCAGAATTCACCATGGAACATCTAATTCACTGGAAATTATGCAGGCATTACGCAGGTGAAAACATCTTAGAAGAAGCCAACTGTAGGAAAGGAGGAGAGCAGGGGTGGTAGTCTGGATGAGAATAGTCCCCATAGCCTCCAACATTTGAGTGCTTGTTCTACAGTCGTTAGAACTTTTCAGGAAGGATTAGGAGGTATGGCCTTAATGGAAAAGATGCATCATTATGAGTGGGCTTTGAAGTTTAAAGTTTTATGACATCCCCAATTAGCTCCCCTTCCCTCCCTTCTCCCCTTTCCTCCTCCTGCCTCCATTTCCCTGTAGTCCCACTCTTTTTCTCTTTCTCTCTTTTTATCATGCTTATGGACCAGATATAAGCCCTTAGCTACTGTTCCAGCACCTTGACTGTGTATCTACTCTCTACATGGTAGTCATGGACTCTAAGCCTCTGAACCATGAGCCCCTGAATCAAATGTGTTCTCTTATAAGTTGCCTTGGTGATGGTGTTTTGCCACAGCAATATAGACAATTGACTAAGAGTTGTGGGTTCTTTAATCTATAAGGGTCTTGAGTATTTGGTCATTATTTGTAAACAGCAGATAACAGTTAACTATTACTTTTCTTTATTGTTTGCATAGACCCTGACCTGTTCATCTGTTTTAAGCTGGAGAAATGTGCCATATTTCATTACATGACCATAGGAGAGTGGCACCTTTCCCTGATACACGTACAGTCACTACACTCTCTGAATTTGGCAGTCATATACACAGATTTCACTTCAAAACACAGTGATATTCAATCCTGCCCTTCCACAAATGTTCTTACTCTGAGGCCACCCTTCCTTTTCTCTGAAGTTTTCCAGGATCTCCCTTTCTCCTAGACACTGAAGCAGGGCAGACTACTGTGTCTGCTGGGACACTTACCATTCATTGATGAAAAAAATATGTATCTTATTAGTCTGGGCATTGTTCGTGATCATGTTTTCTCAAAGGCAGCCAAGTGCTAAGACTTGCTGTCCGTCATAATGATGTTTCCTTCCTCAGAGGAGGAAGCACACTGTAAGAGTGGAAACAAAGAGGGTCCTTAGGAGAAAGGAAAATCCAGGAGTAGACTTACTTTACCTAACGAGCTCTTCCTCTGATGAACGTGGGTGACTTTCTAGGCTGGCTTTGGATCCTTCAGTCTGGGAAAGATGCCAATGGAGTTTGGTGAAAAGTGTGTTCCAGAGAATGGGACTGACTTACCCACGTGTACACCAGGTGGGGATCTCCTGAGTGTTCCCAGCTTCCCTATAGGCAAGGCCCTTGGGAGGCTTGCAGTAGCAATATGCAGAGATTTCCAAAGTAGATTCTTGTTAGATGGGTGTTTACTCTTATGTTTGCATTAATGAAGCTCTAACCCAGTTTAATACTATTGCCCTTAATTGTTAAATAATGGACTCTTCCAGGGTGTATGCATAGTGTTTTGGATATTTTATTGCCTTTTCTCTTTCTGGTTGTTGTAGAATGTTGTTCTCTGAGAACAACAGCCATCACAGCTGGGCAGGGTGACCACCTCACCTGAGATCTCAGCCATTCCTGCCTGCACTTACCTGTCACCTGTGTGAATTTTGCCCCAGCTGTATGTGGTTTCATGGTCATATGAAGTAATGGAAATATATATAGAATGGAAGGCTAACTGCAGTGGAGAGGGGATTCCATTTTTACAGCCACAGGGAAGCCATCATCTGTGCTAGTGTGAGACTTTGGCTGATGAGGCTTTTTGGAGGTCACCCATGCTCCCACAGGTAACTCATGCTCACCCAATAAGCTCATTGCCAAACTAGACTCTGGTGAAATGGTTAATTTCTCTGTCTTGATGTCATGTGAAGTGAGAAGCTGCTGTTAGCATCTTTCCACACAAAGTACACGCAAAGTCTGATACTTTGAAAAGCCCATATTCGATGCACAACCCTTACCTTCTAATATTATCTAACAGACATAGTAGCTCACTTTCCTTAGAAATGAGTGAATGTCATTAAATGCAAGAAACATCATTCTCTAACATCATCATTTGTAGTTAAGTCAGGGTTTACATTCTTGTCATATCCCCTAAAACTAATGGGTTCCTAATTGTCTTTAAAGTCCAGTCCAAATCCAGGACCAGTCCCACCTTCTCTGACCCCTCTGCTCTCATGGCCCAATTCCACTTACCACATCCATGCCCACTGACCTTCAAGGATGATGCCTTTGTCCTGTCACATTCTGCTAGGCCTTGGTCACAAGAAAACACTCCTAAGCCTACACACGTCTCATCTGTTAACCACTTTTCTCTCTGGCTGTCTGCATCCCATCTGTCTGGAAGGGGGCTAGGCAGTTTTCCATCAGAATATTGCTGACCATCTCATGGAAAAGACTGAGTCCCATATTAAAGATTGGGACTCTGGGAGGAGCACTTTACAAATCTGTTAGGGAACTTGTTTTGAGAGAAAGAAGTTGAGTCAAGTGGTGACTGTGGGTCTGTGGCAAGAAGCTAAGGCAGTTGCTGGTTACCTGAAAATAAGGGTGACCCATACTGCTGTTTCCTGAATGGTGTTAAAGAGGCATCAGAGGCATAATTGTGTCTCAGCAAATTGAGCAGAAAGATCTAAGAGGTGTGTGTGTGTGTGTGTGTGTGTATGTGTGTGTATGCACGTGTATGTGTGTGTGAGTGTGTGTATAAGTGTATGCACAGGTACATTAGTGTGTGTTTTTATAATTCTTCTATCTTGTGTATATATAACATAAGGGAAGCATGAGATAAGTATGATATAATGGAGAATTTGGAAGAAGATGAACAGCTAGGGTGGTAGTATATTTTTCTGTGAGAAGAAGCTAGAGCCACCCACTTGTCTTGTTTTCTGTCAAAGCCACATCGGATTAGTGTGTCACTGTTTTCTTACCCAAAATTACAAATGTTCTATTCTATGCTTTTGAACCAGGAACAAGTATTCTGGAACAAAAACATAAAGAATGGAGACTCGTTACCTATGGGGAACTATGACTGTGGATTCAGGGAACAAGGTATTCTAATTGTGTCCAGGATTTCTTGGGAACAGGAATACTTGTATTATCTGCTTGTACTCTGAGCATCACACACAGGCAGGGCCTCTTCAAATTACTGTACATGACTGCGAGGCCCAGTTCTCATGCACAGCCAGACAATAGATACTGTAGCTAGGAGGAGAATAGCCAGATATTTATTAGTTACTTAGATAATTGTGCATGGGCACCTGTGTATGCATACCTGTAGATGTAACCATCTTGTTAAATAAGAAACACAGAGCCAATTGCAACATTCACCCCAATAACTGGCCTCAGGTTTGTTCTTAATAATAAGACCTATTAAGACTCCTGCTACACATACCTTCATGGATGCACCTGGGCAAGTACACAAGCATGGATGTCAAAGGGCAAGCTGTGGAAGTTGATTCCCTTTGTCCACCATGTGGCTTAGAATACAGAACTCAGGTCATCAAGCTTGGAAGTAAGTCCCTTTACCCACTAAGCCACCTTGCCAGAACTACATTAGACTCCTTAAAAAATTACTACTTGTTTCTCGGTTATTTATTTTACATTCATTAAAAAGTAGGGGAAACATCTAAAGCTAGGCCTTTCCATAGACAAATCATTTTGCTACTGTGATGACCAAGGCCAAGCTCTGATCTTATTCCAGGAGCATGCACTGCCTCAGAGAGATTGAGCTGGAAATTGGAAATCTAGGTCATGGGAGGGTTATCTACCTCTAGCTGGTCGAGAAGACAGAGAGAGAGGTGCAGCTTTGCCTCTGAGACTCAAAGGATGGGCTGATGGCGACTCTGGCAGTGCTTTTCAAGCAAGGCAGAAAACAAATGATCACAGAGATCTCAGAAAGTCCTTCTGCTGCACTTAACTTGAGACAGTACCTCCTATGCTCCGGGATTCTGAATTTTCCCAAGAGCTATGTTAAAAAGCCTGGACTTACATTTTTACCAATTTCTGTCTAACAGGCCACTTTCCACTGTTTCTATAAATCCAACCTTTAGACTGAACATGAGAATGAGGATATGCAGCACTTTAGCTGTATGTTTTTGGCTTCTTTCATTTAACATAATGCCCTCCAAGTTCATCAAGATTCCTTCAAAAGACTTATAGGATAATTAATATTGTAGGGTGTGTGTGTGTGTGTGTGTGTGTGTGTGTGTGTGTGTGTGTGTGCCTGTTTCTCTGTTATCTTTTCTTCATACATTCATCCATTAATAGACACTCAACTTGCTCTCACTGCTACTATGAAATGATCATGGGAGTGCAGATGTTTCCTTGATGTGTCAGCTTCATGTGTTTTAGGCAAATATTCATTGTTGGAATTGCTGAGTCTTACAGTAGTTCTGCTTGTTTGGGAAATGAATCTCCACTATTTCCCTCTATTTACTGTTGGTGCATGTCTATCAACATTATGAAAAGGTTCCCCCTAATCCCCATTTTCAACACTATTCACTATCTTTTGTTCTTTTAATAGCAAGTATCTTAGCAAGTATTGTTTATGTGTATACCTTCAAGATTTATGATGATATATTTAAGAATTATCTTCATGGTTTGTAATCCATGACTATCTTTGTCAAGGACCTGGAATCCTCCCTTAGAAAGTCACTCATCAAAGTAGACATGTGTACAAGCTATTGAATGATGATCAAAGACAACAGTTCTAGCAAGGGAATGTTTTATAATGAGAAGTTATATTAAAAAACAAGTTTTGTTTGTAGGGGAAATAATTTATAGAAAAAAATCCAGGTTTTAAAGAGCAGCAGTGGAGGTTTGCATATATTAATATTGATGTCCTATCATGCTGATAAAGACATCATTAGCAGAACTTCAAAACTAGAAGCTGGAAATAAAATACTAACCATTTTGGCTGTGTAAGATTATCCATAGCCACTCTACATATCCAAATTGTAGTAAATAATATGAAAAGATGCAGCAGATTCCCAAGCCAAAAAGGAAACCCTTATCAGATATCTGTGTCTACCATCTGTGGCTTGTCTCTCTGACTGCACCCCCATTTCCCATACCTGCTTCTGCAATGCCCCATTAGCTCCTTGTCATCTAATTCTGAGTTGGGTTTTCCAAAGAGAGGTATAACCTAGTGATGTCAGAGTTCAGGATGTGCACTCCCAGGCTTTGTCCATCTTTCCCCTGAACCATCATTGGCAACTGCACATTCCCTCAGAGAAAGTCATAGTTACTGCTAGGTATTCCCTGATGTAGCACCATGAGGTACCAAAAGTTCTAGAACATTGCAGTCCTATAGCTCACAACTACCAGTGGACAACAATGGTAGTCTCTCAATACCATGGTACTGTGTGTGTGTATTTGTGTGTGTGTGTGTGTGTGTGTGTGTGTGTGTGTGTCTGTGTGTGTGTGTCTGTGTGCACGCGCGGGCGCGCACTGCTTCTCACAGACTGTGCTATAATAAGTAGAGTGCTTCCATGAGCCTTGATGGACCTTGTTGGGGTTTTTGCCCCTTGCTTTGCCAGACATAAGGCAGCCTCCTTGAGGACCAATGTGCTGGCAAGTGTTTTCAGGTCATCTTCAGTTTCAGAATAAAGTGTGAAGCTGCACAGATGAGAGGAAGGACCCGAGGGAGGCAAGCTATAAATGCCATCATTGCCTGAGTCTGATCCAAAGCTGATTAATCGACACTGCACACTCCCCCAGGGCCCTCTACCAGCCCTCCAGCCATACTTAATGCATTTGAGCAAGTCTGATGGGCTAAGGATGACTTCTTAATGCAATCCTAACAGAGAAAAGTTGCTATGATAGGAAAATGTCCTTCCCACAAACCTACCTCACTCCATATCTCAATTGTTCCAGAAAGTGACTGCTGCTTTACCCTTGGCTGGTGGACCCAATTGCCACTGATCTGAACCACTTTGTGAGCTACCACAAGTTCATCATTTGTCCTCACTGATTCACAGAAGCCTTTTAAAAGTATTGAAAGTATCTGCTAAGTTCTCTGGGGCAAACCAGAGCCATGGCAATAACCTGAGATGTTTGGGGATCTATGGAACCAGTGAGCACCAACTCCAACAGAAAGGTAACATGCCTAGCACTGGGGTTCTTAGCTTTTGCTCTTCTAAGACCCAATTATTGAAGACATATACTCCAATCAGAGAGCATGGAGAAACCAAAGTGGTACTAACCTAGAAGTTTCACCTCCACTAGCTAGCTCTCCTAGCTAGAAGATGCAATGCATGCTACTGGAGGAGAAAAGCAATGATTGCCTGCTGGTGCAATAATTACACAATTGGAGCAATCACTTCCTGATTGGACTTAAGGTCCACTCTATCAGATAGAACACATGGCTAGCACCATTATCAGAGCCAAGAAACTGTGGCTAGACAGGTCACAGAACCTACTACTATTATTATAAAAAGCACACACAGTACCAAGCCAACTCCAAGTGACTTATCATTATATCCAAAGGTTAGTGCATTCCTCAGTTCTTATCAGAGAAACTTATTTATGTAGTAGATGGTAAATAAGGCAGAGACCCACAACTGGCCAGGGTACAGAGAATAAAAGTCGGAGGAATTCTAAGCCCTAAATGGTCCACTTATATTGTATTCCTATTCCTAAGGCTCAGAAACTATCATAGAAGAGAGGACAGAGGAGTGTGGGGCCAGAGGCTGATAAAGGAAACAATGATTCCTGGATATCACAGGACAAATGCACACACGAACCCACCGCAGTTGTGACATCATGTCCCAGACCTGTGCAAGCTCAAGCTACCTCAAATTCCAGCATAGAGAGGGGAGGTGTACACAAAGTTCCACCTCCTGCTAAGGTGCTATTGGTAATTGATGAGTGCTGGGAGAAGAAGAGTCAGTTTTATTTAAAGGTGTGATTTTTTGTGGTCAAACATGTTTTAGTGTATGACTACACATAAGAAAGTATAGTAGACTTCAGGATCAAAAAGAGAGGAGGTGGAGGGATGGAATGACAGAGGGATGGAAGGAAGGAGGGAGGGAGAGAGGGAGGGAGGGAGGGAAAGAAGGAAGGAAGGAAGGAAGGAGGGAAGGAGAGAGAAAGGGAAGGAGGAGCAAGAAAAGAGAACAAAAATTTGGCTGTGTAAAGACAAGGAAATGGATTTGAGATGATTTGTGGAGAATGCTTACTATGGTCAAAATACATTATATAAAGTTCTCAACTAATAAAAATATTGAAAGGGGTGACTCAGTAGGGTGATTGTAGATAATGTACAGAGTGGAGAAATGGATTCAATATTCTCACCACAAAGAATTGATAAATATTTGAGAAGATAGACGTGCTTACATTTGATATGAAAATTCAGTGTGTTTTCAACAATGAAATGTCATGTGACACTCAGAAATACATGATTTCATATGTCAATCTAAACCTTTAGAACATTCCAGAAAAGGAATTTTGAGAAGTGAATAAAAGGGAAAAAAAAAAAGATGAAAATCGGTGGATAATATGAGGGACTAAGAGAACTGCTCTTCTGAAGGGCAGAAAACTGTGGACAGGATTTTGCTCTCTGAGTAATTGGCATGGATCAGAATTCAATCTCAAGGAACACTGTGGTAGAGAGAGCCAACTTCCCCAAGTTATATGCTGATCTTCACACTCACAGCATGACATAGGTATTCATATACAAATGTGTGCACACATTCACATGGACACACAACAAATCAGTATGCAATAGAAAATAAAACTGTCATGGCTATGTGTGGCATTGCTGTGAGACAGGAATCATACCACTTAGTCTGTGTATACAGCAGCTCTCTTCCTCAGGCACAAATCTGCATCTCATTTCCAGGTTGTAGGCTCACCATAGACATGCATATGTTTTCAAAGTGAATGAATGCAACAAAGAACATGTAATGAGTTGCATGTATACTACCTAAATATTGTATGTTATCTAGAGTGTAATGTATGTGAGATGGCAAGAGCTATCCCAGAAGTAAGCTATCTAGAAGGATTAACTTTTTCTAGAAGTCTCCTCTCATAGTGAATACCAAATGGAAACCCAGGGCAGGAAGAAGACAGTGAAAATAGGACATTCAGGGGAAAGGGTAAACTTTGAAGTGAACTATTTCACACACAGTTGACTGAGGGTGCACAGCTACTGTTTGTCCACTCAAGTGTCCCTGTCTAGGACACACTGTCAGTAACTTCTGTTTTTCAGAACTGTGTGCCTTGTTGAGAGGGTACAGAATCATTTCTTGTTTTGATATTCTCTCTGGAAAGTAAGCTTCTCCTGGTAAGGCCTTGTATTGATATTCTCAACCATGATTCCTAATATATCAAAATCTGTGATGTCATAGAAAAGGTGATTTGAACTACATCAACTTTAATAATATAATGTGTGCCAGTAGACTCAGAATACAGCAATTGTGTATTTTCAGATAGCATGCTTTTTTTCCTTTTTTTTTATTATTAAGAAATTTTTCTATTCATTTTACATACCAACCACAGATGCCCCTCTCCTCTCTCCTCCAACCCCTCAGGCTCCCCTCCCAATCAACCTCCCATTCCCACCTCCTCCAAGGCAAGGCCTCCCATGGGGAGTCAGCAGAGCCTGGTACATTCAGTTGAGGCAGGTCCAAGCCTCCTGCCCTACACCAAGGCTGTGTAAGTTGTCCCAACATAGGCATAATTTTAATGCATGGAAAGAGGTGAAGTCAAGTGTTCTCAGATCTGCCAAAGGCAGCATACACATTGTGAAAGTCCCTTCAGTTGAAAGTTTGTCCTAAAGTCACTAGACATCCATTTTTACTGGTGCTTCCAGCTCTAAAGAATGGGATTTGCATATTGTGTGCACATAAAAATTACATGTAGTAAAGTTCATTCTCAGTCATATGGTCATGATCCTATAAGTGCAATGCTTTTCTTTGTATAAACTGGAATGCTTCCTAATATGAGCAAAGTGTTAATACACATTAAGCTGTCTGGCCACATTCCAAACTGTGAATGTGTTTCAAATTGTTTAATGTAAAGTTCTGCCTTATGGTGTACTAAATGGTTCCAAATGAAGTATCCATAGTGCCTGATCCCTCTGTGTGAAATGAAGAGTTTGTGGAGACTAACAAAAATACGAAATACAGCCTGGTTTCAATAACTGTTGTTAAGACTGACTGAATTGTCATGGGGCTATCCTTTATTCATCTCATCAGGTCCCAGGAATTTGACAGAAGGAGAGCAGGCTGTATCCAAGAAAGGTTGTGTTATTGTCTTATTGTCTGGTCATGACCCTGACAGGCAAGCTGGACTGATTCTCAGTTGCTATGTTTACAAAACAATGGTCGGCTATTTTTGCTTTTTTATATTTTGTTTTGGGACCTATGACCTGTCTAGCCAAAGGTTCTTAACCCCATGAACAGCATCAGAAAGACATTCTTTCTCCTGGAACAAGCCTTGCGCTCAATCAGAAAGTGGTTAGAAACATGCATAATGTTCATGCCACTGTTGCGCCCATGGACATATCAGGCAAGCCCAGTTGTTACTGTGGCTTGCAGATTGTATAGCTGTGTGATTGTTAATGGTTACTTTTCTCCTCCAGTAATGTGGAAGCTATCCTGCAGGAATGAAACTTCCAAGTGAATGCCAGCTTGATTTCTCCATGTTCTTTGAGTCCAGTAGGTGATGTCTTCAGCAACAGAGCCTTATCCTCAAGTTCTAGAGGGTAACTGCAAGTATTGAAAATAGGCTGTAAAGCTTGGGGGTCTATGGAGTCCTACTGACCAATAAATCATGAAGAGTCAACCCGTCTCCAATACTGGGGATTTTATTTGCTAGGTTTGGGTATCTAACTAGGGTACTACCCCTGCTTCTAACCACTATTGGAGGATAATTGAATTAAAACTCTCCCTCTCTCTCTCTCTCTCTCTCTCTCTCTCTCTATATATATATATATATATATATATATATATATATATATATATATTTGAAAGCTTCTACTATTTGACTATTTTTAATAGAGTACAAGTTGTGAAAATTTTATGTCATGTTGTCTCCAATCAATTTAACTTAAAATTAAATGTATGACAAGCTAAGTTAAGCTCATTTCTAATTCTTTTACTGGTAGCCACTAGAAATGCAACCTACTGTGTTATTTGGTGCTGGTCTTTTTATGTCTTACATGTGACTTCAGATGTATGACACAGAGCAGACTGCTCCTGTGATATTCTATATCTGGGTTGCAGGTTTGGTATAAGGATTAAATGGCATTTTGTCTTAATTGATCAAGAAAGTGGTTAGGCCACACTTGGCATCTAAAATGAAATTGTCAATCACACGGTCGAGGTGTTTATAGACATCAATATGTCAAAGGGGTGACATTTTCTGTGCGAGCCACGTTGCCCTCATCTACGGGAGAATGTCAAGAGAGTAGCTGCAGGGATAAAGCCTGTCTCACAGTTGCCTATTTGTCCCTGGGTTTGTTTGCTCCTGCAAAGCTGAGGATCCTTTGATAATAAGTGCTATTATTTCTTTTAAAAAAAATGGAGTTCATTTCAACTAAATTCAGACCACAACTAACTGAATTATTTAAAATACAGTTTTGACATTTCTAGGAACATGGGACTTGAGTCACTCAGCATGAAAACAGAATACTGGATTAAATGGAGACCTATGAAACGGGATACATGAAGTTTTTTTTAATGCACAGTCAATTGATTTTGTACAGGTATTTCAAGAAAACACATCACTAAACTGTCTACCCAATACCTGACAAACTGCTAATCACAATTTGTCTTTGTTGGGATTAAGATTTACCTGTTTTAAAAAAAAGGACTTCTGAATTTATTTTATATTAACAGTATAAAAAATAAACAGGATGGGAATGAAGTCAAGGATTAGAAAGAGGGAGAAGAATATATGGAGGGACATAACAGCAAACAAGTTGTGCTGAACAAAAACACAAAAGTAACTAAGGTGCCCACACATTGGGTTGTTATGAAAGCCCTGTGAAATACACAGAATTTGAAGGGAAAACAAAACAAAACAAAAAACCACCTTTGTAGATAGGTAGACATGAGCTGTTCTCAGCCATTGTCAGAGGAACTTTGAGATGCACAACTAGTGAAAGGGCTAAATGACACACCCATATTAACCCTGCCACTACCAAAGCTCGAAGAGCAGTGTGTAAAAGGAAGCAGAAAGGGTTGGGGATTTAGCTCAGCAGTAGAGTGCTTGCCTAGCAAGTGTAAGGCCCTGGGTTCAATCCTCAGCTCAGGCTTTAAAAAAAAAAAAAAAAAAAAAAAAAAAAAAAAAAAAAAAAACCAAGAAAAAAAAAAAAAAAAAAAAAAGGAGGCAGAAAGAATGTAAGAGCTGAAAGAGAGGGAGGAGTGATGTGGAGTGCTCCCTTGTGGATGTGGCCTTGCAGATGTAATCACAAACTCAACTCACAGCAGCTGTTGTTGCATTCCCAGCATCAAGCTAACAAAGATCCCAGCATAGATGGGATAGAGGCAGGCGCTCCAGGTCACACCTCCAACTGAAGAGCTGGAGCAGTAGTTAGCTGCTGGGGAGGGATAGTCATTCTTTGTTGAGGATTAGACCATTGACTGGTTTCCTATGCACCAGTGGATGGCTCTACACCATTAGGACAGTAATGATTGGACGTAGTAAGTTATCCAAAAACAGAGAAAGAGGGAGAGGGAGGGACGGAGAGAGAGAGAGAGAGAGAGAGAGAGAGAGAGAGAGAGAGAGAGAGAGAGAGAGAGAGAGAGAGAGAGAGAGAGAGAGAGACAGAGAGAGAGACAGAGAGACAGAAAGAAAGAAAGAAAGAAAGAGAGAAAGAAAGAAAGAAAGAAAGAAAGAAAGAAAGAAAGAGAGGAAGTTGGAAGGGAGCATGTTGGGGGGAGATGAGAAGAGCTGAAGAAGGAAGAGAGATGAATATACTTTTTTAATTGCATACAGGTATGAATTTCTCAAAAATAACATAAATAAAAAATAAGCTTTTCTCATTTTTTTCTGTTTACAAGGTTTTTCTGTCCCAGAAAGCCTGATATAGTGACATAAAACATGATTTTTTTTGACAAACACAGTGAACAGATCTTGATAAAACATATAGGGAGCTGTCTTCCCCTGAGTGTGCTTGTCTAAAGCTTAAACCACCAAAAATGGAAGGATTAGCCATTAAAAGAGATAAGAACTTGAAACAGACATCCACTTCCTGGTAAACTCACCAGGAGTGATGTTGCTTCTTGAGGAAGGTAGAATTGAGTGGGAAACAGGCTTTTAATGGGGCAGTTCAAATTCAGAGAGTGTTTAAAGGACCCTGATATCCTTAAGGATCACACAACACTGAATATGAAATTAATATAGTTGAACTAATGCTGCTGAGATATTTGTTGATCTTTTGTATTGAGCATTCTTTTACTGGTTTGTACAATGGAGACAGTGTCTGAGATCCATCTTGATAAAATTTCAAAAATGTGTGTGTATAGTGCTCCTCCCTGTAATATAGATATATTATATGTCATATATATATATGAATTATTTATATTAAATTTTATTTTCTATATCTAATGTACTTTGCATTGCATAGAGTATAATGTCCTCAGGTATTACAAATCTCTTAGCCAACCTGTATCTTTACTCTCATGGTGATAGACTGTGAAAAAGACAGTCTTAACATTTATGTGACTAAGCCCTTAGCCACCATCACCAAAATGTCTACTGGGCTGAGACATCTGCTAGCATTCTTTAGGTCCTCTGTATTGTTCCTCTGCCATGCTTGTCACATCACATCATTTGACCTTTCTCTCCCACATGTAATAATTTGAAGAGGAGATGAAGACTCAGAGCCAAAGCAGAGGAAGAACTACCCATGTTACATGATGTAATGCTTATGAACTATCTCCAAATAAAAAACTATTTAAAATAATTTGCATGTAGATCACAGAACTGACATAGTCGTGAACAATATTATAATTTATCCAAATGTCACATTCTGGTGAATACAAGGTGAATTTAGAATATCTTCCAAATGAGCCCTAGAATATGAAAAACCAGAATACAATTCCTTCTAGAACACAGTACAAGTGTTATCATACAAATCATTGTGGATTTATCCACTATTAGTAACTAATTGGAAATGGGTCAGATCTGCAAACTCAAGCCTTCTTAGGCTGCCTCCTTCTTGATGGACAAGTCTCTTTTTCTTACTTGCAAAATATTCAACTAAAGAATCCCCTGAGACTCACTGACAAATGGATAGAGAGAGAGTAGAACGTAGATTCTGAGCACCATGGGTAGACCTGTCTTTGTTACTTCTATAGTAAGTACAACAGAAACAGCAGGCTACCTCATTCTGTAGGAGTTTCTAAAAAGTGATCTCTTCATGTGGGATATCAAAACACACTGAACAACCAATGAGTCCTTTTGAAATGCAAAACCACCAATTTGAGGAGGACTTAGGTGAGATCCCATTATGGTCATCAAACTGAGCCTGGACATACCGGCTTCTGAAGACATGGAAAACTTTGTCCCAGGATGAAGCCCTATTCTGGTATGTTCTAATTTTCTTATGAAGTCATTTACCTGGAGACCGAGGACCAAGAAAAGCCCTGTGGTATCAAGGTATTGGTTAAACTAACTTACTTAGTGACTACCCACATACCCCACTTTGCTTACACTGAACCTGCCATCTTTCCTCTGGAACACCTTGTCAATGTCACATTGGGGGACTGAAAGAGCAGAGGACCAGAATGCCTGCTGGAAGATAGTACATTTGGGACATGACTGGGAAACTGCACCCACAGAATATCAACAATATGATCACCTAAAAAAGACCTGGATAATGACACTACCAGCTTGCTAATGTGGCAAAAACCTACGCAGATGAATAACTACTAGTAGTCTATGGCTGCTGGGAAAGAAAGACTCAGTATTCTACAGGCAAACCCAATGATAGATTATCTATTCACTCATCAGCCCTAAACAGACTCAGTAGGGCATTTGTGTGTGTGTGTGTGTGTGTGTGTGTGTGTGTGTGTGTGTGAATGTGTGTGTGAAATGTGTGTGGATATATATATATATATATATATATATATATATATAAAATGAAATAATTAAAGAAGGACAGATCATAATTTTGAGAGAGAATGGTAGAACATGGAAGGATTTGGAAGGTGATGGAGATGATTTAGATTCAGTACTCATTTATGAATATCTCAAAAATAAATTTAAAAAAGTTAATACCATTCTTTCTAAAGCAAGAAATTTAATTTTATGTTTACCTCCTGCAACACTATATATGGAACGGATAACTAAATGGCATTTTTGTGGTAACATTTTATTATGGCATTAATAACTCCAAATAATTGTTAGCATATATGCATATGTAACGTACATACGCATTTAACTGAAAATATGTTTGTTTACATAAACAAACATTCTTCAACCTCTTAAATAGAATGAAAACTATCTTATTACTTGAATACTAATATGGAATAATATATTTAAAGTATTATTTTGATAATTTATGTAAGTATATAGGTGAACAAAAGCCAGCTCTAATAACAGCAATAAGAGTGTTTCATTATTGGCATCATTATTGACATACTTAATTTTGAAATGTCAAATAAATAATAGCATACACTCATATTTGCACCACATGATAATTGGAAGTGGCTTCTATATTTATAATTTATATGAATTTGCTTATACAATTCAAATTGACTTTTCTATAGGCAAGTTAAAGGGTTTAATTTATTTTTCTTTTCTGAGTGAAAATTTTGGCAGCTTTGTTGTCTTTTCAGCAATTTTTCTGTATCCATTAATAATCTGACCACATTTTCTAGTTATGGGAGAAAATAAACCAAGTAGTGAATTATTGCTTCACTTCTTAACATTTTCAGATGCTTGCTTAAATGTATTTGACAACTGTCTGTGGAACTTGGTGGAAATTAGGTATATGATTCTTCCTTTCCATTTCGGATTTGAAGAAACTACACAGATAATTTTGTGTTTAATAGATAATTCAATAGTATCTTTACATTGCTCCAGTGAATTCATGAGAGTTGGCCAGAAGGAATTTTTCATGATTCATATGTAGCTATACATGTGACTCTGAACAAATTGAAAAGTCTAACAAAGCACTATGGTTGTAAAGAGGAGTGCCCTGTAAGTTACTTCACAGATATGAAATGATTTAAAAGAAAATGGTCTGCTTATCTTCTGCTAGTGTTTCTCATTTTTCTCCAGTCCCATTGGCTGCCTGTTTCTACACTAAGCTCTGCACAGACTCTCCAGTGATGTTCATTCCCTTCCTCTTTCTTTTCTTCCAACTTGAACATAGATAGCTCACTCACACAATTCCTTCAGGTATTCAGACATTTTAATTTACATTTCAACTTCTCAGTGTGACTTATCCCAACTCTGATTTTGAAAAATAACTCAACCATCACTAGAAAGAAACAGAGGTGATTAAACAGAACTGTACTGTGCAATATGGCAACATATCTCCAGACAGCACTGAAAATATGTATAATACAAATGAAGGATTTTTAATTACACCTTGAGATTATTCATTTGAAACTGGAACACCAAGAATTTTATCACTATGTGTGCAGATGTTATAGATCATATATTTGTACTTGTTATTCAGTTTAGAATTAAATTTAGAATAGAAGTTTGAAACATGTTGTTAATTTCATGAAATCTAACTAAAGATCAATTATTCTTTGTGTGGAAAATTACCATTCAAATTGGGAGGAGCTATAACTTTGAAAAGGATCTGCAACTGAAAAATAAGCATGGGGCACTCTCACTGAGTATATATGAATTTCACAATGTATGAATATATTGATTTAATTAAAATACACTAACGCATATTAAAACATATAAAAATTAGAAAATTGTAAGACCCTATATCCAGAGTCACTTATGATCAAATGGCTACCTCTGCTGTGATAGGAAATTAAAGTCAGGTAGGGTAGGACTTGTGCTCATGGGTGGATGGGAAGGAATGTCTGTTGCTGGACTTGCTTCCTGCAGGGCCCCACCCATTGGATGTGCACTACACCTTCAGGATGCATCCAATTCAATGAGCACAGTGATTAAACTGTGACAAAGTACTTGGTCAAATAAATGAAAAGCACTTTCACAACAAAACATAAAAGTTGGGACATGTGAGGCATCCACGGCAAATGGATCCTTATTCTCTTCTCTTTTTGGATCTTGGTAGTGTTGAGACACAATATTGAAGAGAATTGGACACAATACAGTTTCTCTGAATTTGAAATCAATCTGCTTTTATATGAAATTTGATAAGTAATACTGATATGGAATAACAGTGGATCAAAGAAATTTCTTTCACACTGCCTTCAGTATTGTCTCATTATACTTAAAAATCAGTATTCTGTATTCTTAGATATTATGTTGAATCTATAAAATTATTTATTTATGGCTATTTATGTTTCTGAAGAATATATTTTAAAATTTATTTTATATTTCTGAGATTATAATATAATTACATTGTCAGCCTTCTATTTTCTACTTCCAAACACTCTCCCATACCTCTCCTTGCTCTTTTTCAAATTCATGGCCACAATTTCGTTAACAAATATTACATTCATATATGTATGTATATACATATATTCCTAAATACATAACTATAACTTGTTCAATCTTGTTGAATAATATTCTTATAAAAGATGTTACCTTATTAACTCAGAATGTAGATAATATTTTCATGCCTTGAAGCAAAAAAATTCTTAAAAATATTAACTTGGCAGAGATCCTCGGCCAGGCCCCAGGTGGAGCTCCAGGAGACAATTGTTGAGAAAGAGGAGGGACTGTAAGAGCATGAATTGTTGAGACCAAGATTGGAAAAGCACAAGGACAAATAGCCAAATGAATGGAAACGCATGAATTATGAACCAAAAGCTGAGGAGCCCCCAATTGGATCAGGCCCTCTGGATAAGTGAGACAATTGAATAGCTTGAACTGTTTGGGAGGCGCCCAGGCAGTGGGACCTGGACCTATCCTTAGTGCATGAGCTGGCTGTTTGTAATCTTGGGCTTACACAGGGACACTTTGCTCAGTCTGGAAGGAGGGAAATGGACCTGCCTGTACTGAATCCACTAGGTTGAGTTGAATCCCCAGGGGAGTCTTGGCCCTGGAGGAGATGGGAATGGAGGAGAGGGGCTGGGGGAAATGTGGGGCGGGGGGCTGGAGGGGAAAGGACAGGGGAACCCATGGCTGATGTGTAAAACTAAAACACAAATATAATAAATAAAAAAGGAAAAAAAAAACATTAAAAACATAATGCATTCCAAGGTTTAAGAAGAAAAAAATACAAGGATTAGAGGATGTTCACCATCATATCTTTAAAAAAAAAGAAAGAATTTCTTTCTATCACTTTTAGTTCCTTAAAACTTATACTGGCTGGTGCCTCATATTTAGTTCTAAATATTGACACCTAAAAAAAAATACTTACTAAATGAAAGCCTCATTGGCTCACTGAGCTACAGAATAGGAAAGATTTGTGTTGGTTTGCCTAGTGGCTTCCTTTAAATCTTTCCCTCTGTCCAACTGCAGATTATTTTAAGAATGTGGTTTATGATAAGTTTTACAGAAAAATAGAAAAAAACAACACGATATGGTTTTTCCCCCTCTGAGACACAGTGAATTGAGTAACACAGTTGCTTCAATACAGAGAGACAGAGCAATGTCCCTTAATTAATTGTTTGCTTCTCTCAATGGGATTTCCAGGGGTTTAGAATAAGCCATGTAACTGCCTGATGCAGTTTATTAATAAATACAGGGGAAAATAATGGTTTTCTATTACATCAGGAAGCCAAGAACAGATAACAGTTTATATGCCTTGTCGTTTGTAAAACTTCCACATTAGAAATTCCTACACAGCTGGACAGGTCTCGTCAGCACTGAAAATGCAGCCAATTACTTTCTTCTCTTCAGCTTGCTGGCTCTTCCTTGTGCATGAGTGAGATAAACACAGCTGTCCCTTATGCTGCCTTTCTGGGAGAGAGGTGCATGTGTAGTCTAGGTCAGTACTGCATATAGGGGCCGTTCAAGTCTGGGGAAATGTTCTGTTCCCCATTTAGGACCACTGCTGCTTCCATCAAAGACAAGTATCCACCCACCTCTAAATCTGACTCAGGTGTACATGGGGCATTTCCATTAGTATAACACAGCATGTTTCTAATTCTCTCAGTATAATTCTCCTTCTTCAAGACATAAGATAAACATAGGAAATACTACTTAAAGAAAATGCCTTTTCCTTAAAGTTTCTGAAAGAGAAAGGCATTGCACTGTTGCCTTTAGTAATTTTTGTGTGTATGTGTGTGTGCACGTTTGTATGTACACAGGTACACATGTGTAAGGAGGTACCTATGCAGGCATGTGTACATGTAACTGAAGCCAGGATTTTTGTCTTAGGATTTTTGCACTGTGAATAGATGCCATGACCATGGAAGCTCTTATAAAGGAAAACATTTAACTGAAGCTGGCTTACAGGTTCAAAGATTTAGTCCATTTATCTCCATGGTGGGAAGCATGGTGACATGCAGACAGACATGGTGCTGGAGAGGTAGCTGAGAGTTCTACATCTGGATCAGCACACAGCAGGAAGAGAGTCTGACACTGAGCCTGCCTTGAGCTTCTGAAACCTCAAAAGTTTCAGAAAGTTTCTCTGAAACCACATACTTCCTCCAACAGGCTTACACCTATTCCGACATGGTCACACTTCCAACATTGCCACTCCCTGAGTCTATGGGGGCCATTTTTATTTAAACCACCACATAATCTTGGATGTAATTTCTCAGGAATGGTCCACCTTTTTATAATTTCAAACAGGTTCTCTTACTGGTAGCCAAAAGTTTAATAATTAGACTTGGACACAAAGCCCTAATCATCCATACCTGTTTCCTGAACACTGAGCACTCCATGTTGCAAGAGCTACTGTGTGTTTTCTCTAACACATGTTCCAGGCACTGAACTTGGATGTTTTGCTTGCAAGGTAAGCACTTCAACAACTGAGTAAACATCCCAGTCTTCCTTGTGTATTTTTTTCCAAAGAACAGAATTCCCACAACTCTGTAACCCTAGCTGGCCTGGAACTTGGGCTTGAACTTGCAGAGATCTGCTTACTTCTGCTTCCTGCATGTTGGAGTGAAAGGCATGTGCCACAACTGACTTTCCTCGTGTATTTTTGTTACAGGACCCACACAGTGTTCAGAGTTCACTTTGTATAAGGTCAGTACACAGACATGTATCTTTGACCAGGGTGATCTTTCATCTCTGAACAGGTAATATTGCTTATATCCATATATTAACTTATGAAAACAATTACAAAATGGACACTGTCCACGTACACACAAAGCACTCCTGTGTCATCTGTCTGTCAAAATTCATGACAAAATGGGATTCCAGAAGAAATAGTGAGACATGAGCCTATCTTGAGGATCCTCCTAGTAAATGTTTGTATTTACTCAGTGGAAGGAATTACTTCTAAAAATACATTATGCTCTCTAAATCACTGACAGGAGTTCCATTCATTCATTTAAAAAACTAATAGGATACCCTCAAGAAAATATGCTTTAAAAATCAAACATAAAATGGCAATAATAATCTTTCTGTTGCAAAGTAAACAAATCACTCCTACATGGAAAGCATCTGCAGAAAAAAAAATTTGCTAAGTCTGGAAAAAAAAAAAAGCATAATAACAAAACCTGTCATTGATCTTATCTTAACTCAAAGGTTTGTATTAGCTCAGTCTTACAAATAAATGTTATTTTCTGTATTCTCTGATGCAACAGGTAGTATCTACAAATAAGTACAAGAGATTTTCAGGCTTGCTTTTTATCCTAAGCACAATAACCAAATAGCCCCTCATATCAGAAACTTCTGGGAAGCTGCTCATCAAAATTTGAGTCTCAGGTAAACTTTTCCAGTGTTGCTAAATAGAGCCACAACTACAGTTCACACCCTGCAAGAGAGAATGACATGCTCTTCAGAGATCTGAGAGTAGTCATTTAACTCAAGTTACAAGCAAGTAACATAGAACCCTAAGCATTCTTTTAGAAAATGACATTGTGGAGTAAACATGCTACAAGTTGAAAATATTTTGGATCACCACTGAATTTTTTCAGGTGCAACAGAAACATTCTAAAATGTACAACTGTGTTCCAAACTAGAGAATCTTGTTCTACACTATGCAACTAAGTTCATGTATGTGGGACTGTATTCTACCCTGCATGAGTTGCACAACCATGTTCTAGATTGTGATAACAAGTCCATGACTATGCATATGTGTTCTATCCATGTAACCATGTTCTAGACTGTGAAAATGTGTTCTAGAACATGAGAACAAGTTTACAACAGTGGGAGTGTTTTCTAGGCCACACAACCATATTCTTTGTCATGGATGCCCAATCATGTTCTAGAATATAGAACTACACTCCAGCCTGTGTGCCCAGGTTCTATATATTGCTAAACAATATTCCAGAATATAATTTATTCTATATATAATCTATATACTCAAGCATTTCTAAGCAGTATAGCCACATTCTATATTGCATGGAAGCTGTTCTAAGTTCATAGTGAGTTCTAGACTACATGACCAGCCATATTCTATGTTATGTTACCATGTTCTGGGGTGTGGTGGGCCTGTCTCACTCAGTCCTTTTATACAGATAAGGGACAAGCTTCAGTAAATATAACCATTCAGGCTTATTTGCTCTGTGTGAGTTGATTCAATATATGTGTGTATGCAATATTTGTATATAAACATAGTATATACTGTGATACATAATATACTATATCATATCCACACAATATCATTTTTACCAAAATTTGCTTATATTTATGAAATACGAAAATTTATACCACTGATAAGTTACAGAGCTACCAAATCAGTGTTTGTTAATTTTTTAGTCATTCCTATGGTCTGCAACTTTATTAACAAAGGAAATAAATCAATACTCCAAATGAAAAAAGGTCATGCTCACTGGCCACTCATCCCATATGCACCGCCACAGAACAGTGTATGTTCTCACAGCAGCAGTAAGAACTGTATCTCCTAGGGAGGGGGTTCTCCAGGTGTACCAGAACAAGCCAGGCTGGTTTGTGATTGGTTGTATATAACATGGGTGACATCATGGCTTTATCACAATACAGCATGGTTTACCATGTGACATCATGGCTATATCAAAGGACAGTGTGGTTCACTGTGTGACATCATGGCTTTATCATGTACAGCTTGGTTCACTGAGTGACATCATGGCTTTATCATAGTGCAGCATGGTTTACTTTTCAACTTAAGATTACAATTTTCCACTTTTTTAGTTTTCTTATATGATCAGAGCATAATTTCCGAATCAAAAAAAAGCAATTTAATCATACTTAAAATCAATGGAATTACAGAGCTTATTTATGAAGGGGGAATGCTTTTGAAATCAATATTTTAAATTGTATTGTTTTGTTTGTCATCAAATTAATATGATTCAGCTATCATGTTGAATATGTGCTCTTGATATGATTAGAAATAAATCATCAGGATTAATATGGTAATGCAAGAAGCTAATGACTGTGGGAGCATTTGGTGAAAATTGAAAATAGTTAATGATTTGATACAGTGTTGGCGAAGAAAATTAGAACAATCAGCCACAAATAGCATCTGCTCAGGCATAATATTTTAACTTGTCAACTTCCATATTATAAGAGCATTAAAAAGCTAGATTTTGTATTCAGGTACAATGCCTCATTCCTAACAATATTCAGTCAACCCCCTAGTGATCAACACTTTCAGAGGGTGACTTGTAATGTCTTGAAATCAATTCAGCTGTTACTCTGAACTAAACACTAACACAGAAATAACAGGGCATTCACAAATTGAATAATTCATACAAACAGTGAGACTTATGAATTCTTAGTACCTCATATACCATGAGTTTTCTTAAACAAGTGCCTTAAAATTTATAGCAACAGAAGAAATATTCTAATTCCTCAGTGATTTTTTATAATAAAAATCCATGACTTATTCAAGAATATAGCCTAAATAACAATGGCTTTATAAAACTGACCAAGCTAAAGAATAAAAGTGTAGGCAATGTTTAATTGCCTATAACATTATTTTGTGCCTCTTAAATAAATGTTATGCAAAATTTCCCCTTGAGAGCTAATTTTTAACAAAGCATACCAAAAACAAAAATGGTAAACCACAATATGCAACTTTGGCTTTGTTTCAATCCAGCTGAGTACTTAAAGAGCACAAATCCAGACTCTCTCAAGGCTGAAAGTTGACTTTAGACATTTTAACGTATGCTAAATACACATTGGAAATTAAAAAGAAATATGTAAGTATCTACAAAAACATGAACACACACACACACACATACACACACACACACACACACACACACACACACACACACACACCTATATGCATACATAAGGACTTGTCTCTGAATTAATTAGGTATCAGGCTACTTTGCAGGTACTTTAAAGAATATCAATAAAAGAGACAACATCTATAGAAAAGACAAGGAACTGTGACAAATGTAGAAGTATCTAGTAGATGATCAGCCAGGGTGCATGCTGAGTCAGCAGTAACCAGGAAGATTTCCATTGAGCCTTAGCTTCACCACAGAAACTGCAGATCAGGAGCTCGGACTTACATTTGTGAAATTCCATTGACTGCATGGGGAGAAGAGATATGCAACTGGGAATCAGAGGGCTTCCATTATTTATATGATAATTATCATCAAAGGTGCTTTTTGGTTTATTTTGTTGTTTGTTTGTTTGTTTGTTTTACTTTGAAAAAGAAGAAAATCATGACATTAGCTTAATTCCATGGCCATGGAGAGCTTCATACCTAGAGCACATGTTAAGTGCAGCTGCACAGATATTGAACTTGCAAGGAATGTGGAGTTGTAATTCCTCCCCTTTAGTTGCTAGCCAAGATATGTTCACTTTATTAACAGAATAATAACAACTATTCATATATCTCTAATATCTACTTTGAATTTTACAATTTGTAAAAACTAAGCTCAGAATTAAAAGTGAATCCATCTGATCAGACAATATTATTATGAGCACTGGGGCTAGAGAGACAGCATGAGCTGATCTTGAGTAGACTTGGGATTTGGTTCTCAGGAACACATGACAACACAACCACCTGTAAGTACAGTTTTAGAGGATCTGCTGCTCTCCTCTGGCTCCTGCAGACACCAGGAATACCCATCGTACACAGATGTGCATGCAGTCAAATACTGATACACATAAAATAAAAATATATCTTTAAAAAACTATTATCATCACCCAAATCCTCAGATAGGGAATTTTGATCCATTGACTTGACACAGAAACAAGCCTCTGCCATTTGTTTCATTTGATGTAATTATTTTGCATGATTTATAGAACAAATAAAACTTCCCAATTAGCTTCTAGAAATATAGTTGTCAAATGTTTAGCCAACACATACATAAATATACTCTATAAATTACTCTACATCAATTCTGGCTTTCTTTGCCTTTCAACTTCTGATGTCTGTATCTCAAGAAGAATTTATGTATCCTAGGAAGCGTTTTCCAATTTTCTCCTTGTAAGATTGGAATATCAAGTATTCAATCAACAAATGTCACCTGTCCTCTCCCCTGTCTTTTTTGACCTTTCTGTATTAAATGATGAGTGTGTTTTCTGGAAATATTTCCATAGAGTTCTTTCAGATGAAATCATCGATTTGAAAATGTTGAAGTTATTTATTCACCAAGCAGCTAATGGGTTATATTAGACCTAGATATTGTCTCTGCCCCATAGGTCTCCACTTATGAAAACTTTTTTTCTTATTATTATTGATTTTGAAGTTACCACAGAATGTATGGAGTTCCTATGATGATTTCATGTATGTATGTCAGTATATGTTGCTTATCCACCCCCCACTGCCCTAGCTCCCTTTTATTTCTATTGGTCTTCTTCCTTCTTCCAATTAACACCTCCTTTTCTTTCATGTCACACGTTACCCACTATCCCTACCTCCCACTCCCTTTAGACCTATTTCTCCCCTCTCACAATCCCGTCTACTCTTGTGTCAGACAGACACACCACTACACACACACACACACACACACACACACAAGGGACTCTAGATTCTACATAAGAATATTCTACATATTCTTCCAGTGTTTGTCTTTCTGTATCTGGTTTATTTTTCTTAATACAATGAACAAACAGAGATGTCTGTTTACAATCATTTTCCTGGAACCATCAGGATTTCATTCTTCCTGGCTGATTAATTCTTCTGCTGTGCTGATAGCCCACCTTTCCCGGCTCTATTCCATGGGAAGAATAGACCGATGTAGTGGGTAGCCATCCCAGCATTGGCCTGGAAGTTCCAACCCCCACTGAGGCTTTGGTAATGGTCACGCCCACAAGGCGGGGCAGAGGAGGAAGCGGAAGACGAAGGATCGGGAAGTACTCACGCTCTTGGTTCCCGGACTCTGGACGCTGGAGGTAGACCGAGCAGAGTTCTCCAGAGAACAACGCCGGATTGTGCTATACCCTTGCCAGACCCTGTAACCTACCCCCTCATTTGTAAGTACCCCACAAAATAAACCTCCCTTTTAACTACGTGGAGTGGCCTTAATAATTTCACCAATATCTGGCGCCCAACGTGGGGCACGAACCCACGACCCTGAGATTAAGAGTCTCATGCTCTACCGACTGAGCTAGAGAATAGAGTAAAAAGCAAGAGAATAGAGTAACTTTTTGGGAGAGATTAACAACCATTATCCCAAAAGCAAGAGAATAGAATTCATAAAGAAGACTGAATGGGTCCTTCCTCACATTGTACGACACAAGCCAATTTCTGGAGTCCTCACATTCTATACAGATGCAAATAAATCAGGGAAAGCAGGATACAAATCAGGAGACTTAAGTAAAGTGGTACAAAGTCCATACAGCTCTGTACAAAAGGCAGAACTGTATGCCGTTCTTATGGTACTGATGGACTTCACAGAACCCCTCAATATAGTCACTGACTCTCAATATGCAGAGAGAGTTGTTTTACACATTGAAACTGCTGAATTTATTCCTGATAATACAGAATTAACTTCATTATTCATACAATTGCAGGAAATCATCAGAAAAAGGGAACATCCTATATATATAACACATATCAGATCCCATACAGGTCTGCCAGGACCTCTAGCACAAGGTAATGATGAGATTGATCAGTTACTAATAGGTAATGTGCTAGAAGCCTCAGAATTTCATAAGAAACACCATGTAAATAGCAAAGGTTTGAAGAAGGATTTCTCCATTACTTGGCAACAAGCTAAGGATATTGTGAAAAAATGTCCTACTTGTTCCTTCTATAACCAAACTCCATTACCTGCAGGAAGCAATCCAAAGGGTATACAAAGAAATGAAATTTGGCAGATGGATGTGTTTCATTTTGCAGAATTTGGAAGATTAAAGTATGTACACCATACCATTGACACCTATTCAGGATTTCAGTGGGCAACTCCTATGAGTTCTGAAAAGGCTGATTCTGTGATTACACACCTATTAGAAGTTATGGCCATCATGGGAATACCTGTACAAATTAAGACAGACAATGCCCCAGCATATGTCTCCAATAAAATGAGACAGTTCTTTGCTTATTACAATATAAAGCATGTTACAGGTATACCACACAATCCCACAGGCCAAGCAGTCATAGAAAGATCCAATCGAACTTTAAAGGATATGCTAAATAAACAGCAACAGGTAACAATGACTCCTAGAAATAGATTGCATAGTGCTTTATTAACCTTGAATTTTCTCAATGCTGATGAGAAAGGAACAACAGCTGCGGAGAGACATTGGACGACAGACAAAACTCCTGAGCTAAACCAACCGGTTTATTTCAAAGATGTGTTGACCTCAGAATGGAAACCTGGATATGTCCTATGTTGGGGAAGGGGTTTTGCTTTTGTTTCCACAGGAGAAGAAAAGCTATGGATACCAACAAAATTAATAAAAATTCGATTCGAACAGGAGAAACCCCTTGATGAGGAGAAATAAAAGATCATCCACCAATATGACATCTCTTCAGGTTGTAAGAAAAAATTAACAATCAAAGGTTGGGGTAGGGTTCTGTTTTTGTCTTTCCAGGATAATGGAAATACCCATCTTCCAGAAATCATAAGGCCTTGGATATCCGGATGTTTACAGCAGAAAGAAAGAATCTATTGGTACCAATCTACACAGGGTAAGATATCACTGTCTAACATCTATATCTCTATCAATCTAGAATAGTTGTGGTTCCAATTTAATCATAAACCAAGCTGGCTTTGGAGATGGAACTGGCTCACTCCTTCTCTAAACCCAAGCATATTGATAAAAGAAAAGGTTGAGAGATTCTTCAGTCCCATATCAGAAGAGCCCTCTGGTGTGAGACAGAAGGAAACCAATTATAAGGGACCATTATCTTCAAGCTTCTAATTCTCTCCATGCTTACTCTTGCTTTCTTGGAATCCTTTCTTACATGTCATGACATCTTTAAATCCAAACCTTCCATTCTGATAAAAAATAAGTTTCTTCCAATAGCAATCTCTGAAGTCTCCAGAAGGAAGATGGGGCCCCAACAACAACAACTCTACCCAATCCAGAATGATGCCATGGTAATCATCATCATACTACACTTCTTGCCAAAATTTCAGACAGTCTTACCCATTACTCTGAGAGTTGCTGCAGAATCTACAGTTAGTCTAACTGAGATTTAACTATCTGAGCTTTCTCACAATACCCAACAGAGATACCATCGCTCCCTAAACAGCAGGAAGCAATTCTAAGAAAACGACGCCCCTTCTCCCTAAGGTTCATATTTCTCAGGGTTATGGATAATGGTTCTAGGGTTGGGGGTGGAAGAAACTGTTAAACTCAGTACTCTCCTTAAGGAAAGAAAATATGTCTTAAAAAAAATGGGAAAAGAAGAAATGGAATGGATAGGTATAAGATATTATGGTAGACTGTCATATACATTAGTAAACAAATTTAGTAATATAGCAGCCTTTGCACTGTTATGAATTCTTATATGTTGATAAAATTATAAAATTTTTACATTCCTATTTAAGATAATTTGTATATTGATACAAATACAGAACTATGTTTGTTATATTGTACACATATTTTTACTCTTATGTGAAATATTTGTATATTGATACAAATGTGAATTTATATCTGTCATACTGTATGTATGTTCTACTTCTGTTTAAGATATTCTGTATACTGATATATATTTAGGATTATTATCATATTGCATATTGCACTATACATTCCTACCTCTGTTAAAGTTATTTTGTGTATTGTCACAATTTAAAGTCATTGTCCTTTTACTGTACATTTGCTTACAGACTGTTTGCCTTATTTATAGGAAGCTTAGTCCTTAGGTTGTTTAGGTAGATAAGACTTACATAGTTATTGTCACCTATGCTTGTCATCTCTATAATTATGTTAGTTAGGTTATCCAGATTTATAAATACATAGGTCAGATGGACAGGTAATCTTCAAACACTTCATGGACCTAGAGAACATGGCATTTAAATAACTTAGAATTCTGTTGACATGAGACATAATTGCTCCTGGCAGCACCAATTTGATCCCGAGAGAATGTTGGGCTTCTAAGACATTTCCATTTGGAAATTTGTCTTTGTCTTCTTGGCACAAAATGGCCTACTGGGCAAAGAACTGCCCTCGCCTCAACTGCTGACAGTACAAATGCTGTCCTTTCTGGACAAGCGGGACACAAGGAAAGCGACCACTATACTTTGCCAAGACAGGGTAAGATGGTCTTTCAGAATTCCTGCTTCTGAAAATGGTCTGCCAGATACTCTAGGCCTGTAGCCAATTTGAATGCACCAACGATACTGAGAAACGTTAGGTGACTGTCCAGGCTGCTAGCTGTCTCTGTCTACTCTTGCAAGACTCCCGAAAGTTGCTTGCGTCCTTCTCCCATTTCTCAGATATTATTATATTCCTTCTCAGGTCTTTGATGAGGTTGGAGATTAGCAGTTATAGTTACAACTTAGTATATATACATATATAATATCTTAGATAGGATATATTATGTATTAGACTCAGGTTCTTTAGGATAGGACACCTTTTGGAATGATCTTTGTAACACGCCACCTACCCATGCCCTAGACTTCCCTGGATTTTACTATGTGTTTTTTGCTTGATATTGTTTGTACTTATCGTAATTCCAACTTATCTAGGTCATTATCCCTCATTACTCCTGGACAATATTTGACAACCATCTCTTTGTATATAGTCTTGTATTAGGTTAGAACTTTCTTATTTAGACAAAAGGGGGAGATGTAGTGGGTAGCCATCCCAGCATTGGCCTGGAAGTTCCAACCCCCACTGAGGCTTTGGTAATGGTCACGCCCACAAGGCGGGGCAGAGGAGGAAGCGGAAGACGAAGGATCGGGAAGTACTCACGCTCTTGGTTCCCGGACTCTGGACGCTGGAGGTAGACCGAGCAGAGTTCTCCAGAGAACAACGCCGGATTGTGCTATACCCTTGCCAGACCCTGTAACCTACCCCCTCATTTGTAAGTACCCCACAAAATAAACCTCCCTTTTAACTACGTGGAGTGGCCTTAATAATTTCACCAATAGACCTACATGCTCTCTGTTGTGACTCTGGCCCTAAGAAAGGTGGGGTAACTCTTGACCACTGTCAGGGGCGCCTTCACCCCAGCACTGCTCCCATGGAACAGTGCATCTAACAATATCTATTTCCTACTTGGTCCAACACATGCACAATGGTCATCCTTACCCATGGAGTTTGCCCAAAGGCCATCAAGTACCTGTGCATCATCACTCCTGCTCTCTGAAGTCACTGCATTAAAAAGCATAAGCACTGTAGTATCCTGACAGTTGCTCTCAGAATGTAGGCAGCTGCCCAGTGACTAACAAGCTGACAGCTTATACAGAGAGGTCACATTCAACACAGGGAAGGCCACTGTCTTTGGTGGGGTGTCACAGAACAGCATGAAGTTCCCCTCAATGCTCCTCAGAATAGCATGCAATTTAACTCTTGAGAGTTGTATACTTTTGGAAATTTCTACTTAATGTTATCAAGCCACTCAGGTTAGATCCTGGCAGCTGAAGCCATCAGAAGCTAAGTTATAGGTTGTCAGGGATGACTGTGCACTGTAGGATGGAAAAGAACATCCCACGTGCATAAAAAGACAAAGTCAAAATTGTCACCATTGTAAGTCAGCAAATGATGCTGTCTGTTGATCAGCACTTTTAAGGCTACTTATTTACCAATTAAAATATGAATGAACCCAATTAGCTAACTTGTTAACTAACTTTTCAATAGCTTTCCTGTTGGTAGAAACCAACATTTCACAAAGCCACATGAGAAAGTCAGCATCCTTTGAGAGCAATAACAACAAAAGATAATATTAAAGAGCCGTAACAAATAAACCCGAGGAAGCATAAGATAAATCTCATGCTTCTCTGTTATCATTATGTTTAAGTGAACATTCAGAAAATGTCAAGTCTGTTCTCATTCCCTTAACTGTCTCTTAACTGCCCCAAGATCTATGGCCCTTGGTGGAGTTTCCAAGATCTGTGATCAGGTATGTAGATATATTTATTCCTGTTTTGTTTCTTTTTCATCTCTATCCCCTTCATTCCTTTATATGACCCAAGGCTCACTGCTCTGTCCTGTAAAGTGAAGATGTTGGCCACCTGCTTCATGGTAGATATTAATTTAAGGCCCTTATTTTACTGGTTATGCATATGGAAAACCTAGGACTTTATCTTACCTCGGGTGTGTTCCCAGATGCTGCTCCTCTCTATGTTCCAGCCTTATTTTCCCAAAGATATATCAATTGCCATAATTGGTGTGAGGTCTAGGGTCACACATCTTAGATCCCAGCACTCTGGCAGGAGTCAGTGTCTTCCTTTTGGGTTGTCCTCAGTAGGGCACAGAACCTCCTGAGTCATACCTCCTCCTCTAAGGTGTCTCTAGGTTATTAAAATATTCCAGTTGTGTCATGGAGGCAGACAAGCATTTATTGACATAAAAGTTGTAGTACAGTTCTCAGTTAGGAATATAGCCAATTCAGGCAAAAGTAACTCAGGAAGATGTAGGAATGTAACACCACCATTTAAAGAATCTATTAATTACACAAGCTGAATCCTAGCATGGAGAAGAGAAGTGGCCCCCTAGCTGAGGAACTATTAAAACTGATAGCTTCCAGGAGAGGGGGGCAGTTTTTGTTTTTGTTTGGGGGATTTGTTTGTTTGTTTGTTGTTTTCTTAGATTGTGGCCACAGGTAGGTGCAATATTATCCAGTGGAAGGCCACACACCTGTGAACATACAGACAACTCTAATTGGCCTGGCCAGGTTTAAAAAAAAGTGAAGGCACAAAAGTGAATGGGTATTATCTGGGAGGAGTTGGGGACTAGTGACTACAGTGAAAACACAAGCTATGAAATTCTCAAATTAATAAAATGTTTATTTAAAATGGAAATAGGATAATACGTCTTCACAAAGGCGTGAATATTTTACTTAAAAGAAACGTGTTTTTTTGAGCTTTCAAATCCATTGAAGTTATAGATGACATGTTTACACACAGGGCATGTGGGTGATAAACTGTTTTCATACTTCACATACACCCCATCAACATAGACAAATGCAGAGTAATGCTCAAGAAGTTCTCAGGGGACACTGAAGTTCCCTGGTAGAGAAGATTCTTCTCATGGGGTCTTAGAGAACACTTTCTGCTCAGAAAAAAATGGTAAGTTTATCCAGCTTAAGGGGCTTTTAATTTGAATAATGAAATGGTGACACAAAAGGCCATTGAAATACATAGTTTGCCAGCAATGGTTGAACCTCAGCTCAAAGGACAGGCTGGTCCTATGGAAGATGTGTATCCCAAGGGATCTTGCAGAATTCCTGAAAGACAGAGTGAATGCACTAAGTACAGTGTACAAGGAGCTAAAGATGGATAATCTCAGGGTCCTGTGATGTGTTCTGCCTGTTTTTCTTCCACAAGGCACTTGCGTGGCCTTGGGTGTGTGGATATCTCCAGCCACAGATGTAGAGCCCTGTGAGTGACAAAACCAAAGTGAAACAATGACGGAGCTAAAGAGAGTCAGTGCATCGCTGTCCTCCCTGCGACTGTAATCCTGTGTCCTTTGCATTGCTTCCTGTCTGGCCTGTCAACCTTCCAACTGGAATATGCCCATCCCAGCTGAGAGCGAAACAATGAACACACCCTCCACATGGCTACATCCTCTCATCTCTCAAGGTTTCTGTCATTATCCTTTGAATGTACCAGTGTGTTACCACAGTCAAAGAAAATAAAACAGAGCCCTGTCTTAGTTCCTTTGTACCAGTTCCTGAAAGGAATCAGATTATGGGTGCTCACAGGGTTACATCTCTTCTTTATTCCCTCTTTGCTTAGTAGTTTAATGACTTTTAAAATATGCATTCAGGGTGATTTAAAATGAGATAGACCTAGTGAGAAAGTTCCTGTTGATCTAGGCTGGGGACTTCTAGACAATTAACATGCTTTTAGCTTAACAAACTATTCCTAGAAACAATGGCATTAGTAAGGCTTAGTTCATGTGATTTTCATATAACCTATTTTATCCCCTACCTGAAAATATAACATTTCCCAAGGGACATTTTAATGACCATTCATTTAATACTTCATACCTTTGGATGAGTTACCCATATCTTTCAAAACACACTATAGAGTTTGACAATATACTATGTGAATTTGTCCCTGAAATAATCCCCTCCGACACTAGGCTCATTGGCTCTTTAACCATATTTTATGCTAATTTGGGCAGCACACGGGGCACCTCCTGTTACTAAGACTTTGTTTTGATGATTTATTTATCCTGGCTTTGTCTTGAAAGACCCTGTCTCGCCACCATGGGGGATCCAGGAATTAATTTTATTGCACCATGTCCATTTTCCATTCTAGTGCTGTGTGTGTGAAATACATTTTGCCCCTGTGTCCATTCAATTTGTGTTAAGTGATGTCTTGATAGAGCCTGGCATGTCCATGTCACAGTGCAGATGCTGGATGCTCTGTCTGGCAAAATCATGACAACTTCTCACCCTGCTGAATCTGTTAGACTCTGAGTTCTCATTAGTTTTAACCCAGAGGTTTAAATTTTATGTTTACAATTTTATGCAAGTATATAATGTATATCATCAAATTCACCCCTTACTTCCACAACCTATCCACCTTCCATTCCTGGTGATCCCTTGTCTTCCTCCAACTCAGCTCCCTCACCTCCTTCTGCACACAGGTAAGCACGGCTGCTATGTGTTCAGGATTGCAACAACTGTCTAGCTCTTGCACCTGTGTTTTCAAATTGTTGGAATTTCAAATACTGAAACAAAGTATAAGTGAATGTCAATTCCTTTATTAAATCATAATACTTTGAGTAACGTTTCAAGGACTTGTCAAAACATTACACATGGAATTGTACTCTTTTTGTTACATTTTTATTATTTTTCAAATTTTTCATACGGTATATTTAATTCATAGTTTATCCCCTATCCTTCACCCCTCCCTAAGCCCCCATTTTCATGTTCTTTCTCTCTCACCCCTGACCAAAAAAAAAAAACAAGAAAATAAAAACAAAAATATAAAACAATTAAAAATAACAAACCTTAACCAAAAAAGCGCGCGCGCACACACACACAGACACACACACACACACACACACACACACACACACACTCAAAGAGAGAGAGACTGTTAAAACCAGATAGAATAAAAAAGAGTGAGCTCAAAATTTATTATTCTAGACATTACACAGAATCTAAATTGCTCTTCCTCTGTGTTCTTTTATCCTTTGCCAAACCAAATCCATCCTGTTTTCACATTAATTTTATTCTCTTGGTGGTTTTTGACTCATTTCAGAACCATCCAAAGCTGTCTTTCCTGGAGCTTCACAAACGTGGGAAGAGAAGCATTGGCAGTGGTCTAGAGCCAGGTTGCTATTTGCTTAATGCATCTGTCCCCTTGGAATAGTGACCTAAATATTCTGAACATTAGTGTCTTCTCATGGATAAAATGACATGGTGGGTGAATAAGGATTAAACAGAACACTGCAAATTAAGTCCCTGGCAACATCCTCATCCACTGTACAAGTTCTCAGGGTGAGCCTACAGCTTCAGGAAGGAACATCATGCCTGAACATAGACCAGTCAAACATCAGTGGTAGGCCCTTGTCCATTCAGGAGCTATGTGGAGCTCCATCTATGTACCCCCAATTTGAACTGGTCTGGAGACTAGTATAAAAAGACACTGGCATTAAACAGTGAATGCTGCATAGGGAAAATATAAGGGGACAGGTGTACTAAGAAGAGGAATGAGGAGAAGAAAATATAGCTAATGCAGTTCTCTCTCTCTCTCTCTCTCTCTCTCTCTCTCTCTCTCTCTCTGTGTGTGTGTTGGAGCAGTGGAGCTAGTAAAGGGGAACAACAAATGAAAGATAAATGATGCCTGATAGAATGAAAAAGTATTAACATTTTAGCTGACCTTTGAAAGATAAAGTGTTAGTAATAGAAGAAAAAGTAAAGTCCATTGTTTGTAGATACCAGAACTAACACAGATCCATGGAAAGGGATGTGTAGACTTCCACAGAAACACATTAATGGGATTCATATGCCTGCACACATGCATGTGTATAAGAGAAGAGAGAATAAAATCAATGCCTGTGGGCATACAGACCATAGTGATTAATAAACCCCCTATCGGAAAACTCTAATGGCACCCATATGAGCCAAGAGTGAATGCCAGACATATGAGAAATAGCTTGGATAAACAGATGATGACTGTTCCCTGAGTACAGGTCAATTTGAACTAATAGTAACTATCATTACCTTGTGAAATAGAGAGTTGACAGGGTGAATGAGAGGCCATGTTTGAATGAAAACATGGAAGAATTTTTAATGTTCTAAGATATGAAAACTGATCAAGTAAATTATTTTTATAAGACAGGACCATTTTCATTATCGAAGGCTCAGAGAACATGGTAGAAGAGGAGGTGGAAAGATTATAAGGGCCAGAGGATTGAGGACTTTGCTGTGAGATTGTGTCTCCTAGTAATATCAGAAGCTATACCCATAAAGTCTCATCAACATAACTCTCCAAATGTGAGCTGAACAATGAGGATACCAATGGACATGCTAAACTGCTTGGCAAAAAGCTCATGAGGCCTCAATCCTACACAAAATCTTCAAGCAATAGAGTAAAGCTGGGAGCAGGAGAGGTGGTCCTCCCAGGAAAGAACTCAACATTTGGTCTTCCAATGCCAAACAGCCCTGAAACACATATATACAAGTAAAATTATACTGATTTAACTGGTTATATTTAAGAATGTGTGTGTGTGTGTGTGTGTGTGTGTGTATGTATTTGTGCAAACACACATATGCATAAAATAACAATTGATTTTAAAAAAAGACGCCATAAATTTTAAGGAGAGTGATGAGGGGTATATGGGAGAGTTTGGAAGAAGGAAAGAGAAGTGAGAAATTTTGTGATTAAAAGATAATCTTTCAAAAATATATAAATCATAAGCCAGGCAATGGTGGCACACAACTTTAGTTCCAGCACTTGGGAGACAGAGGCAGATAGATCTCTGTGAGTTGGAGGCAAACCTAGTCTACAGAGTGAGATGCAGGACAGGCACCAAAACTAAATAGAGCTACACAGAGAAACCTTGTCTCAAAAAACCAAAAAGATTATACATATATATGTGTGTGTGTATATATATATATGTATGCATGTATATATACATATATTTGTATATATACATATATGTGTATATATGCACAGACATATACATATATATGTTATATATTCTATATGTGTTTCTTAGTTAAATGTATAGAGTCTTGCAAAAGTAATAATTTTCTATCCTTGTCTAGATTAGACTGTTCAGAGTGAATACAGTTGTGCTTAAAATTACACTTAGCCCTACAAATTAGTTTCAAACAATGTAGTTTTCATTTCAACAGAAGTAGTGGATAATGATGTGTGTTTGTGTGTGTGTGTGTGTGTGTGTGTGAGAGAGAGAGAGAGAGAGAGAGAGAGAGAGAGAGAGACAGACAGACAGAGACAGACAGAGAGACAGACAGAGAGACACAGAGAGAGAGACAGAGAAAGAGAGACAGAGAGAGAGAGAGACAGAGAGAGACAGAGAAACTAAATAAGAAGTCTCATACTTTTCAAAATGGCAGCTTCCAGTTACACAGTTTTATCCCATATAATAGAAATAGGTATCACAGCATTATTTGAAACAAAAGTTCAGCAGCTTCTTGCTCAGAGCCAGAAGCCAGCAAGAGTAATACTGAATATCTTACTGCACTAACTGGCAATGTCCAGGTAGCTAGTCTATGTCAAATAAATTGTGAATGCTTCTGAGTACCGTAGTGTGATTGTGATAGACTGGCCAAAGAATGATGGGCTCTCAGAGCCACATTAATGCCATCACAATGCCAACACATAGGTGAAGATGAAAGTAATTGAAAAGCTCAGTTATAACCAAGATATACTAGACACAGTGCCTTATGAAAGTATGCAGATCATTGGTTCTTGGTTCCCATTCTATGTCTTTCAAATACATTTATTTTGTTTGCTGACCACACTTACTTTCTGATCTACTATATTCACAAATATTTAAAGAAATCTCACTTTTAGATATATGACAAAAACAATTGCATCCAGGATCTCTTTGAGGTATTAGTCAGTACCAACCTCATTCTCAACAGACAAAAAAATGGGGAGAACCCAACCCTAACTGATGAACAAGTGAATAAACAAGATGCACTGTCTGCACACAACAGAATTGCTATTAAAAGCAAAGAAATCTGCCTTGAATAACAAGGGGGTGACTCCAGAGGGCACAATCAGCCAGTCACAAAGCTGATGAGTTTTAATTTCTTATGCTTTGTATGTGGAAAGGAGAGAGAACTTGGAATAGATTGCTTCTGGTTGCCAATCCTACTCCTTTTTCTTGGCTGAGTTTCTTTTTCCACCACATCTCATAACTAAACACAAAAGATACCCCTATTTTAAGTATATGTAGCTTGTGCATGATAGTGACTTTGTCTCAAAAAAGCAAAGCCAACATTCAAGAAATTGATAGCATAACCCTCTTGCTGAAGACTCAACTCACTTCAGTCACAGAACATAGAGAAGTCATGCTAGTACTTCATCTCTACTGACTGACTTTCACAGTGCTGGAGGGGGCTATGTGTGCTACTAAAGCAGAAAAAAAGAATCACTGATCTTACTCACCTGTAAACTCCAAGAGCTACCATAATGACCAGGCTGGCAAGATACAGCCACTGATGTAATAGTGGCATAAACATCATGGGGATAACCAACCACTTTACAATTAGACTTAAAGTCTGCTCTCTAAGTTTAAATCCATGCCTCACATTGTTACTGGGGCCAAGAACCTGTGGCCCTAGGTCCTAGGAGAGAACCTTCTCTACTAGACAAACATAGCATTGAACTATCCCCGTATTAATGCATATCCTAATCCTCATCAGAGAAGCTTTTACTTGCAGTAGACTGTGATTAGCATGGAGACCCACAGTTGACCACAGTGCAGAGAATAAGAAAATGCAGAATGCTTAGACCTAAATGGAATGTCTATAAAACACTCCCCTTTTCCCAAGATTCAGGGATCATTGCAGAAGTGGGAGAAGAAAGGCTACAAGCACCAGAAGCAGTGGATGACTCCAGGGAACAGTGTGTTGGAATACATCAGGGCACCAGTACATACAAACTCACAGCAGTTGAAACAACATGCACAAGACTCAAGCTAGACAAAATGCCAGCATGCAGGAGGGATGTGGGCACAAAATCCCACCCAAAGATTAGGAGCTGTTTTCAGTTGATAGCTAATGGGAAAGGGAGAGTTGGTTTTACTTAAGGGGTGTGAAAGCCATACATCTCAGAGTATATGGGAAGCACAAACTATACTTTTTTTTTTTTTTAAGATGACATACATACTTGGGTGGGTAGGGATGGGATGATGTATGTGGGAGGAGTGGCATGGGGTTTAATATGATCAAAATAATATGTTGTATGAAATAACCAAAGAACTAGTAAAAACAAGAAAAGCAAAATAATTTCTAGGTAAGCATCCTTTGATATTGAGGAGTAAGTTTAATGCATTCAACCAGATTCTATTACTTCCATGTGACCTGTAAATTATTAGTGTCAGTTTTAACTTAGAAGGACAATATACAGAGAAAAGATATTTGTCTCAAAATCTGAGAAGTTAATAGAGCTTGTGTTGTCTGACCCTTTCCTATATCCCCTGGCTAAGTATAAACTGCAATGAGTAGGGACATCAGATTACTTGGGTGCCTCACATGAATGGCAGTCATTATTTTTACTTATAGATCCCAGAACACTGAAAATGAGAAACAAGCTGCTGGTGGTGGCTCACACCTTTAATCCCAGTACTTGGGAGGCAGAGCCAGCCAGATCTCTGTGAGTTCAAGGCCAGCCTGATCTACAGAGTGAGATCCAGGACAAAACTACACAGAGAGACCCTGTCTCAAAAAAAAAAAAAAAAAAGCAAAACAAAAAATAAAATAAAGTGGGAAACAATTAAACCCATATTCTAGGAATGTCAGTCCTTAGGATGAATCAATCAGTACAACTTGAATCAGTCAAGTGAAGAACATCTCTATATTCCATGTCAACTTACAGGCCAGCATTTACTTCATTCATCACACAAGTTTTTTCTTCCCCTTTCCATGACAGGGGGAGCAAGGCAACAAAAATCTGTCTCTGCCCATTTTTTTTTCCCAAGTCAAGTTCCTAACTGTTCAGATGAGTGGCAAAACTCCCAGAAATTCTCTGTCTTTGAAGACATCTTCTCAGTCAAGGGAAACAGAATGCATCTCTGCTAAATTCTACATCTTGTCCACACTTCCAAGGTATTCTAACTAGACTCCTTATAAATTTTTGCTAACCATATGAAACCTTTTTCATCTTGAAAATGTAGCCATGTTTTTAGGGTACCCATTCTGGACAGATTGAATACTACATCTTAGGAAATTTCAGCTTACATTTTCCCTTGATTTTACTGAAAATTTTTGTCCTTGAGTTTGTTTTCATTATCTGCACCTCCAGAGACCATACCACCTTGGTGTTTGTACTTACAAAAAGCTTCTGATGTAACTCTACCTTAGGCCTATTGGAAGGTAAGACTGTAATTCACAGATACTACCTATTTAAGTCCCCATTTATTTGCCTATTGGTACCTAATATTTTTCTCCTTTCCTCAAATTATTGTTTGTTTGAAACACAATGAATAATGACAAACCCTATGCTTTTATGAGTTTTAAAATTACAGTGATCAGAAGACAAGAATTTAACAATTGTATAATCGTCACCTTTGTATTATAAAAATGCACATTAAATACTTAAGCCAGTTTCAGGCCAAAGAAGCTTAGTTGGTTTTTGTTTGTTTGTTTTTGTCTGAGAACAATATTCTTCAGTTTGTTTTGACAAAATTATGCAAAGTTAATTTTCAAACAGTGTATTACTCCATTGCATAATTGATTTAAAGTCATAAATACAGAGTTCACTTGAGAATATAAAAACTACAATTTTCCTTTAGTGGTCTACGTAGTAACTGCATCTTTATATAAAACATATAGTCCACACCCTTGAGATTTTTAAAAATATCGCTGGAGATTATATCATATTTTTCTGGTCTTTCTTACAGGCACAGCAAATTCAATAGTAGAAAACGTCAACTGTTAGGGTGTGTATGGTTGAAGATGTCACCTAATAGATGTGCAATATTGTCTTCTAAAGTGGGTCCCATGACTTCTACTCTCTCAACAAGAAGCTTCTTACCATCATTTTTTTTGCCTATGATTCAGATCCCTAGGCACTGTGTTATACCTTTAATGACTTAGCCCTCTCATTCCTTGAGGAGCTCCCAAGACGAAGCTGCCCTTAATACCTCTCCTAGAGCTTTTTATTTAAGGTCTATGCATCACTTAAGTTGAAATCAAATTCCCAAGAGTCAGGCAGGCATGGTTTAATATCTTCTCTACATTGAAACTGTCCTCAGTACATCACCCAACTTTGTGCCTCAGTTTCTGCACCCTCAAAATGAGATGTAGTGACATCATCAATAAGGTTACTGTTCAAGAATACCTACAAAGGGACGGAGAGATAGCTCAGTGGTGAAGACCACATACTGCTCTTGCAGAGGGTGCAGCATTCACTCAAGGTAGCTTACAACCACCTGTAGCTTCACTTCCAGGGGGAAGCCTTTGGCCTCCAGAGCCAACTTCACTAACAAGTACATGTATACACGTAATTTTTGAAAAACTAAAATATTATATCTGCAGAATACCTGGATCCAAATGATCAGAGTGTTCATATACATTCTGGTACTTGTGGAGTTCTAAGGGGCTAAACAGCTCCGGTAACCAGGCAAGGAAATGGGAATGTTGTCTAATTCCTGGACAGAGAACTGTTACTATTACATCATCTCAATGTGGACAAATTCTGTCAACATGAAATATTGACCATCATTAACAAGCCATAAGTTGATTACTAATGATAAGCCAATGGAATAGACTTGAACTTAGGAAAACAGTGAAGAGTGTGTCAAATGTCTTCTTCAGTCTCTTTGGCTTATGACCAACCTTGCCTATTATGAACCAAAATGAATGTAAGTTCTTCTTTCAATGTTTTAACTATGATTTCCCAACTGGGTGAAATCAGAATGTTAAAAACAACTAATGATCTTTTAAATGTTTATTTTCAGCTGCAGAGTGTGTCACAGCCTTCACTCAGAAGGAATACCCAGCCACATAAGTCTATCAAACTACTTTATCATTTAATATTCCATACTTACCAGGTAGTGGTGGCATATGCCTTTAATCCCAGTATTCAGGAGGAAGAGGTAGATAGATCTGTGTGGGTTTAAGACCAGCCTCATCTATATAGTGAGTTCCAGGACATTTAAGGCTACATATAGAAACTCTGTCTTGAAACAAACCAACAAACAAAACCAAGTACCCATTGTTTGAGTACTTGCAAAAGGCATCATACCATGCCAAATACTGATGACACAAGACATGGAGATGACCTCATTGAACGTCTTAAGGCAAAGTATGTCCACATCAGCTGCCAGCTCACATTCATACACGTGTTACTCACTCAGTCATGCCAAAGGTTGAAGAACAGAAGGAAGGAGAGATGCTTATGGGGGAGGGTACTATCCATGAAGGGAGACAACCTCCACGACTCTCACAGGCTCTTCTTCCACAGCCCTAGAAAGCGATGTGCTCCACCTTAGCACTACTGTGCAGCAAGCTCACATGATTGTGCTCTGATCCAGGCTTTTGAATGCACTGCCCAGTATCCAGGTACTGGAGAAAAGCATTTCAAGAAACTCAGATCAACCGAGATTGAGTCAGTCCTATTCAATCCAATAGTTCAAATGGAATCCTCTTCCACATGGGATTCAGAAAAAGAAATTAGCACTCACACCTTATACCACTATGTTGACCCTATGCCCTGAAACCCAAATGATTCCTCTCTGGCAGAGTCATGGCATAATATGGGTACATGAGGCCCTGAGCTCAATACCACCTCTATACATGTAGAAATGTGCATGGACACAGACTATCAAACAGATACATGCATGAACATACCCACTTCTGCACACACACACACACACACACACACACACACACACACACACACACATACCTGGCAAAGAAAATGGTTGTGATGTTATCAACTCTCATCTTGTTCCCACTGACAGAATCTATCAAAAAGTTGATTCATTATATACAGTACATGAATATTAAAAAATAGTATACTTAGCTGTGAACCAATTTAGAAGAATGAACTCATATAGGAACTTTGTCATTTCAAACACTTATTGGGATTTCCTTTAGTGGCATGTAGATAATACAGTAGTACATACATTCATATATAATATATATATAAATTGGTAGGTTGGCAGATACATATCTATATATGTGATAAATGAAAGATGATAGAAAGAAAAGATAGGTAGACAGACAGGTAGATAATAGACAGACAGACAAAAAGATAGAAAACAGACATATGGAACTAATCATGAATCAATAGGGAAAAATACTTTAAGCTTGGAGGTCACAGAGAAAACTACACTTGTTGCTAAGAACAAATTTGCACCATAGCCTTGAGTTCTGTCTGTATCTTTGTTGAATCAGAATCTTTCCATTGTACGAAATAAAAGCACAGCTCATTACAGAGTTGAAAGCACTCTACTCTGAGATGAACGTGGGATAAGCAGAAGAGGGAGGAATAGAAATTAGATGGGTGGGAGATTCTGAAAAATAATTACTGAAAAATGCCTCTAGAATGGAGTCTAACAAACTTTCAATGAACGCACTTCTTACATCTTCCTGAAATGATCTGTTGTTTGAATGGGGGAAAATGCATCTAATAGAGGAAGCATTTGAGCTCCTCCCTTTCCAGGGCTGCTCTAGAAGAAAAGTGAAGATTTGTGTGATCTGGCCTTTCCTTCAACTCCAGCCATACAAGTCTGCAAGTGGGAGGGATGTTCCCAAGTGCTTATTGAATAAAGAGATGCTGTCAAGACTTCATTAAGTCATCAGGGCTTCTATGGACAAAGATTCTTGAATATGAAGAATATAACTATTTGCAGACATCTTTTCATTTTCCACACCTGACAAAAGGGAATTAAGCAAGACTTAGACTAGCCGCTTTCTTGGGGGATTGGAAATCAGAGCTCCATTTAAGCCTTTGATTTGGCTCTCATCTTTCTAGACCCTCACCAACTAATGTGACCTCTGACAATGAGCAGGCTCAGTATCATCAATAAAATAATAATAAAAAAAAAAACCGATGTCTGCCTGTTGCTAAACATTTACAGGTGTCAATACTGGGTGTCAAGCATCTTGGTTATACTGTCGACTATTTTCACCTCTCAGCTGCATTGTGTTAGGTTCCCATGGGGGAAGAGAAGAGGTTGTACAGGGTTTATGTGGCTTCCCCAGAAAAGGTCATATGGTTCAAGACCAAAGCCAAGGTATCTCCTGATACCAAAGCTACTTCTGAGTGATGCTTCTCCTTATTTTTCATTGTGAAGGATACTGAATGAGGCCTGTCTGAGTCCTTCATACTCCAATGAAATGGTCAGTAAATATTCCTAATACACTTATCATTGGAAGACTATACTTAGCCTTATAGGTCTGGCTTAATCCATACAATGAATGACAAGTCACTGCAGAGATCTCCTTGTGGGTGTGAATAGGCAGGAAAAATAGTTGAATGCCATGAAGATATGATAGCTGGCACAGCAGACAGACAAACCCTATCTAGCTTAATTTCCTTGTATAGGAACAGAACTAATGGAGCCTTCAACTCCCCTGATCACATACTAGATGGAGATTCACCAAAAGCAATATTGAAAGAGATAACCAAATGCAGACCTCTTTCCATCTCATCCAAAACACTTAGTGGCTGCCTTACTGAGTGATCTTGGCCCTGCTTTCTCTGTGTTCCAGTGGCATCTACATATGTCAGCAAACCCAGAGTAGATTCACTCTTATTTGAGGCACTGTGAAGTGAGGCGCTTGGTGGGATAGTGGAGAGGTATTATTGTTCAGCTATAAGCATCTGTCCAAAATCTTGGTCTCCAGTGTAGTGTTCAGATGGAGAGCTTTGGTAAAGTGATCTTGTCATGAGAATGCTGATGTAACCAATGATTAATCCACTGATGGATTCATAATTTCAAGGTATTATTAGGAGGTGGTGAAAACCAATAATGGGGTCTTATAGGAAGAAGTCAGTAGGAGCATACCCTTGAAAGGTGAATCCTACACCAGAAAATTTCTTCTGTCTCTGTGCTGACAATTCTGAGGTAAAGCACTTTGGTCCATCAAATTCTTCCTCATCATGATCTTCTGCCTCATGACAGCCATGAGCAATGGAAAAAGCTTACCACAGAATGAACTCAGGAATGGTGGTTCTCAACTTCTGAGGAGACTTCAGAGAAGAGACAATGTGATCCTTGGATAAGAAATGTGGGCTAGTTAATCCAGTAGCAACTGTGCAGAAAAGGACTGGGGTAGGAGATGCCCAAGATCTTATAGAAATGATGGCTAGTTAAGAATCTATATATTTTCTGTGTGTAGAGTATGTAGAATACCTGTTAACTGCATAGGCTAAGCACTCTAGAGAGGCTATTTATTTTGTCCTTCATAACAACCCTTGGGTAGATACACAGAGATCTTTGTCTTTATTGCTAGGGAATATGCTGCACAGACTTTACTAACTAGGAAAGAGCACACAACAGCTGAACAGTCGACACAAGTAATCCAAACACTTGCCCTTGGAGCTCATGACCTGACTCTAGTGACAGACAGAGGTGTAGTTACAGGAATGTGTGGAGAATGACAAGTATAGGAAAACCCAGTAATCCATCTCTACATTCTAGGTCTACACTGCCTTGATCTTTAGCTCCAATGAAACAGTATCAAGTTCGCTGGCATCACTTACCTGTTTACTTAAAACATTTTAGAGGAAAGGTATGTAATACTTTCAATTCTTATTAAATTTAAATATTATATAAATTTTCATATATCCCTACTAAATTATTATGGTGAGTTTATTGTCACATCTCAAGTAGAGCAGACAATTATTGATAAGAGTCACTATAAATGCTCCTATACGTTTGGTGTAGTTGACCCTGTTATGCAAGAGTTAGCATATACTAAGTGCTTAATATCTACTGAAAAGGAGGTTTCACTTCACATCTAAGCAAGTAATAATTGATAAGACTACCATTAATTGTCTTAAGATATGATCTCAAGGAAAGATATGCCGAGTCCACATCATAGAAACTGATATTCACAAGTTGGCCATGTTGACTAGCTCTAATGTAGTGAAGCTTGCATTTAGAAACAATAAATGTCACTTGGATGGCTGTTCACGACTTAATGTAACTTTAAGGGCCTTCCTTGGTGTAGATTCTCATGGCCTATGACTTCTCTCCAAAACCTCAGGTCCCAGAAGAATGTCTTCCACCCCCTAAACAATATATCCAGATGCAATATCACAGTTGGCCAGAAGGTGCCACCATCAACCATATGATTTAAAATTTGACGTCTACAGCTTTTTAAAAAGTGAATTCTCTCATTCCTATTTATGCAAATATCATAAATTTTATCTATTTTTATTACAAGATTTTCTATTCATTTTACATATCAACCACAGATTACCCTGCCCTCCCTCCTCCTGCCCCCCCCCCAGCCTTCCTCCCATCCTCCCTCATTCCCACCTCCTCCAAAGCAAGGTCTCCCATGGGGAGTCAGCAGAGCCTGGTACATTCAGTTGAGGCAGATCTAGGCCCCTCCTCCCTGCACCAAGGCTGTGCAAAGTGTCTCACCATAGGCTCTAGGCTCCAAAAAGCCAGTTCATGCACTAGGTACAGGTCTCGATCCCACTGCCTGGGGGCCCTTTATATAGTTCAAGCTCAACAACTGTCTCAGTTATACATAGGGCCTAGTCCAGTACCATGGGGGCTCCTCAGCTATTGGTCCACAGTTCATGCGTTTCCACTAGTTTGGCTAGTTGTCTCTGTACTTTTTCCAGTCATGGTCTCGATAGCCCTTGTTCATAGAATCCCTCCTTTCTCTCATCAATTGGACTCCTGGAGCTCTGCCTGGGATGTAGCCATGGATCTCTGCATGTTCTTCAATCAGTCACTGGATGAGGGTTCTATGATGACAGGGTATTCAGCCATCCAATCACCAGAGTAGGCCTGTTCAGGCACCCTCTCGACTATTGCCAGTAGTCGATGGTGGAGGTCATCTTTGTGGATTCCTGGGAACCTCCCTAGCACTCTGCCTCTCCCTATTCCCATGGTGTCCTCATTTATCATGGTATATTTTTATAAACATCTAATTCATACTTCTAGAACAGGCATGCATTACTAGGCTTGATTCTAGTCTATGACATTAGAGGCTAATTAATATTTGAATGGGTTACAAAAGTAGAAGTGATCAGAAAATAGGAAGTTGACCATCTACAGAGTGCTCATGATGAGAGACAGAAGATTTTGGTGGAAGAAGAGACAGAAATTTTCCCTGTGGTTAGAATGCCTTATCTCTGAGAAACATTTAGACAGAAACAAGAGTGTAAGGTAAGTCCTACCAATAGCACTGAAAAGTGGAATCGTCCAACTGTCTAGGAATATGTAGACATGTTCACCAAAGAAGTAAAGCTTGAGATAGATTGTAAGGACAGCCAGGCAAAGAAGATCAGATAAGTGTCCTGAAACTGAATGGTGGCCCTTCAGAAAGAGAGTGAATTTAAACACTATAAACCTGATGCAACCAGGGTGGAGGATAGCGACAGATGTGGCTAGAAAGTCACGAAGAGGGGGAAAGGAGCCACACCAGAACAGTTACTTCATATGGAGTTTATCTTCACCTTGGCAAAAATAGCCATTTGGGCAAGAAACTGTTCTTGCCTGGACTGCTTGATCAACTGGACATGCAGGACCCATAGAAAGATGACCACTGCCATGGCCATACAGTTTATAAGTAATATAAGTTTCTGTGTGTTTACTTGGTTGGTTCTGAGCATCTATGGGCCTGGTGGGTGAGAGAGATTTGTCCTGACTGTGGGCCAGGCAGGAAAACTCTAACTACAGTGAGAACTGGACATGAGAGGGACCAAGACAGAGCTAAGTGTGGATGGATTTTCTTGGCTGAGTAATTTAGGAAACTGAACCCATGAACTGTTTAAAATAAAGCAAATGAAATCTATAATCGCTTTTCTTTTGACAGAAGCATGCAAACAAAACATGTGGACACGCAGTTCAGTAAGGTTTAAATGGTTTAGACTGTTGTGACTTGATAGCAGAGACATATTCAGGGACCATAAATTCTATCATTGCTGTTTTGCACACAAGAAAGCTGATATTCCCAGGTGACAAAATCTGACTAAATTTGCATGCAATCACATGTAGGGGAGCTAGCTATCTTTGCTTTTCTTTGTCAAAGTAGACGTCCTTTGTTTTTGGTCAACATTTGCCAAGTGTCTCCCAAGTGGCTGAGAATGTGCTAGATCCTCAGAACGTGTAACTGAAAGCAGCAGTGATTCTCACTAGCATGGTGCAATGGGAATTCAGACACCAAGACAGTAACAGACGGACCGGGCATGCCCCTTAATCACCAAATGGTGAGGGCTTTACACACATTTTTTAAACATATTTTCTATCCTCCGCACTGTTGTTTTTCTAATGTTTATGACAAATTGCAAGGACAAAGAAGGCAAATCTAATATATGTCTTGAGAATACACAGGATAGATTTAAATATGAAAATATTAGGCAACCAGATTCCAAGAAGAGTAGGAAAATCAACCACAGAAGTCTTTCGCCTGCTAATGAATGTGCAGCTTCAATCCATACTGGGATACGACCACAAGTCATGGCAGGGAAGATCAACACTGAGCGTGTCAGCTGTCTAGGTTTAAATACAGGTATAATAAGGCCACTTTAAATGCAGGGTTATTTGAATTGTTAATTGTGAATTGATTCAGGCATTCATTAACTTGAGGTATTAGATAGGTTAATTAACTACCATGACTCATTTTTCAAATTATAACATGAAGACTAATTTTTCTTACCTTTCGACTCTAAGATATTAATTAATACATACTTGCATCACACAATTTCCACATGCAATGAACACTTATCTCTAGTACAGCGCTGTGTCTGGCTGAATGACAGCATGACTCGGCTGGGGGAGGTGCTACACACTAGCCTAGTGGGAGAGAGCTGTTCAAGTTTCCTTAAGTGCCATTCTGCAGGGCTAGCACTCTTGAATAAGGCAGACAGGTAACAGGAATCATGCATATGCTAATTGTAATAAATAATGAAAATATTTAGACATGATGAGGTTTGAACTTGAACTTTATGAATAATTTGAGATTAGTATGCAGCACCAGCCGTATAAGCTGCTTTTGTTCTTCTTTTTAAAAAGGCAGTCATTACTAAATGATGCTTTGAAAATTTACAGCAATTTGTTCATCTCCCTGCTTCCACTTTCCTACTTTATAGTCACAAAATCACATCCCTTTGGCCTCCATATCAACAGGCATGTGAAGAAGAACCCTGACTCCTATTGGGGTTCACTGCCTTAGACAGCCATCATTCTGGCTTCCAACCAGTGAAAGAGGACACCATCCACAGCTGAAATGAATGGAGCATGTGCTGTATGGAGAGCTCTCTTGGTGAGAAGCAGGATGCTTGCTCTGTTCTAGAGGAGGCTTCTTTCTATGCAGGTTCTCCTCCTACTGTAGCCTTGCACTTTCAATGAGAAACGGAGTACATAAAGATGGGGAGCCTGGAAACGTCACACAGAGAATGGGGCTCAGGAACACAGAGAAATGTAAATGAATGAGAGTTTCAATAGACAATCTCATGTCCAATAGAACCAAATGATCTTATGTCAAAGTGAGAACAAGAGACAGAAGGAATCTTGGAGATGCTGTAGGAGACAGTAGCTCCATTTGCTCTTCATCTGTCCCCAAGACCCAGCTGCAGGGACGGGAGGCAGGAAACTACAGAGTACAGCGGACATTGCTGATGATAGTAATCAGTGACAATAAGTGAATAAAAGAATGATTCTAAAGCTAGAATGAAGACTACTTTTGTCAACCTTTATCATTTCACTATATGTAATGACTCCATATATTGTGGATTACCTGGGGTTGGGCTCAAGTTTCTATCCAGATCTCATTTATTCACTGAGCGGGTCATATCTCAGCATACAATACTTACCATGCTGGCAAAATTGTTCATGGAAATGAAATGGAAAGAGAAGATCTGCCTGAGGGGCTTCACCACCAAGTAGTGAAAATAGAAAATGAAATAGGTGGTTGGAAAGGGCCAGACAGCTATGTTCATCCATGGGTAAAATGTTCCACCATCCCATGTGGATGCTGAAATAGTGGAAAGGACCAAGCTATCTCATTCAATGCCATTTCCATAACAGCTATGCATCACCACATTCTGTGGCTCTGACCTGTCCAGTCTGCAATGCAACAACAAACCTACCATGAGTCAGCTTTTCTTCTTCACAACTTCGTACGCAGAAATGTGTTCCTGCTGATGATCTTAACTAGCTCAGTGTGATTTTTTTCTTTCCTTATTGAGTCAGGCAATTTCCCCTTTTCACTTAAAGCAAGATCTTCATGTTTCTCTTGAGTATATTCAAATCATCAGCCTCACTACTTTTGTACATTGAGGGCACAGCTAAGTAAAGTAAGGGTGGCTTGAACACAAGCCTTGTCAGAGACTGACAGTCTAAAAGCCAAAGGGGCTGGCTATTAAGCAGCAAATGACAGCAGGAGGCTTGCACACTAAATGTAACCCAAAGGACTGATTGATTCACACTGGGACCAAAGGCAACTGGATAGCCAATCATGTTACTTAAAAAAAAAAAAAAAAGCCACATTATTTAAGAGAGTTGTTACCTTCTGGAATTTTTTATTTAAGACAATAAGAATTCAGTGGACAGCAGGTAGCCACTCTAGAGAGGTGAGATGCTGTGGACAAGGTGAATCCATTGGAGAGTGTCTGTGATAACTAAACAGAGCTCAAACAGGAGCACAAGTGGCCGACACTCCTCTAAGGTGGAGCTTTAGTGAGCAAATGAGGCCATGCTGGCTTATCACTGCTGGAGAGAGCAAAGTGTTTCATGCCACAGTGTACTTGCTACACTCTGGCAGGGGCATGCTGATTCTACATTCATACGTGATGGGTGTGCTTTGGCAGTCTGAACTGTGAAACTGTACTCACTGCAGACCTATTGTGCTGGGCTAGAATGAAAACATTAACAGAGACCTTTCTTCTCAGGGGAGGACTCTCTGGCTCCTCCCACTGACTACACCATGCTGTCGGCTTAAAATAAAACCTGCACATCTGCCCCTTGCCTTCCCACAGCCAGTCTTTACAAACTGATCATCAGCGAACTGAAGGTCTCTCAGTGGTCTTTGACACTTCTCACTTTCCTCACATCTCCAGCACACGTCCTTTCTTTCTCCTGAGTGTTCCCAACACGAGGCTTAGGCAACCATTCATCATAAGCTATTATTTTATACAAGACATCATGTTGGAGTAACTAAGCCATACACAATCAGTTCTTTCTTGTGATTACCTCAGCTACCTCTGCCTTCTTGAAGCTCAGTATGCATCATCAGAACCTTGAGGAGCCTGTATTCTGCCTGTCTGCTTGTGACTCCTGGTCTTCTGATCCTCATCTGTGCCTCAGTATCCCTGAGGCACATATTTCACTTCCATGGCTACAGCCTCTTCTGAAGCTGTGGGGAGTAACTAAGACTGTCTCTCTCTATCCTCTCAAGTTCAGAGAAAGAAACCACAATTCTTCAAGTCTCAACCTTGAAATACCCTCACCCAGCCTTTGCAAACCTCATTGTCCTTAAAGTATGGACAAACATACCTAGCAGACTTAAATGTTTCTCTAGAAGGTTTGTCTTTTACAAACTTCTCTTGGAACATATGTTCAATCCTAGAACTCGAGAAGCTGAGGCATGAAGATCTCTGTGAATGTGAGGCCAGCACAGAGGATACAGGGGTTTGCCAGCCTGTCTTCTCCACACAGTCTTACAGAGACACATCCCAAAACATCTTCTCCAAGAAGCTGGGCTTTACATGTTCAAAATGTCTTCAATAACTTGGTCCATGGCACCAGTTCTGTTTTGTGTTGTTTTGGTTTTTGAGCAAGAGACCCATCTACTATGTATCTTATTAATGCAAAAGTGCCGAGATCCTTAGGTTTCCTTGGGTATCTTTAAGGCTATGGTTGAGGGACTCTTCTGCAGAACTGTTCAGGAACTGAAGATTACGGTTACTTGAACAAATTTAATGGAAACCACATGTTAGTTAATTGGTAAAGTGGACAAGATAATTTCTCCAAGCCTTGGCTTTCTTGCACACAAAATTGAGACAATAATAGTAGCTACATGGCTAATGTGAGAATTGAATTCAATAATGAAACACTGAGTAATGTCTGGAGTACAATACAGATTCCCAGGGTTGTACTGTTGCATAGCATAGTACAGTGGGAGGTAAGGTTTCAATCCTATTTCGTTTTAGTATCTCTGTGCTAGACACAAGACAGGAGACACCTTGAGGTCAGAAGCCTCCACTGTCCTGCTTACCAAAATGTAGAGCATTTGCCAAAAATGATCCACAGACAAATATAAGAAAAACTTAAGAAACTATAGACAGAACCACTCCCACAGAGGGTCAGGGTGGGAAATATGAGAAGTACTTTAAAATGTAAATACTTTATTGCTATATTGGCCAGCATTCAGGGTATCTCTTTAAGCATTATTCTCAATGCAATCATGATGACTGAACAGAGCTTCTTTACAGCTCACCAGTCCCATTTCAACCACACTAAGAATTATTTGAATCAATCAGTATCAAAGACACACACAACCCAGCACATTATATCTTTATGAAATATTGTATTATATATAAAAGACATAATTTTTTTGGTTTTTCGAGACAGGGTTTCTCTGTGTAGCTTTGCACCTTTCCTTGGACTCACTTGGTAACCCAGGCTGGCCTCGTACTCACAGAGATCCACCTGGCTCTGCCTCCCGAGTGCTGGGATTAAAGGTGTGCACCACCACCGCCCAGCGAAAGACATAATTCTTAGTTAAGTTACATGGGTGGGACAGGAAAGCATAGACTCCAGGATAAATTATTCAAAGAAATAACATTCCAAGAAACATGGTAAATGTATGGAATGCAACTAGGAAAAACAACAACACCGAAAAGGATTGTAGGACAATGAGTGCTATCACACTTTTGAAGGATGAACTTCATTGTGTCATTTTAAACACTACTGAATTCATGTAAGACAGTGCTTATGGTACATTCTGTGTGCATTATCAGTGTTTTCTTTGTTTGCAACTGAACCAAACTGCTATAAAGTCCATTTCGTCATACAGCTAACTCCCAGATCAACAATGTTTAGATGATAGAGAACTATTAGTGACCAGGAACTACAAATTAAACAGCACATACTTTTTACCGGTACCTAATGGGTGACCAACACATGGTCACATCACCACCTTCATGGTGATAGGCACTCATGTTCCTGTCCACAAACAAGTAAACTGAGTCCCTAGCTAGGCTAATCAGCAAGAGAATCTCTTCATTGGAACTTTCTATGTAACTCTCAGGCTCCACATAGGCTTCACTCCCATTTTTCTTTGATAAACCCACAGGTGCAATGGACAAAGTGTCGACTGTAAATGACTAATGCTCCTGGCAGAAACAGCATTCTGGAGCCACGGTGAATCATCACTTGCATTACCAAACACATAAATGAGTAACAGATTTTCTTCTTTTTGCATCAACAGGTAGAGAGTATCCTGCAGGGATATGATCCCAGCAAAGAGAAACGTAAGGTAAACTGGTCTTGGGTCATTGATTCATGGACAGTTTTCTTTACGCTTTTATGGAATATTAGCACTGCAATCACGAATCTTTTCTACTCTGGTTACTGTCGGAGCCCTTAGAGCTGCTGATGACAGGAACCACACCTTTGTACTGAGTGCCTAGCAGATGTCACCACTTAGCCCAGGCTGCATGAATCAGTGAGAAAATAAGAACAACAAGTGAGTCACTGTGTCATCATTCCCAGACTGAAACCAAGAGAGAGTTCCACCCTAAATCTGTGACTGTTACTCTGAAACATGACTGAAGGGTTTAATATTCAGGTCATGCAACATCTAAGCTTGAAGTCCAAAGCCAGAAAACTCTTAACTATACTGTTGGCTTCCTTTTCCTGTATTCTCTCTCTGGTGGCAATGATGACACCATCTTTGTGACCCAATGGACTGTCCTGCTGGGAATGCTTTCTCTGTTTCTGGTATATAGGGAAACACTAGAAGAAATGGCTGAATGCAAGGGTGACAGAGAGGAGACTTGTGATCAACATGCACACTTTCTGGAATCATGCATCTGTCTCTTAAAAGACATATCGGAACCCATGGCTGATGTATAAAGTTAAAACACATATTAAAAAATAATAATAATAAAATAAAATGTAATTTAAACAGAAGAGTCATGGATGCAGAAGACAATTTTAACAGTGCATGTTGTAAACCAAGTGCATTTAGTGCCTGTACAAGCTGGGGGGATAGTGAAAACAATCTCTATAAATTCTTCTCAATCCGTATAAAATAAATGTACATGTAAATTCCATACTGAAAAAAAAAGGCATATCAAAGTGAATCACTAGCCAGGTCTTAGAATTCTCAACAGTAATGAAAACTCCAGCCATAATTATACAGCCAAGTGTGTAACAGTAAAAGGTGAATTGTCAATCATGAGAAGTGAAGCAGGGAAGAAAACCAACCATGACTGTAACATACAAGTAAATCCAACAAGACAACTAATTTTGACCTCCATTGGAAAACTTTTCATATTTGACTTTGGTTTAAATCAACCCTCTCTACACCTTTTTATTTGCATTTTTTGCCGTCTCTAAAACTTCAAACATAAGCCTAATTTTAATTTTTTTAAATCTCCTCAATTACTGTTCCTTTATTGTTTTGTATTTTTCCAGGTGTAAGTGATAAATGGGAAAAAAATCAAGTATGCACCTATAGTTATCACACCTCGCAACACTACTGAAGCCATTCTTAACACAGAGCATATAGGTCTTTAGGTTTATGGGGACATCTGGATGCAAACTTGAACCCAACTGTGATCCTTGCTCTGGTTGGGTCAGCAGAAGGAATTCTGAGAATGGAGACAGGATGGATGAGAACATAGGTGGGACCTCTTCCATATTTAGAATTACTTGTGCTGCCACTAAAATGTTTGTACCAATATCATTGAAAAGTAGAAAATATACTTGTGTATACATCATCAATGCAAACTTAACTTAGTCTACACAGCAAAGTTGACTCCTCTCTCAAAGATTATGTCCTATCAGTAGAACACAAGACTTGGTGGTGAGTTCAGAAAACCATGCAGACAACAAAGGAGAAGATGAGAGAATCTTATAGGATTCCATTTCTCTGTGTGTGTTTAGGAGCAGTTGAATGCTGTGATGGGAACCCACTATGAACTGAGTTAAGTTAGGACAGAAGACACAAACACTCTTCTAACTCTATACATGACCACCTTACTTTGTAACTACAAATGACCACATTACTTTGTAAGGATATATGAGAGTTGAGAGGGAATAAGTCACATGATCAATCTGATTCTGCCTAGAAATACCCCATGCCATAACAATAGATGTAAACAGAAAAGGCTCTTGACTCTAGGGATGATAAAATAATCTCCCTAAATAAACATATCTCATTTATGGCCTATGACTTGTGCAGGAGCTGCCAATAAAGTCATTTCTGAGGCTTAGGAACTAAGAGTTTACTACAATCTAGGCTTTGGGGAAGACAAGACTTTAAGAATTATCCTACTTCCTCTCCACTGGTACTTTCGAGAAATAAGAACAAGAAAGAGAAGCTATGGACAAAAAGGGAAGAAGAAAGGTTTTCTAGCAATTCCTGCACTTCTGCAAGACCTAATATGAAGGGCTGTCATCTGCAGACAAAACATCCCAATCCCCAAGTCCCTCATGTTCCCCACAGAATACTTCATGTATATTGTAAGGTGGCTGCATAGTCTACTATATCCTTTGCTTATTGACACATCTAATTTACTCTGCTAACAAGTCCATTTTGTCTCTACAGCACCCACCATGGTTTCTTGAGCTTGCATATAAAGTCTCAGGCATCTGTCAAAAGATCACATTTGAAGTATGAAGTAGGTTCATGGACACTCTGGAAGCATGGTGCATGCATGGTGCCACCTGGGATTTGTAAGAACTGTACTATGACTCCCACATGGAGCCAGGTGCCTTCCAGGCATGGAGAAGTGCCAGCTGGGAGGAAAATATTGCTCTCTTGACTCATACAAGGTCTCATCCACTAGCAGTATGCTTCTGATCATGTGATCATACTTCTTTTAGACTAAGTGTAAAGACAATGCTTACTGCATAGACGATAAACTCTTTAGAGGTCTATGTTTTACCAAAAAGTAATTAGTTTACATGGAATTTTTGTGATATACAACATGGTTGGTTTTTACAAATTATACTTTTCAGCCAAATATGAATAATGTTTTACTCTACAGAGAACAAACTGGGAGATATGCTAATTGCAGCCACCTCATAATTTAAAGTGGTATCCTAAGGCTGTCTTTTTCCTCATTGTGGCATTTTTGGACATGTGTTTGTGTTTACTTGAACGTCCTCAAACAGCAGAGGATTGGCCCTTGATTGAATCTTTTTTTTTTCCAGAAAAGAACATAGCAAAGAACCGAAGCCCTCCCCAAGGAAATTAACAGATCCAAATGTGGATGCTGCTCCCCACCCACTCTTTTTATTTTGGATTCTTATTTACTCAGCATAATGCCTCCTTTTGCTCATAATAGCCTCAATCAGCACTCCCTGCTGCCTCAAGGTCAGGACTGCCTGCTGAGAGGGTCCTGCAAGTCAATAAGCAGCCATACAGGGTGTGTGTGTGTGTGTGTGTGTGTGTGTGTGTGTGTGTGTGTGTGCAATTGAATGGCTTCAGAGTGCCATTCCCATTTCTCTACTCAACCAACCTCCTCTGCTAAACAGTCTATACACAAGTTCTCCTTTTACTGACTGAAAAAGAAATAAAAATAAATCGAATTTACTTACAACTTTCCCAGAGAATAAAGAGCCAATCAGAACACTACAAATTCTTATTACTACTCAAAAGCCACCCAGGGGGTAGTGTGACCACTTCCACAGACAAATCCACTGTGGAAGTGCTCTTTGATCTTCAGAACAGTTTAAAACAGACTTTAAAATTGTGAATACTAAGAACTATAGGAATGTCCTATGGGCAATATTATTAAACAGGTTGGTTTTAATTAAGTTTATGTTTCCGAAATTGATTTAGTAAACCTAGAAAAGGCAAGTTACAAGTGAATGACTGGGAAGAGAGAATGCATTATTGGTTTAAGAATTAATTAATTTTGCATTGACAGGAGCAGTAGATCACATATAAGAGTACAGGGGCTTAAAATACTACCATTCAGCTGAGTAATACTCCACTATGTATATATATACCATATTTTCTCCAACTCTTTTGTTGGCTTTTGGGATGATACTCCTCATACTGGTTCACCTTGCCCAGCCTTAATGCATGGGGAGGTGCTTAGTCTTACTGGAACTTGATATGCTGTGTTTTGTTGACACTCATGAGAAACCTGCCCTTTACTGAACAAAAGTTGATTGGGGGGGGGGTAGAAACAGAAGGGTAGGGGGGAGGGACTGGGAGAAGAGAAGGGAGTGAAATCTGCAGTCAGGATATAAAATAAATACATTTTTTAAAAGATATTATCATTCAGAAATAAACAGGAGGTGATACTTGTGGCACTGACACCCCTCCCCACTCTAATTTATTCCTTTTATATATGCTAATTCCCATTGCAACTATGTATCCATTCAGAAGGTTCAGTGTATAGCATGTATTTGTGAACATACATGTATACCCAAGCAGCAGATGACTGCCACTGTGCTAGTCTGTACGTCCCAGAGACTACTTCCTCATTCTATCAGAATCCTGACGCATGCAGACACACAGGAAAGAAGAGGCTCTTGAAGTTGTTCATATGGAATTAGAAAATCCTCTCAGTGTGTGTTTGTGATGTCTGATTCACAGAAAACTTAAAAATTGCACCAATGTTTAAAAAGGAAAACGCAGAGTATTCAGTGTTCTATTCCCTCTGTAGGGGAAATGGGGAATTCAAAAGTGCCTATGCACCTCAAGCTCTATGCATTACCTTACCCATAACCACACTGCAATTCCAAAAAATAGACCAGCTTTCTTTAAATCCTGAATAAGTTAGAGAAGTTCTCTGGGTATACATTTTGAATGAAACATTTAAAGTATAAAGTTTGTTTCTTTTTCCCAAAATTTATTGGAGGGTTTTTATTGAGTTTGTAATATAGGTACAGTGTTATGACATTAAGAAATGTAAGAGGAGAGAGAAGGAGAGGGACAGAGTGGGGAGGGAGGGAGGAGAGAAGGAAGGAGGGGAAGAGAAAGTGTGTGTGCTTCTATTCTATTTATATTTCACACTTAGATAAAAGAAGAAACAGAAAGATAAAATAGCTATATAAAATATCATGCCATGTGCATTAGGAAGAGAGTAGGTCTGTGGGAAAACTGAAAAGGCAAGCTTGTATGGAGTATAGAATGCACATTCTGGTCAGTAGGAAGGGAAGAGGAGCTTGTGGATGATCCCAAGAGGAAGTTTCAGGGAGTATGCAGAGCTGAGGTGGAAGTGGATTTACAGGTTCTGATGATACCCAGGGGGTCTCAGCAACCTGAGAGTAGTAATGAAGCAGACAGGGGTAGAAGAGTTTGAGGCACTAGAAACCTGTTATTTGAAATACTGGCAGTAGTGTCAGAATCTTGTGCATTTCCCTGAATAAGCTGTTAAATATCTAGAGGGTTTTGCACAGAGAAGGGGCAGTCTGACTTGAGCTACTTCTTGCAAAGAGTCACTGTAGCTCTTAAACAGCTGAGAAGCTGTGCATAAGTTCAGAAGTGTGTGGAGCAAAACTGAAGATAATATGTGATGTGTGAAGGTCTGCGGTAGACCTAGGAAAGGCCATGTTACTTAGGAAATGGGTAGTAGGCAGTGGTAGAGGCAGAGAAAGAAGTTAGATGGAAAGAGGGAAGGAGGGAGGGAGGGAGGAAAGGAAGAGAGAGGGGGAGGAGAGGGAGAGAGAGAGGGGGAGAGAGATATTTGGATGTTAGGACCAGTAATAAAAGATTGGAAGCAAATTTTTATGGGGGAAAAACTACAACTAATAAAGTCTATGAGCTTCTTTGGTTTTTTTAAATTAACATTCAGGATTGCCACTAACAGACATGATCCTTGAGAGAGCAGTTCAGGGGGAGAGTCTGGAGAAGCAGAAACCTGTAGCTGACATCTCAGAAGCTGCCAGAGCCAATGATCTACAATACAGCAAAGCCAGAGACTATATTATAGCCCAGTGTCATTCCAGGGGCTCGAGGCACTGAGAAGTCATGAGAGAAGTTGAAGGCCACCCTGGGGCTGCAAAGTTTATATTGAAATTCAGAACAGGTCATTGCCAAAGTCAAGTCAGAAAACAGAGGAAAGAACATCCAGTCTTTCCTGGATCTGAGGATAAGGATGATCAACAGCCATTTGGATCCCTGATTTCGCCAGTGAAGTCTATGGGCATCAAAACTGATAGGAAAGAAATAGACGCTGTATGAGTGTGAATCACAGTAATAAAAAACAAAAAGGCCACCATCTACTTTTCCTTAGTCTTTGTCAGTCTCCAAATATGGAAGGAAAAGTGAAGTTATAGTTTGTTTGGAAGAATGTCTGAGATACGTATGTTTATTAAGAACAAATCCCAGAACCAGAGGTGGTATGCCCTGTTCAAGCAGTGACAGTGATTGGCTCACTTATTGGCTATCTCTAGAGTCAGTGTGCGGCTTTGATATAAACACAAGGCAGAAGTGAGGAAGAGTTTGTCCCGAAACCATGAGAACCAACAGAGTGCGTAGAGACTTTAGATCAAGAATTCTCAAACTGTATGTATATATTCAAATAGCAGTCAGTTCTGTGCTGAATATTTGGGTGAAAAGGGTGGCCTGTTGCTATCTTTACCTGGCATTCATTCTTGCGTTTACTTTAGTGAAAGTTGTATACGGCATTTTCATGTGCTCCCTGGAGCATCACTCCAGTCCCACCCTCAAACTAGAGACTGCGGAGCTTGAGTTTGGCTCTAAATATGTGCGCTTCTCAAATCAAATTAATCAGTGCAAAAATCCTTACATCTTTGCATAAAAATGTATGTTTAATTTGGTAGAGTCAATGTAGTTTCTATTTTTGAGAAGTATGTTGCTTTGTATTTTTATTCTTTATGTGAACATTAAATTGAGTTGGCAGATTAGTCAAGAAAAATTAGTGCACACATATTCTTCCTTGATTTAAACTGCCTTTCTAAAATGTTATAAATTAAAATAAAACCAAAGAGTGAGATGTGACTTTCCTTCAAAAAAGAGCCTCAAATAGATGTGAATGCATTATTCAAATGTGACTTACACTTGACCTGATGCCTATCTATATTTAGTAACTTCTCAGATTAGATTAATAACATTGTTATTTCTTCAGCCATTAATTCACCCCTTTGCCATATTACATATGAAATGAGGGTGTGTCTATACAGTATAGTCTATACAATAAAATGGAATTTTTATTAAATTGTTTATTTAGGAAGATTTACTTCATTGTATAAATGTGTACAGAAAAACAAATTTCAAAATGCTTCTGAAGTTTAAAAAAGTAATCACTTTGTCACTTTGAGAAATACATCATAAACACACATATGCGTGCAATATGAAGCTAAAACCTAAGTAACAAATTAAGGGATGATATTTAGATATAAATGAAAGCAATGATTTGAAATGTGTTTATCTTTCTGTTTTTCAAAATGTAACTTTATTGCTGTGCAATCTATAAATCTTATGTTAATCATCCACTCTTATGGTCAGGCATCATTGACAATAAAATTTAAAACATGATTTGATTGTTATTTGACTTCTGCAAATACAATAACTTACATGAGCAAAGTTGCCATCATATCTGCAAAGTTAACAATTATCTCCCAAAATTTCTACTTCCATTTCAGTCATGAGCTTTCTCTCCCTTTTATTTTAATAGCATATACCAAAACGATCCTCAAACATTGTAAGGGGCTCTTTGTTTGGAAAACCAGATCAGTGTTCTTATGAAAGTAGCAATTGTGACCCTAGATTGAATGAAAAGAGAAAGTTCATTTACTTGATTCAAATTGGCAACTGAAATCAGTTACTTCACTTTTTTAATGTTCTTCACTGATTACTTTATAGCACCTTATGCAGCTTCAGTCTGTTGTGCTTTCCACATCACAGACAATTCTGTGATCTTATGTAACAGTGGATCTTTTGGAAACGAAAGGTGTCCTCACCCTACTTCCTAATAGCCGCTGCCATGGCTGCACTGGGCTCAGGGGTCCCTTCCTCTTGGAGGTCTAAGCTCAGAACACTGGGGCTTACAGCCTTGCTCTCTATGGCAGCTGCTTCTGAGCATCAATGCTGCTCTCCTACAAAATGTATGCATGTTTCTTCAACATGCTAGAAGATAGCCCTGCCTTAGGAAAGGCGGGGACCGAGTGACCTGTTCTGGTAAGACTCCAGCTGAACCATCACTCACCAATTCTGCACATGCTAGGGGCTCACTGTCTCCACTTAAATTTAGCAAATGTTGATAATGATACAGGGAGTAAAATCACTATGAAAAGCATTCATCTTTCTGGGGAGCTAGTACGAAAAGTCTTTTTAAAGGTACGTTTCTGTCAGTGTGTATACGTAGGAATTCTTGAGATGGAACCTGACAGCAAGAGCTAAATTTAAAGGTTGGGATTATGGTATGTTGAGTGTTTCAGTTCTTGACACCTTAATGGGTCCATCATGCCTGTGTGAACATTATTCCAACCACACAACTCGTTTAATGCAATTTCAGTTTCACCCTGCCAAGCAGCAAAGTCTATGACACCAGTGTGTCAGGCCCATGGCTACTCTCTAATTTGGTAGAAGACTTCCTAGAAAAATCACCAAGCACTACTCAGTATCCACATGAAAACTCTTCACACTTTGGTTTTTCTATCCCACTATTAATATTATATATCATCACACACAGACACACACACACACACACACACACACACACACACACACACACACACACACCAGAGTTTATTAGCTTCTTTTGGGATTTATTTCTGACATGAGGAAACCAAAGTAGTGACCACCATCTCTAAAGAGCAACTTCCTGAGAATATTTTTTCTAGTCATTTCTTAAGAGGTAACATGGATGGAAGAGATTTGCCAGTGTCATGCTTTTTTTTTTCCTTTTATACAATATACATCATATCATCTATTTCAGGTTAGACACTTCTATTCTACACAGGGCAGTACTATCAATATTCTCAGATCTCTAAATGAATAGGGACCTTGAGGAGAAACGTGACTTCTCCTTTGTCTCCCCTTCCAGCTGACTACTTGTGGCAAATGGGACATCTAGTTCTCTATTAGCCCATCCTTGTCACACATACCAAATCTTCCACAGTGGCTCCTGGGCTCTTCTCACCCACAATCCTTCCACACTGCTACTTTAATCACAGACTGTTCCAGCTTACAAACTTTCTTCCACACAACTTTTCTCTTTAAAACCAGCAAGGCAAGGCTTTCCCTGCCTTTTACTATTTTTTTCTACCCCCAGATAGCCACGGCAGCTTTGAATTTCCCCAAATAAACTTTTCTTTCCATCTATGGAGTAGTCTATTTTGGAGATTTCACTGCATATTCTGTTACTTTCAAATTCACTACCACCTCATTATGAGCATAAGATGAAGGATGGAAATCAGAGTTTATGTTTACAACAGCATAGACACTTTATGTTCTGCTCCTGCTACTTATCACCTGGCCACTGGGACAGAACACCTGCATGATGGGTCCTTTCTATTCCTTAGTATGTATGCACCATGAATTGATGTGAGAAAATTTCTAGGCTGGGCTCACTGCTTATCTTCAGTTCTCCAAAATGTTCAATTGTTAAAGTTTTTGGTTTTGCTCAAAATAAACCATCCAGAAACAATGTTTATCTTGGAATTATTTTAATGACCTGTGTGGCACTAACTGGACACATGTCATTTAATTTCTTTATTAAAACTTATGTGTGCCTTCTGTGTTTGGCCAGGCTGAGAGCTGGCAAGACTTAGGCTCTTAAACATTATGTAAATTGAAGGCCACTCCCTTCTCATCAATTTGCTTCCAGAAAATGAATGGCCCCACTGTTGACATCTTGTCACAGAAAAGCATTTGATTAACTTCTTTCCTCCACATAGTTGACTAACACTTAATTATTTTAAAGGCTTTACTGAAATGAAGAACCTAAATATATCCTATGTAAATGAGGACATTCCAGTAAGGTGTGGTTATTTATAGACAGTAGTTGTCTGAGGCCAATGTTTTCTGTCTAAGTCCAACTTAAATATTTTAAATGTTTCTACTTTTGCAAAGCAAATTGCCAGTTATTGTCCACAGCAGCTATAGTCAGGCTTTCACCAAAGATGGTTAATTATTTTTTAAATCATCTTATATTTAACTTTTGATGGCACTCTTCAAATCTGAAGATAGGAGGGTGCGGGAAAAGTCATGCGCTAGACACACCTGATTTGTGTGTGTCCTGGTTTCCTTCAGTTACTGTGATAAAATACATTGATGGAAAGCAAAATTAGAGGAGGAAGTGTTTTTTGGTGTGCTGTGCCAGCTTATCATCCATCACAACAAGGAAGTAAGGATAACAGCTTGAGATAGCTAGAAACAATGTCCAAGAGCAGAGCAGAATGAATGCATGCTTGCTTGCCTCTTCTCAGCTAAATTTCTCCAATCTTTCAGAATCAAGGACATCCTCCCCTGATAATGGTATTGCTCCAGCAGACTGGGTCTTCCTACATTCATTAATTTAGGACTCTCCATAGAGGGGACCATAGACTCATCCAGTGTAGACAATCCCTCATTGTCTACACAAAGAGAAGACAATCTATTCACAGGTGATTCCAGGTTGAATGAGATTGATATTTAAAGCTAATCATCACAGTGTGTCTATAAATTTCCAGTCTTAAAGCCTTCAGGCATCACTATCATCAAGATATGGTGCTAGTGCTGAGGGACATTGCATGCTAAACAACACTGACTCATGAATGTGTGAATTTGCCATCTTCCTGACCAGACTAAAGGAAAGTGTCCTACAAATGCAACTTGTCTTTCATACATGCATGTCATTGACCACAGCAACAAACATGCTCATTCTGATAAACATGGGAACCTCTAATGTATAGCATATTCTCAGTGTTTTGTGTCATTACACTGCTATATATTAAATAAATTGTTGAAAAGAACAGATAACTCTTTAGCTAAGGCCTTCCTATCTACTTTCATATTCAAGTAACCATCTGGGATACCCTGCAGGTATTTTGTACATTCCTAAATTCAATCCAGAGCCACTGTATGAAAAATCAGATCACTCTACTGTATGAGGAAACAGATCACTCTACTATATGAGAAATCAGATTGCTTTACTATATGAGGAAACAGATCACTCCACTCTGTTTCCCTTTTCTGTTTTGTCTTCAGGACAGGGAGAGAATGACACAGCTAGGGTCCTCTTACAAACTACTATGTTTTTCTTGGCTGCAAACAGGAAATCATGGTTGGCAAGAGAATTAAATAAATTCCTATTTAAATTTTGAACATAAAGGTTCTGGGTCTGAGTAAGTAAGAAGGCTGGTGGGGGAGGGGGTAAAATTGTTTCCTTAAAAACTGGATGCTTTGACTTTCATTCCCTGAACCCATGGAAGAAAGAGAGAATCGACTCCTGAAAGTTATGCTTCGGCATCCATTTACATGCTGTGGCACATGTGTGTGGCACACACAGAGACTCCCTCTCTCTCTCTCTCTCTCTCTCTGTATCTCTCTCCCTCTCCCCCCCCCTCTCTCTCTCTCTCTCTCACACACACACACACACACACACATACACACACACACATTGTCCTTTATAAGGTTGGTTTTAGTGTTTGTATTATTAGTGTTGCCACTGCCCTTTTTAGTGCTGTTGCTTGAAAAACCTGTAGCTTTGACTAAATGAAGTTGAGAAAGGATGATCAGGTGTGAAATGATCTACTTCCTTCCAAAACTGGAGAAAATGCTTACCTAGGGATGGAAACACAAGGCTGGGGAAGCGCTGTTGGAAACGTTGACTGTGGAAACCAGCTGGCAGAGGCAGTGGAAGCTGGCAGCCATCAGGCTCTAGCTGAGTAACCTGAATCTTTTCTTATCATTGTCTTCTTTCTCTCTCTCTCTCTCATGTCCTTTGATGATTACAGGACTATTTTAGGAAAGTAGGGCAGCCTTTTTTATTTTTTTCCTAATGTTTACCTTTACAGTGGTGCCACATACCAGACCAGAACAAAGAAATGAAAATATATATTTATATTTTTGACTATCATTATCTGTATCTATCCAATGTTTTCTTTTTAATAGAAATAGCTAGCATTAGACTTAGGAATTCCAAAAGGCAACAATGATTTGTTATATTCCTGTGCACTGGTTTATCTCACTTAGCACTTAGCCCAGAAACTCTTCAATGGATACCGCCTCTGACTCTGTTACCATTCCCTTGCTGGCAAAACTCCAATATTCTCATGGAGTAGATGGAAAGCCAGATGCTCCACATGGACACCCAGCAAATCTTTAACACTAAGATCAATTGTGAGTAAATATATCCATGATCTGTTCCTTATTACAAAGACCAGGAGAAGCAGAGTATTAGTGGCACCTGTTGTTTTTATCCCTGATTTTCTCCTCCTGTAAACGTCTCTCCATCACAGTGGAGGAAAGGGAAAGCCCATGGCTCCCATTTGGTCCTTGCTCACTGAAGACACTGGTCTCTTCATAGGTCCATTTCCTCCCTGTGCTGACTGCAGGCTGGGCTCTGCCATCTAGATCCAGCTCAGGTTAGAGCAGCACAGTCAACAGTTGTCAGACACACAACATTGCCAAGTGCTTCTTGTCTTGAGAACAATGTCAATGACTGTCACTTGATATACCTAGGTATACCAGGCTTTCTCCAATCTCAATGTCTTAATCTATCTAATCCTCAAAGAAAACACGTGAATGATGTCACGTTGTGTGACGGTTAAGGCCACACACAAAGAGGCAGAGTTTGGGTTAAAGTACAAACTGTCCTACTTTTAAAACTCTCCAGTGGGGGCATTCTTATTATAAACAATGAAATCAAGTGGGTGTCCCTACTATAGTGCTTATCATGTTTACTTCACGAACAATGGAAAGATAGAGGTAGAGATAAATGGACTGACAGGTAACAGAGGGATGAGTAGATAGACTGATGAGAGATGAATCTGTCTTAAATTATAATGAAAAAAAAAAAACTCACAACATTTCTAACTCCTGGATCTCTTTCTAAAATCTTCCAAACTTTATGAAACAAGGTAGAATTTGAACAGTTACAGGATATTGAATGTTTCACAGCACAATTTAGTAAATGTTACTGTTTAAATTTTTAGTGGTATACTGTATTTATTTCTAGCTTCATTAAAGTATGTTTGCCTAATAAATGTATGTAATATTAGAGGTACAATGAGGTGATTTTAGGACTATATTGTAAATGATTTCCATTGTGTTACCATTGTTAGGGCAGTGAATAGGTGAGAGCTGTACTTACCATTGTTAGCTGTGATTTCCTTAAAAATGATTAAAGCAAAGCCAGGGTACCAACAGTTCACAATCCAAGTATTGTGTATATGTTTGAAAAATCATTCAGATTAAAATATCTTTGAAAACACCCAGAAAATCTTGTTTTTCATTCACTATTTAATATCACCCCCTAAAAAAGAATTTATAGCTAGTGTGTGTGTGTGTGTGTGTGTGTGTGTGTGTGTGTGTGTGTGTGTGTGTAAGAGAGAGATAGAGAGAGAGAGAGAGAGAGAGAGAGAGAGAGAGACTCCTGCATGTATATATGTGTGTGCACATGGTGTATTGCATGTAATATAGCCGGGCAGCGGTGGCACACACCTTTAATCCCAGCACTTGGGAGGCAGAGGCAGGAGGATCTTCGTGAGTTCCAAGCCAGCCTGGGCTACCAAGTGAGTTCAAGGAAAGGCACAAAACTACACAGAAAAACCCTGCCTCAAAAAACAAAACAAAACAAAACAAACAAACAAAAAAGAATATGCATGTACTCATGGGTGCATGTGACTACATGTTTGTCATCTTTGTATACATGAGTATGTAAAGGATATGTGTGGCCTATGTATGCATGTGGTATTTATGTGTATTGTGTTCTTGTAGCATTTATGTGTGTACTGTGAATGTCTATGCTTTCTGTGTATATGGCTGTTCTATACATATGTGGTGTTATGTGTGTGCGGGTATGTGCTGTTTATGTGTGCACTGTGTATGGGTGTGCTATGTATGGATGTCTCTATCTGTAAGGGCTGTGCATGTATGTGTTGTGTGTAAATAGATTTTCTATATGAATAGTGTGTGGGATACATATAAGTATGTCCTCTGGAAGGAAACAATTTCATTTCTATATGCCATCCTCACATTTTATCTCCAAGTTGATGACAAGACCCAGTTCAGCCTCCCTATAGGCAAGGACTCTCAGTAAGCAATCAATGAAGGTACTTGCTGTTCACACACTGTCCCACTCACCTATTCAACCAGAACTCATTGACAGACCAGAGAGGACTCATCAACTCTGGTTTGTGGGAGCCTATGGTCGAGAAGCACTTGCCTAGAGCAGCACATGCCACCTGCTTTAGGGAAAGCAAAGAGTCACCTTGTGTTTTCAGGGGTTGCTCCATGAAACCCCATAGATACAACAATCTTTTAGAAGTGATAATTAAATAGACATAAGACAGAGTTATGTAAGAAATAACAATCCTTACCCAGGAAATGATGTGAAATTTCTATGTAGAAAGGATCACAATGCATGCCACCCATCATCTGTCAGGCATTGCAAAGGCCTTGATCAAAGTACTCCACAAACTCAGATATTAATAGACAGTATCATGTTTCCACATCGTCTTGGTTTTGCATTGAGACAAATGAACCATTAACACAAGAGATCTGTAGCACAGGAGTCATGGCTTACCCAGCCACAGGTTTCACTGAAGAAAATATGCTACTGTCTTATATTGTATTCTGTAATCTGAATTTGTATTTATGAAATGGCTTCTTGTGGACTTCAGTAACTGTTAACACAAAAAGAAGTGGATGTAGTGACGGATCTGTTACCCAGAGCCTCAGTCACCCTGGAATAGCTGCCAGTGAGCAAGAACACTGTTAGTACATATGGGTTTTATGCCTTAGCATCTGAATATATGCCCATGTGTGGTACTCTAACACACTCATATGTAGACAGCTGGCCAATCTACACACAGCATTGACTTTAATAAATTAATATTTTATCAGGTTTTATTTTCCTTCTCTTTATGTTCAGCTTTTTTTCCCCTTTTCTTCTTTAATTCCATTTCATCGGCATGGTTCTCTCATCTTTTTTCCCCTTTTCTTCTTTTATTCCATTTCATCAGCATGGTTCTCCCCCTCTGTTCTCAAGTTTCTTTCACTCTGTCAAACCTGCCCTAGACTTTAAAATTCAGTGTGACCAGCTGTCAGTCTTCTCTCTTGTGGATTGGGGTGTGTTCTGCCTACAGATCCTAAACAATTAATTCTCCGTCCTTTCACTACACAGTAGCACTTCAAAAGTAACCATTAAATTATACATAAGAAATTGTAAATGAGCAAATGTGATCCCCATGCCATATGACAATCTGCGAGTTTTGGACTCCACTTTGAAAACATGATCAGGCCTCGGAATACATGACAGTCACCTAATATTTTGGAATTGACAAATGGCATGTTTTCTTCTCCCAAAGCTACTATTTCTCCCGAATGAATTATTAAGCATAGGTTTTATTTTAAATTTGAATTAAAGTACAAAGCAATTTAGATTAGTTTTGAGGCACACTTTCCCTTGAGCCACACTGTGAGACAGAAGCATTGGCATCTGTCTAGCGCCATCTGCTGTTCAAGCCAAACAGAAGCATGAACCTGGTCTCCAAAATCGGAGCGGGCATTGCTGTTTAGCTTGTTTCCAAGAGGGAATGACAAGAAAGAAAGAAACAAAGAAAGAAAGAAAGGAAGGAAGGAAGGAAGGAAGGAAGGAAGGAAGGAAGGAAGGAAGGAAGGAAGGAAGGAAGGAAGGAAGGAAGGAAGGAAAGAAGGAAGGAAGGAAGAACATAAACAAGAACAGAGAAAACAAATCTAGAAAATTTAAGAAATAGAAACACAAGTGGAGATGAGAAACTATGGAAAACATTCACCCATATGAAGATACACACCAACAATCATAGGCTTTGAGGTTGGTTAGTGGTTAATGACATACAAGCCCTGGTGAATATTTTCACTTGTGATTCAGGGTTTCACACTGAGCCTAGAATTCCTAGAATCACTATATAGTGGCAGGCGTATCCTGAACTTGTGGCAATCCGCCGACTGCAGATTCCCATGTGTGGGGACTACAGGTTTAAGCCACCATACCGTGCTACACTCTCAATAACTATATAATCAAAATGCTCTTTCTTTACAACAACTCAAAGAAATTACTTCATTACCAAGGTCAAGATTTTTATATATATTTTCTTGTAAATAACATTTTTGCTATTGTAATAATGCAAATTTAGAATTTCAATATTTAAAGAAACCAACATATTCAGATCTCCTAGCATATTAATAGTTACAAACAATTTACAGTAAGTTTAGCATGGCTTGAACAACAGCAAAAAATGGGTAATACTGATGGCTTGGGGTCTTGTCCCCTGCTGGGTAATAACATGAATTTAACTAAATATGTAGGACATTTTAAGAACTCTGCCTTGCTCTCATTTATTACTATGATATAATGTTACCCTCCATGACAAGATAATTCATATGCTGTGATCATCCCTGCTTCAAAAGAGAGTTGTATCCCTAAGCAACAAAATTCATTTGGCATCTTTAAAACTGATTGTGCATGAGTTCATACCTCTGTAAAATGCATAACACATTACCAGGAGTCCATAAGTAAACTGTTTTTGCAAAGATCTCTGTTTCCTACTGATGGGGAACTTCTACTAACATGATGCTTTAGTTTTCAGTTAGATTTTCGCTAGCCTCAGTGCAATCATTTAAACAAATAGGCACATTTCCACACTGTTTCAAATCCAACTGCATCAGGATACTCATTCATACAGTGTTCTTTTTAAATTTGGCCCACCAGTTGAAAGTTGATTATTTGGCACAATGAAACAAAATTTGTCCTATTTCAAGCACAATTGTGTTAGTACAGTTTCTTCTTGAGTTGATATGTTCCTTTATAAAAAAAAAAAAAAAAAAAAAACAAACAAAAAAACCCAGGCATTTATTTACTTATCATTTGTGTGTGTGTGTGTGTGTGTGTGTGTGTATACATGTGCATCTGCATGAGATGTGTGCACTGCATATGTGCAGAGCGTGTAGATCTCCTGGAAATGGAGTAACTGGGAGTTGCGAGGCAGCATGTGGGTGCTGGGAACTGACTCAAGGTCCTCAGCAGGAGCAGTGATGGTTCTTCAATGCTGAGCTAACGCTCCAGGCCTGACGGTGTTGATTTCTAAGACAACTGTGACCTCTTCTTTTTTTGTACTCAGCTCAGTAGTATGCAAATGAAATAATTTCTCGGTGTGATGGAGGTATTTATTTATTTTTGGGGGGACCTAAATGATTCCAAGTCGTACAAGCTAAGAACAATAAGCTACAGCAACAATAGAAAGCCTGAGGAAGAAGGCAGTGGGCACCCACCCAAAGCTGACTCTTCCTCTTCACACACAGAAAAAAAAAATAAAACTGTCATATGACCTCATGATGAAACTTAACAAATGAAACATTTCAAGTATTTTTCAAGTTCAAAGAATTTTAAATTCTTTTGTAATATTACTCTTTAAAGGTTATTTTATTTTTGTGTATGTGTGTTTTTTTTCCCTGAAAATAGATTGTCATTTTTTCTGATAAACACACAAAAGTTTATTTGTTCTTGCCTTCACTGTCTCTCCTCTCACATCATTCTTTTCTTTTTCTAATTTTTCTTTAATAAGAAAATTTCTACTCACTCTATATACCCATCTCCTCCCTCCTCCCACCCCCAGCCCTCTCTCCCAAGCCACCCTGCATCCCCATATCTCCCAAATCAAGCTCTCCCAGGGGGAGTCAGCGGAGCATGGCACACTGAGCCTAGGCAGGTCCAAGCCCCTTCCCACTGCACCAAGACATCACACCACAGGCACTGGATTCCCAAAAGCCTACTCATGCACCAGGGATGGATCCTGATCCCACTGCCTGGGTGCCCCCCAAACAGTTCAAGCCGTATCCAGAGGGCCTAGTTCAGTCCCATGGAGGCTCCACAGCCACTAGTAGTCTACAGTACATGGGCTTCCACAGTGTGGCTTGTCATCTCTGCACACCTTCCCATCATGATCTTGATGTCCCCCACCTGAAGAATACCTCCTCTCTCTCACTGATTGGATTCCCAGAGCTCAACCTGGTGCCTGGCTATGGATCTCTGCATCTGCCTTCATCAGTCACTGGACAAAGGCACTATGATGATGGTTAGGATATTCACTAGACTGGTCACCAGAGTAGACTAGTCCAGGCACCCTATGAACCACTGCCAGTAGCCCAAGGTGGGGTCATCCTTGTGGATTCCTGAAAGCCTCCCCAGCACCCTGCCTCTTCCTATTCCCATGATAAATAGATTTTTCTTTTATATAATATGTTCTGATTATATATAATCATACATACATAATTCCTCCTCCAACTCCTCCTAGATCCTTGCACATCCCCATCCACCCAATTTCATACCCTTTCATTCTATCTCTCATTAGAAAATGAGCATCTAAAATAATAATAATAACAGTAACAATAGCAACAATAATAATATAAAAAACTAAAACAGCATAAGGCACAACAATCATACAGAAAGAGAAAAAGAAGGAAAGAAAGAGCCTAGGAAAAAGCACAAGAAACACAGACATTGAGACAAATATATTTGTACACATACACAAAAATATAAAAACAAAATCTGAAACTGTAACATATAAACAAAAGATCTGTATGAGTGGTTTTTAATGCTTGTATGTATATGTGTGCACCAGGTGCATGCAGTGTGCATGAGGTCAGGTCAGCAGAGATTTTGGGTCACCTGGAATTGGAGTTACAGATAGTTGTGAGACACTGTGGTTACTGGGAATCAAACTTGAGTCCTCTATAGAAGTATCCAGTGATTTTAACTACTGTGCCATCTTCCCAGCCTGATATCTTAACTTTTAGGGCTGTGTGTGTGTGTGTGTGTGTGTGTGTGTGTGTGTGTGTGTGTGTGTAATATGTACAAGTGAGTGCACATGCCCATGGAGGTCAGAAAAGGGCAGCAATATCATACAAGCCTGGACTACCTTGTGAGTTCCATGCTGGCCAGGACTATATAGAAAGACCCTATCTCAAAACAATGAACAAAAGAAAAGAAAATTAATGTAATACCCAGGGAGATTTTACAGGCATGAGAAAAAAGTAATTGGAATGACTGGACTTCTAAGATGAAGGTTATGCAGGGGCCCTAGTAACCTGGTCAGGAAACTCTGAAGAGGGTTTGGTAAACACTAGCAGAGTATCTGAACCACCTATACCAATATGCACTTGGACTCTGAAAAATATCTCCTCTCTTTCTTTTGGATTTATTTTTGACAGTTGTAATCTTATTATTAAGCTCTAAGAAACCCTGTCACCTCCTTCTTAAAGATAGTACATGATAGTCCTTGGGCATGTAATCGAATTCTTCTTTTGAGAGAAATTGAAGGGACGAGCACACTGTCATCATTTAGAGATTTTCATTCCATGAAGTGGCTCACCAAGGATGAAGAAGAAGAAAAGATGGTGTGGGGACCTCACATACTTCATTGATCCAATTACAATCTTATCAGTGGAAGCAAGGATATACAAATTTACCTTAAAATTTAAGCACTCAAGTCACTTGTTTCTTCCAAGAGTGGGCACAGAACAATCTGGGGATCCCTTAAAGATGTCTGGAGAATTGATGATGTTGCATGAAGAAGTGATTTCCCCAGGTGCCACTTTCCCTGTAGATTCTCTGGACAGAACAATTGCCTTTAAATGCCACTCTCTTCTTGGCCCTATTCTCTGAAATCCTCTTTATTAAATAGACACATCTCTTGTGTTCGCAGCTCACACAGCCTATATTGGATTTTAGATTTACTCACTTTGAAGTGTTCTAGCACAGTAATTGGATGAAGATGGAAAGTTGCTTCTCTGCTGTGCCTGGGGTTGGTGTTGTGTATTCTATAAATATCCCCATGTATACATGGCAAGATAACGCGAAACAAATCTTCTCCCTTCAATGCATCTACTCCTCTGAGCATTTCTTTCTTAAACTAAGAATAAAGGGTTTCCCCCTGTCATCCTTTACACAAAAGAGCTCTGATCAAAGCTATTCAGAATTATTTCACAAGACAGAGAATTGAAGGCACACCACGCCCCTTAATCACTCCAGCACCCACCATGAGCCAGGAAGCCATGTTTTCTCTTCCACTGTAGCTGGTACTAACATCTTCCTTCTTTCTCCTCCTGCCCATTTCCTTAAGCTTCAGAGTCCATCCTTGCCTCTCCTACAGGACACATGGCCCATTGTCATGCCACAGCACATAAAAACCTCACTCTCTACAGTGTCACTTATGCTTTGAATACATCATATTTTACTTATTCTTTCTAGATTGAGTAGCTCCTCCGGTGTGTGCATGAGAAATGCATTATACACTTGCTGCTGCAGTTCTCAGGTACCAAGACATATGTCAAACATTACCTCATGACTGGATTGTGTGTCTATAAGTGTGGGCGCATCACATTTATGCTTGTTGACTCTGTAGCAGTCAATGAATTCTAGGTTTTCAGCAACTACTTGGTGAGGAAGTGAAGGGATAAATGGTCAAGCAATTATTTGCACTATGTAGTGTTTGTACTGTATTCTGTATAATTATCTATTCATTGTATATTTGTCTATAGCCATCTGTACCTCTACTTAGAGCAGGCTCTTGCCTACAGTGTCAGACCCTCTGAGGTTAAGAAGTAGCTATTTTATTATTCTTTTACTCTAAGAATCACACATTCAACACCACAGTTGTGCATTTCCATTTTCTTTATACAGTAATGTGCCCTTTAGAATACTGATCAACTTAGAATATGCCAGACAAGACAATGGGTTACTTCCAAGGATCAGCTAAAAAGTAGAGATGGAACATAACATTCATGGATACCAAATAGATAATAAGTACATAAAGGATAGATGATAGGTAGGTAGATATGTAGTAGGTAGGTACATAGCTGATAGATAGATAGATAGATAGATAGATAGATAGATAGATGATACATAGATAGGTAAGTAGACAGTAGATAAATGATAAATGGATGGATTAATGGATAGGTAGGTATATGACAGGTAGATGACAGAGATGGGTAAAAAGAGAGATGATAGATAACTGAAAGACAAGTTGATAGATGGTAGATACATAAATAGATGGATGGGTAGATATAGTATATAGATGGTAGATACATAGATGAATGATAGTTAGATAGATAGATAATAGTTAGGCAGAGAAATAGGCAGGTAGATGATACATAGATGGTAGACACATGAATTGTTCATAGGTGGATAATAGACAAATGGATAGATAGATCGAAATAAATAGATGAGTAGATAAGAGACAGATAGAAGATAGGGTGATATATACATACATGACTTATGACAGATCAATAGTAGATTAAAAATATGGATGTTCAAGAATACAAATGCAACATCAGCATGTAGTTCCAGATATAATTGGCATACTATAAAACTCTTCAATAATACTCTTTCACATATTCTGGCACAGTTCCACTACTTAATCTTGAACCCATGTACAACCACCTGAGTATTAGCAGTAAATCTCTTCTCCTTATCAGAGCCTCCAGTGATCATTATAGGTCTTCACACTTTTACAATCTAAAATTTACTTAGTAAGTTCATGCTTAACATCTTCATCACCATCAAGCTTAATGAACAAAAAAATTTCTTGACAGAGTTTGAAATACATGGAGGGGAAGTGTGGTCCTTTACCACCTCCTAATTATCTCTATATCTAAACAACTCCTAAACTTACTTCCCAGACCATTCTTTCATTAAAGTCCACATTTTGAAATTTAAAGAGCTCTTCTTGTTATTTGGTAGAAACTCATTTATGGCCTCTGACTAAAATCTAATCTTAGAGAACTACCTTGGTGCTCCTTTATCAGGGATTTCTATAAGCAAGAACAGTGTCTCTGGGGAAGGCTTATGAGGCAAGCATCAGGTTATGTCATTGATGAAGATGACCTTTAGGCCAATCAGACACAGAATATCTCACTCCTACTAGTACTTCCAAACTATCTCGGCAAGCAATCCATGTGGATTTCCACTTTCTTTATGAAAAAGTCAAATGCATAAATCCTCAATGAACCCTTTTATTTCTGGGACAATAAAATTGCTCTGATGAGCACAACCATGTGCAAGTGCCTGATGCTCTGGTTCTTCTCATGCTGGGGAGTCGCAACCATTAAGGGGCAGATATATAATTCTACCTGGGTGTCTCCTCTCTTCACCCTTCAGATAACTATTTCCTCCTCTTCCCACATGTGAAGCCCCAGTGATTCAGTAGCATTAAATACTCTTGCCTGTCTGCTGCTTCTGGATTGTGTGGACTATGAGGGTCCTGCAAGTATTTGAAGGACTAGGGAACATCTCGGGCATGAAGTTCCTTTAGCTTCTTTTCTGTAGGGCTATCTCCACCAAACTTTCTCCTGCTGAATCTCACTCAGTAGAGGTAGAAAAGAACTAGGAGGACCCCACTATCCTCTGTGTTTGCCATCTTCTGTGTGACATTTCACAGGTTTATTTAACAGGGAGTGAGTTTCAGAAGAGCTGGGTAGATAAACCTTTTTAATAACATCCTAACAATCATGGCACCAGCTTAGAATGCCCTGCATGGGTACCCATTCCGCTTTGTTAAGGAAGAATAAGAAATCACTCATTTGAGAATGAATAATAGAAGGAATAAAACAAATGCTAAATCCATTGACTAGTGTGAGTAGAGAATGTTTAGGCATTCCAAATGAAAATGCAACTAAGTAAACAAAAGGGAGAGAGGCAAATCCCTAAGATCACTATTTGATAGACAGTAACATCTGCTTAAGTGCTGTAAGATTTCATAGGGACTTTAGCAAAGAATGTGGAATAGTAGGAACTGTTTTAGAGTACATGGCAAAGAGTGTTCAAATTTTCAGTATCACCATTGTTCACTGTCATTTTTCCCTGTGAAAGAATGCATGTGTCTTATAGAATAGCCATAACTTGGTGCCATTCTGGAAAGAAACATGGATTAGGTGAAATAAAAAGAAGGAATAGAATAGAGAATGATGGTAGATGAGATAGATGATAGGTAAGGATAGAGGATAAGAGGATAGATAATAAATATAGATATATAGATAGACAAACAGAAAATAGGTTGATGACAGACAGATATAAGATAGATTATAGATAGATAGATAGATAGATAGATAGATAGATAGATAGATAGATAGATAATGCTAGATAATTTTATGTCAACTTGACATAAGCAAAATTCATCTGAGAGGAGGGAATCTCAATTAAGAAAATGTCTTCAAAAGACTGGGCTGTAAGTAAGCCTGTAGGGCATTTTCTTCATTAGTGATTTACCAAGGAGGGCCCAGCCTATTGTGGGTAGTGGACCTGGGTTCTTTAAGAAAGCAGACTGAGTAAGCCATGAGGAACAAGCCAGAACTCCTCTGTGGCCTCTGCATCAGCTTCTGCCTCCAGGTTCCTGCCCTATTTGAGTTCCTGTCCTGACTTCTTTTGATGACAAACTATGATGTGGAAGTATAAGCCACATAAACCCTTTCCTTCTCAAATTGCTTTTGGTCATGGTTTCATCACAGGAATAGTAGCCCTTTACTAAGGCAGACAGACAGACAGAAAGAAAGATATAAATTAGGTTTATAGTTATAGATGAGAGATTAGAAGATAGATAAGACATGGATATATGGTAGATATTGGTGGAGGTGCTATAAGTGATAAAATTAGAATAAAGAAATAAGATACATAACACATTTCCTCTGATATATGGGACACCTTATATTTCATAAAAACTGTCTTCTAAGTAGAGCCCATCAGAGCCCATTCATATGTGCACAGGTACAAACATTGAAATTTATTAGGATCAGATTCAATCCCCATATCCAGCCATGTAATGTCCAGAAGACATTGTTAGACAGCAATCCTCCTCCTTCTCTGGCCCTTACCTTCTTTCTATCCAATACTGTGTAGTGTTTCCCAATCATTGGCGTCAAGATGGAGATGTGCCACTTAGGGCTGAGCACTCTGCATGTTTTACAGACACTCCATAGGAGTGGAGTTGTTGGGGTCTCTCATCAGAAAATGTCTATTCAGATCCTTACTCATTCAGAGTGATAATTAAAACATGTGTATTTATTCCTATAACCTTGTTGATTTTGTTGATGGATTCTCAAACTTCTTTTGATCGCCTGCTGCAGATTTGCTTGTTTTTGTTTTGTTTTGTTTTGTTTTGTTTTTCCCTGTGACTGATTGTGTGTGTTTAGCTTTCTCTTTAGATTGAAGTGTTACTTCTAATATCCTCTGCAGAGATGCCTTTGAAGTCATACATTGATACCTGCTGGGAAAGGGAAACTCAGTTTTCTCCAACAGTGTGACACTAGGTGTATCAACCAACTGTAGGACAGGCATCATGTCTAGAAGTAGTTGACCAAAACAAAATGGACTCCATGTTTCTTTGTGTGTGGTGCTGGGGTGAGAGAGGAATGCTGCTTTGTTTCATTTAGGGTTTTTTGCCATACTTTTTTCCCTTTGTTATAGTTTTGGTTTGTTGTTGTTGTTTTATTGTGTGTGTGTGTGTGTGTGTGTGTGTGTGTGTGTGTGTTCTTTTAGAGGAGAACATGATGTTGGCTGAGTAGGGTGGTAGAGAAAATGTAAGAGGAGGTAGGGGAGGGAAAAGAATATGATAGAAATATTGTATGGAATTTTGAAGGAAAGGAAAAATAAATTATTTTAATCTGCTTTTATGTGTCCTTTATATATCATGCAGTTTTTTTGTGTATAATAATTTAGAGTGACAAGTGTAGTCTTTCAGGATTTGGAGTACATCATTACAGGTATCTGCAGAAAGGTTTAAGAGTTTCTACAGAAAAATAATTTAAACTTTTTTAAAATTTTAATTATTAAGACTTAAGTATTTTCAAAATGCTAAAGACACAGTGTCTTCCAAGATACATAACCTGGGAAGATTGTTCTTCATTTTGGACCTTTTTTTGTTTTTCTCTTTACTGATGAATTCTCTGATACCCACATTTTCAGTTTTAATTAATTCCCTCAAATATATGCTTTTATTTGTGGTTTGTTTTTGCTGTCTTGTCCGAAAGTAAAAACAAGAATTCTAAATGTCATTTTATTCAAGGCCATAAAACTGTCTCTCTTCATTCTATCTATGATAGTTTTTTTTTTTTTTTTTTTTGGTTTTTTGAGACAGGGTTTCTCTATGTAGCTTTGCGCCTTTCCTGGAACTCATTCTGTAGCCCAGGCTGGCCTCAAACTCACAGAGATCAGTCTGGCTCTGCCTCCTGAGTGCTGGTGTGTACACAACCACAGCCTGGCAGTTTTATAGTTTTTAACTCTTCCATTTAAGTCCTAACATTGTGATTTAATGTCCACATACTGAGTTTGGCTATTCTCCAAATGTCTTTTTAATTTAATTTTTGATTATTATTGTGTGTAAAGAGAGTGGAGTAAGAGAGAGAGAGAGATGGAAATGCATGTGCAGTTTCATGCACAGGGGGTCAGAGAACAACTTTTGAGGGTCTGGTCCCTCCTTCCAGCATGGGGATAGAACTTGGATTGTTAGGCTTGGGTAGTCAGTGTACCTACCCTCTGAGCTATCCTGTCAGCATGCAGTCCAACTCTTTCTTTGCCCGAAGAACTCTAGTTGATTCTGCTTCATTTGTTAAAAAGAACATTGCTTTCTTCCTTGGATGTCTTGGCAGTCTTATTAAATATCAATTGACTGTGAATGTGAGGAGTTATTTTTAGACCCTTAGTTTTCCTCCTTGAATCGATATTTCTATCCTTAACTCACTAAAACAGTATCTTGACACTGTATAGCATGTATGTACATAGTTGAGTTTGGCTCTTGTCTAGTAACAGAAATCTTTAAGTTGATTTTTGATCACAGGTTTTTTGTTTTTTGTTTTTTGTTTTTTTAAATCTGGATACCTTAACATTTGCTCTAAACACTTAAGTGTAGTTTACAATTAGAGATGAGGTTTCTTTCTTTTCTTTTTCTTCCCTTTTTTTTTCTCCAGTCTCAATGACTCCACTTTCTTACCCAATCCACTGCTAGAATCTCTCATGTGGTATTGAGTAGAAGCAGGAAGAACGGATTCCTTGCCTTGCTACTGATCTTAAGAGGAACTTTCCCAGACTCTCAACATCAGCTACAGATTAACTGCATTGGGTGGGGAGGGGGAAGTGTTATCCATCAAATTGCTGAACATTCTTATAATTTTTGAAAGATTCTATGATAAAAGGTGTTGTATTTTGTTCAATCTTTTCTCTGCACTATGATGATGATTATGATGATGATATGGCATCTGTCTTTATTTAGTTATTATCACTGCATGTGGTTATATGCACTTACCACAGCACATGTAGGTGCAGAGGTCAAAAGAAACTTTTTGGAGATAGTTCTCACTTTTCATCTCTATGTGTGTTACAGGGCTCAAGATCAAGTTGCCAGGCTCATGTGGCAAATGCCTTTACCAATTGTGCCACCATGCCAGCCCATCAGTTTATTAATGCAGCTTACATATGGCCTCTCCATAGAGTATTTAGTCAGGGAAAGACCTTATGTAAACCAATGGTCACATATGACTGTGCAAAAGATTGTCACTGCCCTCTGTATTGTCCAAAGGCAATGTCAATAATTCATACCTGCACTTTTCAAAATATCCTGGCAATCACGTATGCCTAATTTTATTACATGAAGCGATTTCAGATATGAAATCCACCTGTCTTTCCTTGTTACTGATCTAAATAATTCTTTTTCATGTTTTGAACTGGTCTTGCTGATATTGGGGTAAGAATTTTACATCGAGGTGGCTCAGCAGTTAATAGCACTGACTTCTCTTCCAGAGGATACTGGTTTAATTCCCAGCAGCCACAGGGCAGATCACAACTGCCTGTGATCCAGTTCCAGGGGCCCCTACACCCACACACATGCATTTATGAAGGCTAAAACATCAATGCATATAAAATAAAAAAATAATTTTACATCCATGTCATAGTAAGTATGAGTCTGTAAGCTTCTTCCTCTGTGTTGTCTTTATATTGCATGGCATAATGCTTATAGTGACCACAACAAATCCACTGGACAGTATTTCCTTCTCTTGTATTTTTGAAAAAGTGTGAAAAACTGGTGTTACTTCTTTCATTCATGAAACAGCTCAGGCCCAAGTTTTCCAACTTGTGAAGATCCATTTTGTTACTGATAAAAAACCACAGTCTATTTATAGGTCTAGTGAGATTTTGTGTAATTTCTTTGGTCACTTTTGGTATTTTCTTTTCTTATGATTTTGTTTCTAACTTCTAAGTTATTTTCTTCATTGGCATGAAGTTTTATATGTTTACCATCTATTTATTGAAAATTTCAGGCAAGTATACAATGTATCTTGATCATATACAACCCCTACCCTTTCCTGCAACTCCTCTCTTCCTAGACTCCCCCAACAGAAATCTCTCACAACTTCATGTCATATATATTTTTATTAATTACTGAGACCAATTTTTAAAAAGCTATTTTATGTGTGTTTCTGTGCAGGATTTAGTGTGACTAGCAAACAACTTTGTGGAGTTGATATATTTTCTTCTTCCATTACATGGGTCCCAGGGGACTGAAACGGGATCAACAGGCTTCTGAGCATTTGCCTTCATTTATCCAGTCTCCCTGACCCTTAAGTTATTTTTTTACAATGTTTTAATTTTTGTAATGTTGTTAATATGATTTTTCTTCCATTGTCAATTTAATGAATTTATAGTCTAATTTCTATCTAATTGGAAGGTTGAGCTGTGTTTTTTTTAATTGTTGACATCAAAGGAACATTTATTTTGACTATCATATAGACATTGTATAGCATTTACCTAAGACTTCACATCTTGACAACTCAACCTCAACAGTCACCATCTACATTGGGACTATTGTGTCACCACTGGCATTCATATGAAGTATCATGTCATTTCATTTCCAAAGTAATTTCATTTCTGATTTTTTTTTCTTTTTCTTAGGATTAACTAATTATTGTTTTATTTCTATGCTCTTTGCAAATTAATTTCTGCTATTGATTATAAATGAAATAAAGAATATATTTTATTGATTTTGTTTATATAGATTATTGGGGGTTAGGTTATGTAATTTTTAAACTTTTATTTTATTATTTTATGTATAGGTGTTTCACTTGCATGCCAGTATGTGCACCACATGTGTGCCTAATGCCCATGGAGGCTAAGAGAGTGCGCTGGATCCCTGGGGAATAGAGTTGCTGTTGGTAGTAAGCTGCCATGTGACTGCTGGGCATCATGTGTGGGTCTCCACAAAAAGTAACAGGTGTTGTTAACTACCAAGCCATCTCTACAGTCCAGATATTTATCTGATCCATGTCTTCTAAATCCATTGTTTTATTTATCAGTAGAAGTAATTTAAGTCTTAGATCAGGGGAAGTCTTTAGTACTGTTTTAACATTTTTTTTCTCTGTTCTCAAGTTACATTAGCTTTCGATTTGTGCATGTGCTCTTAATTTGTTGGTTGTTCATTTGCTTAAAATTGCTATACCATTGTGATGGATTTGCAATTTTATAACTTTAAAACATCCTGTCTTGTCTATAACATATTTTTGTTTTAAACCTATTTTTGGTCAATATTAATATAGACTTCTCTTGTTATTTGCAAATTAAAATTTGTTTCACCTTAAACACCATATTTGTATACTTTGATCTGACTTGTGTCCTCTGTCAAGAGGGTGTGATTGGAAACTATTTTCCTGTATTAACTTTTTAACTGAATTGATTAACCAAACCCCATTTAGCAATATTAGTCACATAGTTGTAGTTATATTTCTTATTTTATTTCTGCTTATTCATGTTTTGGTACTGCATCTTCTGCCCTTCTTTGAAATAATGAAGATTTTTCTGCTACCCCACAGTAATCCTAATGGTGAATTTTCACTAATCCTGTACAGTGTATTTATCCACTCACCAAAGCAAGGGCATGTTAACTGCTTACATATTTTAGTAATTTTGAAGAAAGATTATACAAGTACATGCGAGCAGGATTTGTGTGTGTGTGTGTGTGTGTGTGTGTGTGTGTGTGTGTGTGTGTGTTTTCATTTTGGTCTGCACTGCATGCAAAGCACAATTGATAGATCACAACAAGGGTACATTAGTTGTGTCTGAAGCTGACAAAATGTCTTCCAGCATGGTGTTAATCTGCCCTCTATCACAGTGAGTGACAGTGAGTGTCTTGTGTCCCTGCCAGAACCTGCTCTTGTCAGGGTCTAGATGTTGGTCCTCCTGATAAATGTGTCTGCCATGGTTTTCATTCACATTTTCCCTAATGACCTATGATTGGTGTATTTTCCACCAGTAGCTCCCTTGGAAAGGAGTCTCTTTAGGCTTTTTTTCCCATTTTTTTTAATGGAGCCATTCATGTTTTTATCCTTTGTATTCTTATTATTAAATAAAAAATCCCTTTTCTTATAAATATACTTAATGGAATAATGATGTGTGATGATTAGATATTAGTTCAAATAATTTATCAATAAAATTTCATGAAAGAAAATAAATAAGAATGAAAAGTTTAACATTACAAGTGGATGTGCTTGGAGTGTTTGGCAAGTGCTTGGGAACTGTATGTATGGAATAATATTTGTACAACTTTGACAACAAAACCTGACATTTTCCATAATGAACTTAGGAGGGGAAATGGGCTTTTGTAGCTGATGAGATGCTTTGTTTTCATTTGCATAACTAAGCACAATTATGTAAGTGATAGAATTACATAAACATGACCCTCACATTATTCTATGAAATCAACTAATATAAGACCTTCATAGGAAAACAAACAATTTACCCTTGAGCATACTGAACCTGTGAAGAAATTATTGCATGTCTAGTGAGATACAGACTTCAAGGGGAAATTGAATTTAAAACCCCCTTTAAAGCCTGGGTTAAGATACCTAACTAAACTACACATTCCCCTTTCTTTCTTCCTTCCTTCCTTCCTTCCTTCCTTCCTTTTTCCTTCCTTCCTTCCTTCCTCCCTCCCTCCCTCTCTCCCATCCTCCCTCCCTTCCTTTCTCCTTCTTCTTGTTCTTGTTCTTGTTCTTCTTCTTCTATTTCTTCTTCTTGTTTGTTTTTGTTTTTTGAGACAGGGTTTCTTTGTGTAGTTCTGGTGCATGTCCTGGATCTCGCTCAGTAGACCAGTCTAGACTTAAACTCACAGTAATCCACCTGGCTCTGCCTCCTGAGTGCTGGGATTAAAGGCGAGTGCCACTGTCACCTGAGATTCCCCTGTCTTTAGACCATGGCACCACTTCTTGGAACTTCCCTGAAGATCAACACCTAATAATGTAAAAATGCAAACATAGCTATACTTTGTAATTTAAAATTTGGAAAATGTCCTGAATAGCACATTTAAAATATGAGTGAACAAATTATGATTTGTGAATACTTCCTTTTGTACCCATAAAGCAAGGCACCATTTATTAAAATAAATGAAAAAATTCTCTAGAAATCAACAGGGAAGCACTTTCATGTTGCACTGACAATGAGGATGTAATGCATCTCAAACACAGTGGTACCATGACATTGATGTAGGAGAAGAGGAGGTATGAGGACACAAGGGTGACTCCTTAATCAGTGAAACTCAAACTACAAAGTTAATAACTAAGAGAATGAGTGCCTCCAGGAGCCTGATAGGGAAGTGGTCAGAGAACCAAGAGTTCTAGAGGAGGGATTAAATAGCCGGAAGATCCAATGTGTTTCTTTCAGAATAGTGTGTGCTTATTGTGACAGTGATATGTAACTGACTCAAAAAGAAACAGACTCAACCAGGATATGCCTGCAAGCCAAACAGAGACATAAAGCATAAAGAATGATAAGTATTACAAGAGTAGATACTGATATCATAATTGGCTGGAAAGGGGAAAAATAGCATAAATTACTCAGCTTAAAATCCTAGGCAACATCTAGACCACCTACAATTGAAGATGAAAATATAAATATTATATTTTGAATCACAACTTGTTCATATATTTCTTGGATTATGAATCTTTATATTTTCTACTTCTAGAAAATCATTCAATAAGCAGATTGTGGATAATAAGAGCCAGATTTCTTATTGGATAAAGGGAGGAGAGATGGAAGAACAGAACTTGGGATAGTCAGTTGAAGCCAGAGGTTTCATATGAACTCAAGGTTGGAGTGTGTTGTGGAATAATAGTTAAAGATATGTTACATTTGTTTATGCCGTGGAACATTTGCTTAATGATACAAAGATATGTTGCATTTGTTCAATTCTGTGAAGCTGTGTTACTCTGCCTATCTAAAATACATAACTGGTCTAATAAAGAGCTGAATGGCCAATAGCTACACAGGAGAAAAGATAGGCAGGGTTGGCAGGAAGAGAGAATAAATAGAAGGAGAAATCTGGGAAGAGAAGTTGGGGGAACAAGAAAAGGGGAGGAAGATGTCAGAGGCCAGCCACCCAGTCACACAGCCATCTATGGAGTAAGAAGAAAAGAAAAGTATACAGAAAACAGAAAGATTAAAGCCCAGAGGCAAAGATAGACAGGAAAATTTAAGAAAAGCTGGCAAGAAATAAGCCAAGCTAAGGTTGGACATTCATAAGTAAAAATAATTGAGGATTATTGTGATTATTGGGGAGCTGAGTAACAGGTCACCCAAAGAGTAAAAAGGTGAAGCAACCAACCAGAAAGAGTGTTCACATGTGTGAAATTAATATGTCTGTCCCCAAATTGGTCCTCTGTGAGGGACAAAAGGATCAAATCACAGGCAGCAAATAGCAAAGTATTCTCAAACTTGTTTGGGCAAAATACTGATTGATGGGCAGGAGCAAGAAAAACTCGAAGAGGAATTAGGGGGAAAGGATATTTTCAAACTGTTGTGATAAATATCAAAGGTTACAGTGCCCAAATTGAGGGGACCCAGAAGAGACCAAACTTCAACAATTTTATCAACAAATTAATTATTATGATTTATTCCATGCTCTTACATGGACAAGAACAAATGAATGGAAGACAGGAAGAGAAAATTTCCCACTTAAAATGGAATTCCAATGGCTAATCATCAAAAACATGATGAAAGTAGAAAAGTCACTTGGCAAACACAATGATACTATTCAATGTTGGAAATAAAAACAATGTTACCACTTGACAGATAATGATGCTAACTGTGTCAGGCAGGAAGCTTTGCCAGGGACTGAGGATGATAGCTTAAGAGCATTAGCTGTTCTTGTAGAGGACCTTTGTTCTGTTCCCAGTACCCACATGGTGGTTTGCAACCATCTGTCACTCTAGATCAAGGAGATCTGATGCCCTCTTTGCTCTTCCACAGGCACTGTGTGCAAATGGCACATGAACATACATGCAGGCCAAGCACTCATACATGTCCAATAAATAAATATTTAAAATGATAAAAAGAAGTTTCACTAGCTACAGAACAAAAGTTGACACCCAAACACAGGGACAGCAGGGGACTAGTTCCATTACTGCCATACTTTCGGGGCTACCTTAATCATGACTAAACCCTTAGATGAATCCCAGTGGAGAGACCTTCAAGAAAACAAATGTGTCCATCCTTAGAGAGACAAGATGCAAAGAATGCTTCAGACCAGGCAAGACAGACGTGCCACCATCCCAATCCCGAGGATGACGCCATATTCTATGTATATGTATATATTCTCCTTATTTTGAAAAGACAATGCAGCAATCGTTTACTGGTGTTATTTTCCAAGTTCCACAAACTGAGGCGTGGTTATCTGGGGTGTTTTCATTGCAGGAAGCTGGATGAGGAGGCTGAATGGATTCTATGTGTTTGGTAACCATTCATAAGTTGTTTATGTTTTAAATGGAAGAAAAAACTGACGGCCTTCAGGGTCTGGTAGTGAGGGGGACTGCAAATAAGATTGCAAGGAAAAGGGGTGTAAAGAGAAGGACAAAGAAAGAATAAGAGCTTTAACTCAGACCTTGGCTTTTTCAGACATGCTATACATACTCAAAAGTGTGGGGGTGGTTGTCTGCGCTTTACCCCTGAACCACCACCCTTAGTAGACAGTAGGTAACTGCTAGGTACCTACCCTCCCCAGGGGGCATGGCTGAGGAGGGACCCTTTAAGACCTGGCATGCATATATGCCCCTGCTCTTGGCTACCTGCTGGTCTTAGATGCTGAATGCTGGCACAGGTAGGCAGAGTTCTCCAGAGAACCCCGTTGGACTGTGCCTCACCTCTCCTGGACTCTGTGACCAACTCCCTTTTGTTTGTTGTAAGTTAACCCAAAACAAAGCCCTTTGGGTATCAGATAAACTCCATAGAATTGCCTCATTACAAGAGTCCTAGTACATCAGCCAGCCAGAGCAGGACTTCCTGGTGCCCATAATAGTGCAAACAGGGGATTGTAACACCAGGGAGTAGAGATGCTTAGCGATGACAGGACAATCAGAGTACAATCACCTCAGCAGTCTGTGGATCCATCTCAGGAAACACATGGAATCTCAAAATGGGCAACCGTGTCCTCACATCCTGCCTCCATATTGGCACTGTGTTTGGCTTTGTAAGTAATTACTGATAGACCTGGAGGCCTTCAAACCCAAAACATAAGCATGATAAAAATATCCACAGCAATTTCATGAATCAGAAACTAGTTCTGAGGAACAAAAATAGTCATTTTACAATACCTGCATACAATCAATATTTTCCTCTGAACATTTAATTAAGGAAATTATCTGCATTCGTGTCAAAGACACTTCATGTATATACATGGCCTCTCACACTGAACTAGAAACCCAGGCATTGGTCTCAGATGGCTTATGCTTTCTTTTTTCCGCCGATTGTGTTTTTGACAATCTCACACATGTATTAATTGCATTGTGGTCATCTTCATCCCTATTATCCTCTCTTATGCCCTTACCAATCCCATGCGTCCACTTCTTCCAGCTGCCCCCGCTCCGACTCCCACATCTTATTTTTAGTACTGGTAGCCATGGTTCCTATCTCACTTCTCTCCATCCCCTGGCACTTACAATCTTTCTTTCTTTCTTTAAATATGTGGGGATTTTTTGAGATTATAATTACTTTATTTTCTTCTTCCCTTCCTTCCCTTCAAGCACTCTCATGTATCACATTCCTTGTTCTATTTCAAAGTCATGTCCCCACTTTTAATTATTGCTATCATATCTGATCAAAATGTAGAGTTGTAGAGTTCAGTCCCAACGAATACATCTATAACACAACTCCTGCACCTAAGGCTCAAATATTATTGCAGAGAAGGGGTCATAAAGACTATAAGATCCTAAGGATTAGGGAGTTTGCTATGAGACTGTCTCTTAGAAATGTCAGAAACTACACCCATGACGTCTCACTAGCATGTATGCCTAAATATGACCCGAACAAAGATGACACAAATGTACATGCTAGCATGAAATGGGGAAGGCCCATGAGGCCTCAATCCTAGATAAACAACTATAGGATCTAAAGAATCCTGAGAGTGGGAGAAACAGTTGTCCTTGGGAAAGAAAACATCCATTGGTTATCCAATAACAAATGGTCAGCCCTGAAATCATACACACAAGTAGAAAAAGCACACCATACTTTTGTATTTAGAAAGGCTTTTGCTTTGGAATGGAGCGAGTGTGACAAGACAGCAGGTGTCTGAGTGGGATGGGGAAGATAATTTAGAGACATGAGACATGGAGTCATTGGTCACATGGTTGGACAGGGAGGGTACAGCTACACTTTCCCCCTTGCTCTGTTGGTCCTGTGGCTCCTCCAAGGGTAATGTGCTAAGCATTAGTGAGATATGCTTCTATTTTGAAGCACAAAACACTGAGTTCAAGAAGATTCTGTGAGCCATGGTCCCACCTCCTCTCCTGTCCTCCAGGACCAACACAGACAAGGAAAAACTAAGGCAAAGTTGTTCAGGCTGGCTGGCTCTGTGTTTGGTTTGATATTAAGAAAACAAGTCATAAGCTAAGACCAAACACAGGAAATGCTGTGCTCACCAGAGCCCACATTAAGAGAATAGCAGGAGACTAAGCATGGAGGCTCAGCAGCCTTCTCTCTAGATAAAACCTTATGCTATCCCCAAAACCCTCTCTTGCAATCTGTGAAGATCTGAAAATACCCCTCAGATCTAAATGTGTGATGATTATATTTCACTGTAAGAGATACATGCGGGTAAGTTTCTATATGCAAAAACACAGCTCTGATAAATAATACAAATCTCATCAAGCTCAGAACTGTATTCTTATTTAGGAGACAGACACTGATTGGGGCAGACTTACCTAAGAGTGTTTTATTCCTTGAATAAATTAACGTTGGTTACATTACCAAGCCGGACTTTCAAAGACATATACATCTTACATGTGTGAATACAAATAAATTTTGAAGATTTTTTTTTGGTAACTTAAAGTTTGTAATTAAAGCAATGCATTACTAAAAATCTTTTTCTTTGGGGAGTTTGTCTTCAAAGCCACATCATCTTATGAGTTTAAATATCTTTTAGGAAATGTCTTAAGCACATTTTCAAATGTTTCATTAGAAGCTGCTGAAACAGATTTCTTAAAATTGGAAGCATGATACAGCTCTCCTTCAGGGCTTGTATCAATGCACACAAATCACTTTAATAGTTTTCAAAGAAACACCAAGTTGTTTCCTGATGCTCCCTCGTTATTTTAGTCAAGCAATTAATTAGCAGCCGTGAAGCCTGCCTTAATTAAATGCATTTACATTATTTGTTTAGACACTACCTTGTTTCATCCACTGATTGTACCAGTTGACATCCACTCCTTTGTCTCTTGTTTTAGCAAACAAACAGATGGTGGATTATTGAGGATGGGAGCCGTGTGAAGACGGCCTTTAGAGACATGGATGCTGAAAGGGGTGGGGGGGGGACCAAAATAGCTGCTAACCCTGAAGCAGGCGCTCTCCCACTGCCATATGCATGTCAACACTCTGTGACTCAGTGGAAGTGCAGGAGGGAGGAGAGCAGACCTCTCACTTTTTCCCTTCTTGTCACATGTGAACACATTTTTCTTGCCATCTCTCACCTGCCATTTAACAAAGCTGCTTCATTTAGATACATGACATCACTTTCCAAGATGTCTCTGAAGCATTTCAATATGGTTGCTATTAAATAATTCTCTTCTAAAACCAAAGGAGGTATCTGTTCATGGGTGCACCTCTCTACTTTAATAAGAGAACACTCATACACACTGTCATTTGACTCTAGCTTCACTTTATAATGAAGTTGTGCCCAGGAACTAAGATACTGCAAGCACAGTAGTTAGACACCCAAGAGTGCATTCTTAACACTGCCTGCTTCATGCTCCTGAAGATGTAGGATAGAAATACCAACTATAGATCCATGAGTCCTATTTCAGAACATAACAAATATTTTCAAGGTCACCAGGACTGCATTACATCATTAATGTTTGTTGAAGCATTAGGTATCATCTTACTTCAGGGCACAGTGTCATTAAAGGAATAAATAAAAAACTATGTGTAAGTCACACATTGAATTTGAGCCTACTGATGAGCCTTGCTAACCAGCACTCACTGACCATCTCCCTCTGACCAGCCCTTACTGACAACTCCAACTAACCAGCCCTCATTGACCAGCTCTGCTTCTTTGTCTGGGTGTGAGTAATGAACTTTAGTTTGCTCTTCTTAGGGCTTATTGCCTTTTTTCAGTCACACAATTATTTTGCCTATTGTTGATGTATTGCTTTTACTAATTTTAAATTTGACTCCTATCCTAATTCACCCCTTAATATCACTCAACAACTGGGTAGGACTTCTGTGTACTGCTCAGTCAGTGAAAGTTAGAACTGCAGTCACTTTGCCAGTACACCTGAGGTGACATTCTCCCCTTTGCTCCATGAAGTGTTAATGTCTCTTTTTGAAGGTGTGAGATGACATCAGCACTTTGCATTTGTAGTTCCAGGTAGACAGGCAGACCTCCAACAATTTATGTTTTGTTGTTGTTGCTTGGAATTTGGGTTGTTGTTTTTATTTCTCTTTCTTGAGTTTTTCTTTTTTATTGGTTTTTGTTCTTTTGTTTTAAAGAGAGAAAGATGGTGATAGAGATGATAGTGATGATAATCATAGTGACCATGGTAATGATGATGGTAGGATAACAATGGTCATGATGAAGATAATGGTGATGATACTGTGTGAGTGCATGTGTGTGCGTGCGTGTGTGTGTGTGTGTGTGTGTGTATGTGTGTGTGGTGTGTGTGTGTGTGTGTGTGTGTGTGTGTGTGCATGTGTGCGTGTGTGTGCGTGTGTGTGTGTGTGTGTGTGTGTGTGGTGTGTGTGTGTGTGTGTGTGTGTGTGTGTGTGGTGTGTGTGTATGCATGTATGTGCTTGTATGTGGTGGGCAGGCCCTCATAAAGTTAAGAAGTCATCTTTGCTGATGGATTTTCTTTCATATCTTTGTCAATAGATTTTCTTTCTATTCCATCACAGGTAACCTGATCTGTGCCAGTTTGCTTTTGAATTTTATTAAGATTCTATCCATGACCTTTCATGTTATTGACCATGAATCCCTGCGGAGAACACACATTTCCAAGACTGTGGGCTTAGAACCCAGGGACAGAGGTCACAGTGCACAGGTTTTCTTCCCCCAGTGACTTTTTCCTCTGTGAGTTTTAGCAAGCTTCTTCCTCAACCCTGACCTTTGCTTTTGCATGGAAAAAATACACAACTTAGTGCTGTTTACAAAATGGCCTGTGTCAGCTTCTCTCTTGGAGACTGATTTCTGAAGGACTTAAAATAAAGTTGGTTTATTTGACAATTGTTAGAAGATTCAACAACTACAAGAAAAGACTCAGTGTCTATATACAATTAAGACAAATACTCAGACTTTCCATTTCCTGGATTCCCTCGCTGTATCTTCTTTATTTCCTCTATTTCAATTTTCAAGTCTTGAGCTGCTTCCTTCACCTGTTCGATTGATTTTTCTTGACTTTATTTAAGGGATTTATTGAATTCTTCCAATTTTTTTGTTTTGTATTTTCCTCAATTTCTTTAAGGGAATTGTTTATCTCCTTTTTAAAGACCCTCTATCCTCTTCATAAAGTCATTTCAATGGCATTTTATTCTCTTACTTCTACTTTGGGATGTTCAGGTCTTGCTGATGTAGGTTCTGGTGCTGACATATTGCTCTTTATATTGTTAAATGTATTCTTACACTGGTGGCTACCCATCTCTTCCTCCAATCAGTGCAAATGGTGTCTTTATCTCAGGGAGCTTCTGTTGGTCCAGTCAGCACTGGCAGTGTTTATGTCTCAAGAAGCTGCTAGGGTTTCAGGAAGCTGCTGGGGTCTCAGGGGGATGGGTAGATTTGGAGCACAGAGTGAGACTTGTAGAATGCAGAGTCCAATGGGGACAGTGGAAAGGCCTACGCACAGGAGTCTTGCTTGCTGACCTGCAACTGGGACTGCAATGGGTATGGGTATGGGTAGGGAAACATGGTTTGGGCCCCTGGGTAGATGCCCCTCAACTGAAGAATGGATAAAGAAATGTGGTACATATGTACAATGGAGTATTATTCAGCTATAAAAAGCAATGACATGAAGTTTGCAGGCAAATGAATAGAACTAGAAAATATCATCCTGAGTGAGGCAACCCAGTTTAAAATTCCTGAGTTCCTATAAGTTTGGTTCAGTTGTCTCTGTAGACATGATCTTGAGCCCTCTTGCTCATATACTCCTTCTTCTCTCTCTTTGACTGGACTCCGGGAGCTCAGCCTGGTGCTTGGTTGTGGATCTCTGCATCTGTTTCCATCAGTTACTGAATTAAGGCTCTATGATGATAACTAGGGCATTTACCAATCGGCTTGATCCTGCCTCATCTGAATATACCAGGCTTTACTGTCCCACCATAGGAGGCCTTACTCTTTTGGAGGAGGGGATGGGGAATGGGTTAAGGGGAAGGGTAGGGGAAGCAGGAAAAGGGAAGAGAGGGGAATTGTGGTTGGTATGTAAAATGAATAAAAAGTTTTAAGAAGGAAAGAAAGAAAGAAAAAAGAAAGAAAGAAAGAAAGAAAGAAAGAGAAAGAAAGAAAGAAAGAAGGAAAGAAGGAAGGAAGGAAGGAAGGAAGGGAAAGAAGGAAAAGAAAAAAGTGAAAACGTACACACACACACACACATACACACACACACACACACACACACACAAAGACAAATACTATCTTATGTTCTTGAGTGGGTGCTTTATACCAGAACCTATGACCCATAGCCTCCAATGCTGAGCATACTGTGTTGTCTCTAACTTGAGTTCCCAAGGTTTGGAGAATAAGTCTACTCATCTATATGAAGAGTCTAAGACCCTGCCTTTCACATCCCATAAGTACTTTGTAATTACTAGTTAATAATCTTATCACTGACAAGCACCAAGTTCCCAATGAATCTCAGTTATTTTTTAGCTTACAAATTGTCCACAGTAGAGATCTACTCACTATGGCATGTCAGGTCTTTGCATATTTATGTCTCTCTAATTCTTCCTGATTTCAGGTGCTGAGACATGATGGCAACAACACTGCCATTTCCTCACTGAAAGGTCCAGAGAACAGGTTGCCCTGATGGGCCATAAGCATCCCATTGAGCCTCGCTATTGGCTATTGTTGGTATTTGTGTAGTAGGCTGCTTTCCTTCATCTTCCATCTTTACAGGTTTTTTTTTGGTTTTGGTTTTTAATAGCACACATCAATGACACAGGATGGGTTTCAGTGTAACATTTTCATACAGGGACATAATGTACTTCAATATACCCATCTCCATAATGTTCTTATCCCCCACATACCTGCTCATCCTCTTCCCTCTCCCAAATAGCCCCCTTCAATTTTCATGACTTTTTTCTTGAACCAGGGAGTTTCACTATGCCTTTTTAAAGAATCAATGATAAGGAATTATTCACAGAAGCATAGATACCTTAGCACTGAAGATCTGTCTCTCCTCTACTTTCAACTGTGTCCATTAGCCAATCACCCCCCATCCCATAGGAAATAGAAACCTCCTCCATTGCTTAGACATCAGGAACTCATCACAGGTGATGGGTTCCATATACAATGAGAAATGCAAGTCAAAAAGTAGGATGGTGAGACCCTCACATGCTACACAGCCATAAACCTGCCCACAATTCTTCAGTGTCTAAGGGGAGGTGCCTAAGGATGGACCACTAACATGGCTACCATAAGAATCTGAGGGTGGAAGCAACTGGACCAGGGCAGAGAAGATATGTAAAGATAATTTTGGCTTCTTTATGCTTCCTCTTTTCCTCTTTCCTACCTTAGAACCCAAAGCATGGCTCTCTGTTCTTATCTCTTGTCCCAACCTTCTCTAACTTCACACAATCTGACCCATCTATTGGCAGGCTTGTTTGATCAAGTTTGGAAATTAGATGTGGCAAAGTTCTAGCTGGATCTTATGAAGCACCTGTCCTCTTCAAGTTGGCTTTGAGCATTTCATGAACTGCACTCAAGCTGAAGATTAAAGCAGGCCCTCGCATCCATGCCGTGAAGAGAAAACCCACAGCCCTAGTGGAAGCTGAGGAAAGCCTGGCCCTGTTTCCACGTTGTTCAGTTCTCCTTTGATAATATCAAGCATGGCTTTAAGTATTTATTGAGAAAATATAAAAGGAACAGAAGAGAAGGTGAAGCAAAGAGTCTCTTGCCAAGCATGCTAATACACACTATTTGTGTAGACTGTGATCCAGGCAGATAGAGATTGAATCAGTTTGAACAAGGGAAATTCACAATGAATGAGACCTGCTGAGAAAATAAACAGCTCCTCTTCACTCACTGATAAGAAAACCTTTAAAAACTGCTGAGGGCTATTCTAGATTCCACTTTTCCCTTCTAATATCTTTACTCACCAAATTATTTACCTGGTGGTGTTTACTAGAGTACTCCAGTGACTAAAGTGTGGAAGTCCTTAGTCACAAGTACAGTGAAAAGCCCCTGTTCATAGTAATAATGTGACTTTGCTGACAGAATCATTATTGCATTGTACTTCCCAATATGGCTCTACATATAAAGATAATAAATTGATACCTATATCTTGTTTAGACTTTGTGTTATTTTATTTTGGGAATTCCAATTAGAAGAACAGAGAGATAACAAGATTTTTAGATCTTTTTTCTGACAGTGGAATTAAAAGCAAGGACCTAAGCTCTCGCCGTGTCTGCATCTCAGCATAAACTTCCACTCACTTTCACTCCCAAGCATCATCACCTTGATCATCTAGAAACAATGACCAGATGCAACTTTTAAAACTATGTATATTATAGTTCTTGGCACAGCTCTGACTCTCTGCTCTGCTTCCCGTTCCCTTCTTTCTATAGGGCTGGGAACACAGCCAGAGGTAAAGCACAGAACTTGCTATATGAAACCCTCCATCTCATTCCAAAGTGAGAAAGTAGGTTTTGCTTTTGCCTTGTGTTGAAACAACCATGCCAATATTAGGGAGTATTTAGGATGAATTAATTATAACACAAAATGTAGGTAAATACTATATGCATGTATGTCTGCACATTTTTGCCTACTGAGTTGGGAAACACATGGCTCTCTAATGTTCATGGAAGGGGGGTGATAGTGGTGCACACTGAAAGTCAAGGAACAAAATGTCCATTTCTTAGTTGTTAGAGACAAAGTGTACTTTTGGAAGCATTTCATGGATTTATAATTTTTGGTTGTGACTCCAGTATGGTGAGGTAGGAGATGAGTACAGAGTCACCACATAGGCCTGAGGAGTTGACAGCAGCTGCAACACAGGCGGTGCCCATTTCATCCCAAGGCAGGACAGTAATCCATGTCACCAAGCATCTTCTCTTTTGACTTCTAGGTTGACCATGGCTCACAAAGCACATCAGATTGCTTGGAGTGGCTCATAAACACAGGGCACAAGATGAAATTTTTTATGGAAAGTTTTATGAAAATTGCCAAATTATACAGGCAGGTGAGTCTGAGAAAAAGTGAAATAGAATCGATTTTATGACAGTCCTTCAAAAAAAATCCCTTTGGAGAAGAGGCTAATTCAGTGCACTGTCAAAAGATGGGTGGTTACTTACCAAATACAATTGTATAATAAATTTACATTTTATAAAAATTAAAAGTTTGGGCAGGAAAGTGATTACAGTGCCCCTTTAAAAGTTTCAACAGAACATAAGATATATGACTCATGATTTGATGAGATTACGTTTAGAAACAATACATTTTATTCTAAGATTATGCTATGAAACTATCTTTAATCATTGAGCTAACCATGCCTTTCTGAAAATAGAATAGTCACAGTTTTGTACGAAAAGCAACTCTTCCCTTTGGGAAGAGCTTGGTTGGGTAGCTCTTGGTCCTGCCTAATTTAAGCAGGTTAGTCACTAGACTAACATCTGTCATAACAGGTTGGCCAATATACACTACTGATAAGATGTACATGATAAAGGGCTTTCTCTCATGTGCCTCCATATGGTTATGTAGACAGGTTTATGTGGGTGTGTGCCTTGGGAATAAATGCCATTTCAAGTAAATTCTTCATTCACTACAGTTTTCTTGAACATATGAGATTCTATTTCATTTTTCTCAGACTCATCTGCTTGTATAATTTGGCAATATTCATAAAACTTTGTGTAACAAATTTAATCTTGTGCCCTGTGTTTATAAGCTACTCCAAGCAGTCTGATAAGCTTTGAGAGCCTAGGTCAACCTGGGAGTCAAAAGTGGAGATTGATGATGACTTTTTAATGTTAAAAAGAACCAGTGTGTCTACAGCACATTTCTGAATCTCCTCTGCTTCTGCACCCAACTATGTGGTTTCTTCTCTTCTTTTCTTGCAAACATATCTCACAGTTTTTAAGCATCCCAATGATGGGTGCTTCCCATGCCAGTTTCTTACAAGCTCCACCTACCAATCAATTAGCTACCTCCTCTGGAAATATTAACAACATTAGAAGCAGCCCTTCAAACTTTCATCCCATGGCTCTGAATAGTTATATCACTTGCCAAAAGATGTGGGCTCCATCACTGGTATTCTTTATTCTATAGCCCCTTTGTCATATCCATCACCAACTCCTAAAGACTTTCTTCCTAAATTACATTCTAGTTTATCTTTGCTTCTTTCCTTATCCTGACACCCTAGTCTAAGATATTCCCGGTTGCTGGTCTCCACACAGTGATCTATATACTCCTGACATGATCCAATGTTCCATTGTTGAGGCAGTCACATGTGAGAGAATATGACCGCCATATACCTCTAAGAGCCAATGCATCCCTCCAGTTTCAGACCAGGAACTACCTTCCTTGACCGAATTCCTCCGTTTTCCCTGCTGACACCACATTATGACAGACCAACCAGTGTGTGTCTTCTTCCCTCTGTTTGGTGAGTGTTCAACTCCTTCAATAGAACTCAGCTTGCAGGCAGGTCCTTCCCAGCTGTCACTCACCCTTACATCCAGGGAAGGAGGCCTAATTTGTGGGAATCAATAGACACAGCAAATGAGTGGTTCACTATATCATTTAAAAAGGAATGAGTGATGTTTCTCTAAAGTGTAAAACAGTTGTGAATATATAACCATTCGCTACTGCATCTCATTGGCTAGTCAGTCAGAAATGCCACTCACTCATCAATATTCTTACAAATTTCACTTTTCAAAGTATTGTTTGGCCTAATAAATACTTTTAACCAAAATCATACAAAGCAATCTTTTTTGAGATAACTATTATATTCTAAATCTTCAAAGGTTATTCATTTTTTGAAAAAAACAAATATGTACTTTGAGGTTTTTTATGTTCATTCTTTTCATATATTATGAACTGTCAACAGGACATTTTGGATATGGTGAGGTTGGAAGCACAGGAACCTAGAGAGTATTTTAATTTATATTCAGTCCACTGATTCTTCTATTACTTGAACTTTTATAGGACTTAGTGTATTGTTGAGAGTCACTATTCATTAATGCCATATCAAATATTTTCTTGTAGCTTTCAAGTTTAAAGTGAACCTCCAGAATAATGTATATGGTCCCCCTCCAGGAAAAAGTGGGTAAATGTCCATTATTTCTCCACCTTTCTGGACAATTCCATGAGCTCTTTCACTTCTGCTGTGATTCAGAAAGAGCATTTTCTCAGAGGTCCCAGCAGCTTCTTAGAATGCCACAGCACACACTGGCAATCACATTGCAATGAAGATGACCAGTGAATGATGAGAGGAACCATCCCTCTGCTCCCCAACCCTGTGAAGCACTAATTGACCCCATAGTCTCAAAGAAATCAGATAAACCAGTTTTAGCACTACCACAGCACCAAGACACACACACATACTTCTCCTTAGCCATAGGAATGCTCAATGTTTGGCCTAAACATATCCAAAGGTCCATCAGTCAAGTGGGATCTCCTTCACTCATAGAGGTAAGGCAAAGCTGTCCTTTCAACTCGGGGCATCAATTTCAGAGTCATGAGTCCAGAAATCAAGATGGAACATGAACATATTCCATCTGTGGCCATGTAGCCCTGCATAGAGAAGATGGATTCATATGACTAAATTGGTACTGATTTGCATAACAATAGAAATTGTAGATTGAAGTATGTTAAAAGGGAAATACTCTACTGTCATTGAAGAAATTAATGGAAAATTTAAGATGATCTCTAATGCAACTATCAGCTTACCTTGGAGTTGCATATGAGTCAACCTTTTGCGTGAATGCTATCATGTATTTGTTACCACCTTTGTCCGATGCTTGGTTCCTATTCTCTTTTGGAGAATACCTTATAGTGTATGCATTATTTAACTTTAAAATTAAGCAGGATGTGCACAAAGCACAAAAGTCAACATATTGTAAGATACAAATGGATGATATGTCCACCTAAGAATACTGTGACTTTCCTGGACAGACAGTGACTCACTCAGTGTATCTTCTAAGGACAAAGCATACATATGCAATATCTTAATTATCACTTGGATTTTTATTTTTGGACATGCAAATCAGACATACATTTCATGCAAGCAACACACTACAGTAAACATATCATCATGTTTCGCTTTATATTTAATAAGAAAGTTTGAGGATTCTTTTTACTGATTTATATGGAGTCATACAGAATGCCACTGACAGGCACCTAGTTTTGCTCTTTTGATGAATATAAAATCTGCTTTCCACTATTTGTGTGCTTGACCATGTATATGTGTGATAACAGGGCCCATGTGTATGTTTGTGTGTACTCACACTCATGCAGATGCCAGAGGAAGGTGCCTTGTTTTGCTCCATCACCCTCCTTCTTACTGCCTTGATATAGGGTCTCTCACTTAATCTGAAGTTAATCTGCCATTCATAAAGTCCCAGAAATCCTTCTGTCCCCATTCCCAAAAGTGCTAGAGTGACAGATGACACAAGGCCATGCCAAGCTTTTTGCATGGGGTTGGGGACTTGAACTCAGATCCTCATGCTTGCACACCAACCACTCTTATCTGCTGAGCCATCTCCCCAGCCCCTTCAACTATTTTTCAATTACACCACATTCTAAAGGCAATAAACATATAGCTTTTTGATTACTCAAATATTTGAGTACTTGAGGAAGTACATGATTCGATTTTTTGTTGATACAACAGCCACTAAATAAGTTACACAGATAACTAAAAGGAGTAAATAGGAATTTCAGGAGTGTGAATTTTATTAAAGTGGTATTGCTGCAAATGCAGACACAGTGGAGAAAAATACACAAAAAGAGACTAAGACATCAAGAAAAAGCAGTTTCTTGGTACATGCAGTAGTCTGACTAATACAGGTAATCACAACAATTATTTTAATCTCAGAGAAACAGGAGTTAAGCACATCAATAATTATGGATTTACATAGCAAGAAAAGTTCTACATCAACAACCCTTCAGTAGCATTTAAGTGGTTAAAATGCACATGGGGCTGGGCGGTGGTGGTGCATGGCTTTAATTCCAGCACTGAAGAGGCAGAGCCAGGAGGATCTCTGGAGTTCAAGGCCAGCCTGGTCTACAGAGCAAGATCCAGGACAGGCACCAAAACTATACAGAGAAACCCTGTCTCCCTGTCTCAATATATATATTATATACATTTTATATATATATATAATGCACATGGGATGTTCTGAGCTAAGGATGGCCTAGAGATGGAGGGAGTAGCCAACCAATGACTACTCCAGCCTGAAATCCATGCCATGAGAGTGAGCCCACCCCTGACACTGCACCAGGACCCCGAGGCTAGGAGACCCAGAGACCTAGGATAGAAACAAACACAACTGGATAAAAAAAAAGTCAATGTAATGATGTCTAATGATATTCTGCTACACTCATAGATGGGTGCTTAGCCTAGTTGTCATTAGAGAGGCATCCTCCAGCAACTGATGGAAACAGATATAGATACACACACCAAACATTAGGTCAAGCTCAGGGTTTGGGTTGGGGTGGGGAATCCTGCTGAAGAGAGGGAAGAATGATTGTAGGAGCCAGAGGGGTCAAGGACATCATAAGAAAACCCAGAGTATCAACTGACCATGGAAGCTTCACAGGAGCTCAGAGTGCAAGCTGGCAACCAGGAAGCCTGCATGGGACTGACCTAGGCACTCTGCATACATGTGACAGTTGTGTAGCTTGGTCTTCTTGTAGGATTCCTAACAATAGAAGCAGGAGCTGTCTCTAACTCTTTTGCTGGCTTTTGGGACCCTACTCCTCATACTGGGTCACCTTGATCTGCCTTAATACATGGGGAGGTGCTTAGTTTTACTGCAACTTGATATGCCATGCTTTGTTGATATCCATGGTAGGCCTGCCCTTTTCTGGACAGAAATGGAGGGAGGAGAAAGGAGGTGAAGGAGGGGCTGGGAGGAAAGAAGAGAGGGGTAGCTGAAGTCAGGATGTAAAATAAATAAATATGTTTAATTTTTAAATGCACATTCACATTTTACCATGACTCAGAGAAATTAAAACACATGTCTGGGTGTGACCTAACCAAACAATTTCCTCTCACTAAGAAAAGTAATAAATAACATCTAAAACAAACAATTTTTTTTTCTTCCAGAGCTGAAGACCGAACCCAGGGCCTTGCACTTGCTAGGCAAGCGCTCTACCACTGAGCTAAATCCCCAACCCCCCAAACAAATATTTTAACATGTCAAAAATCTGCCCATTGAAATAAAATATTAATGACCAACTTAGCTACCAAAATGTAATTGTAAAACTCCATCTTAATCTGCATAAATTCCATAATATTTGTTTTCACTTATGTTATCACAGAAGTTAATGTTAAATGATGTTATTATATGGAATTCTACACTAGCTAAATCATGCTTTGATAGTATTTATATCATATTTATTTTCTTCTTTTTCGTTTCAGTTATAAGACAAGATCTCAGGTAGCCTTGAACTTGCTATGTAGATAAGGTTGGCCTTGAACTTCTGATCTTCTTGCCCTTACTCTGGAATGCTGAAATCATAGTCCTGTGACACCAAGCCTAGCTGGAACACATTTGTAAACTGAAATTATAGTTCTAATGCTATGTTAAAAGAAAACTAAAATCCAGAATTATTTTAATGTCAACATTAACCATAGTCACTAGTACATTAGGATTTATAGATCACTAAATAGAAAAATTAATAAGATACAATCTATCAGTATTATATACCATTTCAATAATTTATTCATGTTTATAAACATAACTAAGGAAATTCTAAGGCAGTGATTAAAAAGCTGTGGGTCACAGCCCCTTTGAGACAAATGACCCTTTCATAGGGGTTACCTAAATCTATCAAAACACACTGATTGTTTACATTATGATTCATAACAGTATCGAAATTACAGTTAAGAAGCAGCAAGAAAAGTAATTTTATGATTGGAGGTCACCACAACATAAGGAACTGTATTAAAGGTTCTCAGAGTTAAGAAGGTTGAGAGCCACTGCTCTAAGGAGTGCTTATTTCCCTAGGGAAAACACAAACTTCCATCTTCAAAACACCACCTCTCTCTAAGTACTACAGCACCTGCAGGCTGGCTTATCTGGCAACTGGCTTCCCTGCAGAGAATCACAGCTGACCTTTTTGATTTCCATTTAGCTATTGCTTTGCAGGTAAAATGACTGTCTTTGCTACTCAGCTCTTAAAGTGCGTCTGTGGTTCCAGCTCCTAAAGCTTCATGTTTTAGGTCCATGTCTTCTGGCGAGGCCTTCCCTCTGGAGAATGATAACGATCTAAAGCACACCGCCATTGTGCTGATGGATGTCTTTAATTATTTATGAACCATTTTGTTTAGTACTACTTAAGTAACAATACCCAACAGGAGCCCATGCTCTACTCTGTGTCAAATAAAAAACACCTGCGCACCTCAGCTTGTCTAAGGATGTCACATCATGAGGTAACCTTTGGTGACAACCCTTCACTATGTGAGACATGTTAGGAGCCTTAATGTTTAATTGAAAAGGGTCCAACTTGTCCCTGCATCTCTAAGGAGCAACATACGTGAAGAACAGACAGAAAAATATAAGAAGAAATTGGAGCCTCTGGAGTAGGATCTGGGACCAGGTGGGCTCCCTAGGTCCAAGCTCCCCTCAGCCCTTCCCTGACCCTGCCAGCTGTGCCAATGCCTGATCAGGGACTTCTCTATTCTATGAGTTTCTATTAAAAATGAAATGAATAGTTCCAGAAGTAATCAACCCACATGCCTTCACTCTTTGATGCCTTGTTTCATGATAACTCCCAGATGACTGGGACAGTAGTAAGACAGGGAAAGAGACTTCACTGGAGAAAACGCTGTAAGAATCAGCTCCAATTTGATGTAAAATACACTCGAATTGTTTGTGGGGTAATCTCCATACACTCTGAGTCTCTAATTCTAGCCAAATGACAATTAGCAATCAATTAAATTTAGGCAGGATACCAAGCACCAATCCCAAATGCTTCAGAGTCTTCAGTTTCACAGGCACTGAAAGTACAATAAATACTTGCCATAAAATAGTGACAGTAGCTTGTTATGACCTCAGAGACACAACAACATGCAGGCAAACTGTTGTTCCATAATTTTATCCCTGAACCACACTCTGCACATAAGGGAGAGCCAGCATTTTGCATGCATGACTTTGATTATTTGAAGCAGAGAGACCCCTAAAGTAGAGAACATGTGGGAGACTTAGGAGTCCTGAGCAGAGAGTAACGCCACACCACCTCCCTGAGAGTCCTTGGGGACCCTGTGAGCACCTGCAAACACATAAAAGAGTAAGCAACTGAATGTCTGCATGTGGCCAGCCATACATGCAGTACAGTAGACAGTCTCAGAATGAAATTGAAGAAGGTAGCCATAGTCTTCAAGAACATTTCTAGGAAAATTAAGTTGTTTTTTTTTTGTTTTTGTTTTTCTCATCCCACACACTTTTAAAGATTATCAGTCACAGAGACTGTTTTCCGTGAATTATTAATCAGACCTCCTTCAGTGTTTTCCGGCAAAAAGGACAGTGGGGGAAATGATTGTGCATACTTCTTCAAATTCTCAATATAACAGAAGCCCAGAAACAGACCCAGACAGTACTGCAAGGTGGTAGGTGCATTAGAGATCAGGCCCAACAGCAAAATGGCCGAAAATTAAGTTTTATGAACAAAATCCTCAATAGCGATTGTGAATGGTGTAGTAGAGAGTCTGACAGGAAGGTCTTTATCAGTGCCACATACCTAATTTCTTAACTGAAGAAACCCTTTCTCCCCAGGGGCAGGAGGCCTAGAATGCTGCTCATGTTCCCTTGGGCTGTGGCTCATTGGCACCACTTCAACCAACATCAGAATGTGTGAAGGAATTACTCACTCTTTATTAGTGTGAGAGGGATATTAAAAACTGTAAAAACCCTCTGAAGCTCTCAAAGACTTTTCTGCCATAATAGGATTGGTCCTCCTGGGTTCTTAAAGCTCTATACACTCAGCTACATGCAAGAAGCAATGACATATTGTGAGTACTATCTCAACACATCCCCAAAAGGAAAATCCTATTTGACATCTCACCTGTGACTGTGAGTCAGGCCATTTTATACATGTTAGCAACATATTACTAGCAGGTATTATGGTCATTTGATGAGGTTTGGGATAGTGCTGTGTCAGAAGTGGTGTGCTGAGTGTTCTGCCCACCAAGCCTCTTTGCCTGTGATTTCCATAGCTTCAGAAACACTTCGAGGTAGTCAGCTTATCAAAATACTCAGAAAACTGTAAGAACTATGAAGGCTGTGAATTTTCCTCATTATATTATCTACTGTGTTGACTGAGACGCTGTGATTGTTATGAAAGAGGGGGTTGAGGCAGAGAGAAAGGTAGAGAGAGATAAAAATAAAGACTTTGATGTCAGGGCTCCCACCTTCTGATTTAGACATTCCTAAATGAGATCCAGGTTGTTTCTATGCACTCTTTAGTCTTAATAACTGGAGAATAAAAGCCTTCCCATGTACTTTTTAGTGTTTCTGGTTACTTCTAATACTCTTCCTTGAATCTGTTCATTCTGATTCCAGCCCCACTTCTCGGATTATTCTGTCTAAGAAGTTTCCGAGCAAAAGCAAAAACAAACAAACAAAACAAAAATACTTGAGGTGAAGTCTGACTTTCAAATGAAAACACTCTATTTAATATTTAAAAATCCACCCTGTGAAAATAATATGGTCATATTCCAGGGTCTCCCCTCTGAGCAAATTGTGGTGGTTTATGTGAGAGATTTCTGGATTCTAGCTGCACTGTTCTATCAGATGAAAGTTTCCTACAGAATCTCCCATGTCTAAAGGATGACATATTGACCAGCAGAGGGTACCACAGGTGGTTTACACTAGGTTTTAGAGAAAATGCCTTGGAGAAAATAGCTTTTATTAAATCAACACTCATTATTTTTTGTTTTATTATTTAAATTGGAAATACGTTCTTCCTAGTACTGTTGTTACTGGGGCTTTATTATTTAAACTTCAGTAAGACAAAGAGGTAAAACGGGCTCAGATACTTAATAGGCCAAGCATCATTTTGTGTGTGTGTGTGTGTGTGTGTGTGTGTGTGTGTGTGTGTGTGTGTGTTGTCCAGACATCTAAACATTGGTGTGTTTAGTCCAGACATCTACTTCTTTCCATCTTACATTTAGAGACAAGGTCTCTCACTGAACCTAGAATTTATTGATCAGAAAAGACTAGCTGATCATCAATCTCGAGGGATGCCCTAACCCTGCCACTCCAGCTCTGTGTATTGTATGCATGTGCCACTGCACTCAGGGGTTTCCCAGCGAGGATCATGTTGGTAATTTACTAATGTGGTAGATCCTCTCATACAGTTTCAGGAATTTCATGTGGTTTTCTGTTCTCTCCCATACATTGCAAAGTGTGTCATTTTAGAGTAACGATTCCACTTGGGGTTTCTTTGCTGAGTCAATCTTCATGTCTACAAGTAAGTTCATGTAGGACTGATTTTATCAGCAGGCATTTTTCTATCCATCTTTCCTAAATGATTATCTGGCTAAATAAAGCAATGGTTGTGTTTTTTCAAGACTTTAGTTGTCTACACACTTTTCCTTCTGAGGACCAGATTTAGCACAGCAGTGAGATAATGTCATGTTTGAGGTTAAGTATATAATACACTGCCATTGAGATCTGACTGTCTCTCCCTGTATGGAGGGCATAAGCACAGTGGTGAAGTATGCCTTCTCAGATCACTTCCCTAGGATTCTGGCTTTGTCCCAAAACACTGCTTTGTAAAATATTTCTAGTAAAATATTTCTTTTTCTCTTTTTTTAAGAGTAGCTCATTATCTACTTCCTGATGTGACCTCAGACTTGCCTTCTGTTACAAAAATCAGAGAGAAGCCTCATACAGTTAACATGCAGGCAAAATGATTGAACTCTTTATTACATTGGAAGGTCTCAAGTTCAAATCCCTCTTGCATCAATTACTGTATGTATGATATAAGCAAGTTATAAAATGACCCTCTATCTCCATATCCTCATCTGTAAAATAAAAATTGAAACAGTTCTACCCTCCTGATGCCCTTAAAACATTGAGTGTATTAGTGGTTTTTAATTATATCTTTGGCAAATAAATAAATAAATAAATAAATAAATAAATAAGGAACTGCTTTTAAAATTACGAGTTAAAAACATTTACTAGAAAAATCGAAGTGAACTACTCCCAGGTGAATGATACAAATATTTGCTCAAGAGTTCAATGAAACAATGGGTTGCTATTTGGGAATTGTCATCTTTGAAAGAGTGGCCTTTCTTTGTGAACTTGTCACAGCAACCTCTGACCTAAGATAAATGGTATGTAGTTTTCATGGAATGTGAACCCTAGACTAGTTCATGTGCTGCAAACTTCACTCTCCAGGAGCTCAGTTCTTTACTCAATGGGTATAGAAACAAATACTACATCTTTTTTGACATGCCTGGAATAGACCTGAACGTGTCTTAAGGAAAAGACATCCTAAAACACATCTTCAAACTGAATATTAAATCTCAAGGTTACATTGAGTGAATGGATCACTACCATCCTTTTCTTAAGTTCAGTTTTAATGAATAAGATGACACAGCAAAGGGGGTACATGTGCTTCCATGCCAGTTCATGAATGTTACACAGTAGCTATCTGTGGAAGCTCTCTGTAAGCAGTAACTGTTCGGTCATTCCAGCTCAAATGACAAGCCATGGTTAATTTTCAAAACTCCATGAGATATGTTTTTCTTGTACAAATATTAACATAAATATTAAATTTTATGGGTAAGATTGGAAGGTTGAGCATCCAATATTCATAAGAGTACTAGGGTGATTGTCTCTGTATGCTTCATGTGTGAGAGTTGCTATTGTGAATCTGTCAAATGGCACCCACTTTATCAAATCTTGCAGGCACAGATGTATGCAGCATCCTGTGTGTCTGATATTTGCAATTCCTTCTCCTTTTCTTTGTTGGCCTAGCTAGAGTTTTACCATTTTAAAATCCTTTCTCCCAGAATCTACTTTGGGTTTCATGGATTCCCCAATGCTCTCATTATTTTCAGTGTCAATGGCTCCTGTTCTGATCATGACCACTTTCTTCTTGGTTGAGACTCAGTTATTTTTCTCTGGATTCAAAATTGCAGGGACCAGGTATGGGTTTTAGATTATTTTTATATATAATGTATATGTTTCTCTGTAAATACTTTTTCTGCATCTTACAAATTTTTGACATTTCACATAATTTGATGCTTTGTATTTCACATACATATATTAACAGTTATGTCATTTTCCTCCAAGTATTAACCCCTCATGCCCAAGCTCTACTTATCTTCAATTGGTTTTATTCAATAAAAGGAGGCACAATGTATCTTTCCCCATTTTCTTGCCCTCACCCCTAATACTCACCTTTAAAGCCATGTTATGTGTATGATGTGTTCCTAAAGACTGTTTTCTTTATGTACTTTGGACATGTTGGTCTTATGCTTAGTTTATTTCTGCTATTTACATGTAATTGCTTATTCAAGTGGATTTTTAGTCACTGGAGTAGTAATTCTTTGGAAATCACTACATCTATTTTTCCTTGATTTTTGTTTTTGACCTCTGCTTTTAGTTGAGCGTGCAGTGCAGCTCAGTTTGTCCTCATTCTATATCAATTACAATTCATTCTTTCTATTACTTGTTTATTTGGGATTTTGTTTTTTGTTTGTTTGTTTTTGGGGTAGTGGCTTTGCTTATATTTTTTCCTCTTTTCATTCCCTTGAATTTCTGCTTGGATATTACCAGCTAACAACTGCCAGGTCCCTTCCCTCATTTACATCCATGTCCAACCTACCAGTCATTCCCAATAAACATATTTTGCATTTCATTAATAACACTTTAATTCTAGCTCTCCATTTGACTCTTTTTGCAAAGCAGCAAAGTATCTCTCTGCTTATGTCTATCAGTGTGTCTTCTATACTGCCCACCTTGTCATCTGCACTCTTAATATATCAACCATAACCACTCTAAGTACTCTATCTAGTGTGTGACTCGTTTTAAAGTCCCAACCTAGCAACACCAACTTCTGCCAGATGGGAATGTATTGGTACACTGTTTCTTTGGTTTTGGTTTTTTTGTTTTGTTTTGTTTTGTTTTTTAAAGATTTATTTATTTATTATGTATACAGTATTCTGCTGGCATGTATCCCTGCAGTCTAGAAGAGGGAGCCTGACCTCATTACAGATAGTTGTGAGCCACCATGTGGGTGCTGGGAATTGAACTCAGGACCTCTGGAAGAGCAGTCAGCATTCTTAACCTCTGAGCCATCACTCCAGCCCCTGTTTCTTTGTTTTTTGTTGTTTCTTATTGTTTAATTTGTTGTGTTTTCCCTTGATTATTCTAGTTTTGCCTATTCATAGGAAATGAAGTAAATAGGACCTGGGTGTAGAGATTTGTCTCCATCTGGCTAGGGATGGGACTGTGTTTGAAAATTTATAACCACAGGTGTCAGTGTTTTGACTCCATCCACAGAGAGAAAGCCACCTTGTTACAATTTTCATCAGGAGTCCATGCACACTACAGAGGAACTTCTTGGTGTAAAGTGACACATAGCAGAGGTTTTATGGATCCCATAGGGTAATATGTTCAGGACTCCCCACTGCCTATGATTACTTTTTTATTCCAGTAGTCACTTCTTTTCTTTTTCTTCTGTTCTCTTGGTTGTAATATTTTTAATCTGCTTCTATGGAGTCCTGACACTTAGTCACTATGACTTTTCCACTCAGGAGACATAATAGCCAATGATGGCATACCCCTTGGTGAAGATTTCCTCCCCCTGAACTCTTTTCATCAAGAAAGTTCATGTAGGGAAAACATGTTTTATATAGAAAGGGATCTGGAACACTTCACATTGATCAATCATGCATTTGCTAAGTCAAAAATAAGAAAGAGATCAAAATGTAGTGCAAAATTTCACTATTTAGCACGAGGAGGGATGCCTGGAAGAAAAAGCAAGAGTAGTATGCATTTGAGGTCTTCTCATGCATTCAAACTAGCCTAAGCAATTAACCAAAAAATTTTATCTTAGCGTCCCCTTCATATGTGGCTTGTGACTGATTCTCTTGACAAGCCCATCATGGTAGTGACTCATGGAACATGTCTCTCTTTTCCAGGTATACTTTTTACCTGAGAGCCCTTTTCTCTGATGAATGAAGATGTGCCATTAATTTGTTTTTACTTCATTTAGCCTTTTATTGTTAGACTACAATGGCAACCTTGGTTGCTACTGTTGCCTAATCTCCAGCCTACATTCTCTTCTGAATGTTATAATTTTAAAAATATTTACAATTCATAGGTGACTGATAGTTTCTATGACAAACAAATTCAAGAATCACTTAAGAACTAATACTAAATGTGAAATTTCCAAATTCCCTTTTTTAAATATTTGCTGTAATGTTTGGAGCATTACATTATATAAATATTCTCTGCAGTATTATGTTGGATAAATTTTTGCTCAATTTTAGAAATGTAAGTATTTTAAATTATATTTTACCATATGGACTAGCTGGCAACAGTCAGTATCACTATTTGTAACTTGATTTATAAACTATTATGAGGTTTATATATTAATATTCATCACAATCTATGCAGATTATTATAAAATACAACTTCAACTACCAGGTTATTTAAACACAGCATACAGTTTTTTTCCCTTGGTTCAAGAGGCTGCAAGTACAAGCTCAGGATGCTGGGAGATCTGTGCTTGAGACAGGCCATTTCCTGGTTTGCAGTCTCTTCTGGCCATACTCTAATATGGTGGAAGGATCAAATAATGCTCTCAGACTTCTCTCTGTGGATACATTTTACATTCCTGGATGTTGTGCCACAAGTGCCTCCCAGTATTCTGCCAAATATTGTCACCTTGGAGTCTAGATTTCAACAAGTGGATTTAGGGAAGAAATGACATTCACTTAGCATTTTCTGAAAATTAATTTGAAACATAGCATTATGGATACTAAAAATTAATTCTTTTAAAAAATGAAACTCTAGTAATCTGGTAGTTCGTATTACAAGTACATGTTTATCCTCACAATTTCTGTGTTATATCATTTCCCTGCATCTGTTTGTATATGGACGAGGTCCCAGGTACTGGAGAGTGACTGCACAGACCTGCAGGTGGATGGCAGCTATTCTTGAAGGTCACCAGGGAGATGCTTACTGGCTGTTGTGCAGGATTTTTTAGATAATTTGATGACTTCAGACACAACATAAGTATCTGTTTCCCAGAAATAGTCCTCCATGATTTTACAAGATTAATATTTAGGCCTATGTCACTGTTACCAACAGTCCATAGTAATTTCCCTTAATATCAAGTCAGTAAAAAGTCTATGACCAACACCTGCCCTTAGTTGCCTCCAGGGGTGGCAGACTCCTCCTGACGGAAGCATTTTGAGCTCCTGTGGGGAAGTGATTATATAATTCTTAGAATAAATAATCTTTCAAAACCTCCAGAAGAGGTTTGATCTGGCAAATCCCCAAACCACCATGAAGCTGAGTCAACCATGGGGTGGTGGTGGATGATTTTGAATCCAGTCCTGAATCAACTCTTCTACAGTCACGAAAATGTATACTTGAGTGTCTATAGATTGATAACAACATGTGGGTAGAAATCAATTTGGTTTTTGAAGAGTCACCATTACCAACATCTACTCTCAGCCAACACTACTGTGGAAGGTACTTCTGAATATATTGGGTGTTTGCAAAATAATGACTTTAAGGTATCCACATATATGAATTTTCCCCCTCTAGTCCAATTTGAGGAAGAGGAAGACTAATTTATAGTTCATGACTCAGTTTCTTAATTTTGCTTGTTATATAAAAAGTGTTTTGTTCTGTTTTGATCACAAAATCACACACACACACACACACACACACACACACACACACACACACACACTGTGTATAATGATGAATGATGTACATAATGCCACTTACTTGTCCCTTACTAAGATGTTAGTGGCATTTTTGCTATTTATAATAAATGCATGAATAAGCCTTATGGGCCAAGTAATTCTATCTTAAAGCTATTAACCACAACATAAATCTGGTGCTTGTCTTTGCCCCTGTTGAACAAGTTGTACCAATAGTCTCTTAAATATATAATGTGCAAGAGGAAGCAGTTACAATCCTCTCAGCCAGTAGAAGAAAGTGATGCTACTTTTGAACTTCTACAGTGTTCCAGGCCCTCTGTTAGCCACATCAGCCATCTGAGATCTTTAGGTCCCATCCAGCATGCAAAAATAGTTCAATCTCTGAACATTCTAGATGAGGAAATCGAGCTTCCAAAAAGTTAATGAAGCTTGCCAAAAAAATGAGATAATTAGTGGGAGAAAAACTGAATCCCAGCACTTCACAGGCCAGTCACAAAGCCAGTGCTTTTCTAGTACTTATCACAGCCTCAGAGAATAAAAAGAGAGGCTTCTCAGAATTAGTGTGTTCACTCACCCAGCTAGGGGGAGGCCTGCTTTCCAAGCTAATGCTGACATCACTGAGGAAAACACCTGGAGGCAGCTGACTGAACCAAAATGACATTAGAGCTTAGGAACAAGCCTCTAGAAGGGGAGGAAGATGACCATCAGTTTGGAGATTTTAGTCAGAGGAAAGATGGTGAGGAGAGAAGAGGCTCATCCAATGAGCTGGACATCACAACCCTCACGTCAGGTGATGACAGAGCATTTCTCAGCCCTATCTTCAGCACCCCAAGCCTGCATTTTTCCCAGCCACTCACTGGGTGTTAGCTCAACTTCCTCTTGTGTCCTGCTCGATGCTGACTACATGTAGGCCTAATACCATACTTTTCTTATCTCTAGGGTTTTTTTTCCCCCTTCAAGATAAACAGAGTAACTGCCAGCGATTTCATGTAGTTTGAAAGGCTGTATAAATACCATGTCACTGATGAAATGATAACCACCATTCATCAGTATGAGCTAGAGAATGAATATTCCCAGAGTCCCATTTCCAACAGAAAACTATGCCATCAGCAGACACTACAAGGACAAGTCTCCAGCATGTGTCTATGGGTCATTTCATCATTCTTTACCTACATGGTTTCATCACCAAGACCAAGTTCTTTTCTCACCAGATGCATGCTGTAGACTAGAATTCCATTCTCAGACATTTCCCGAGTATAATTAATCTTAGAAAGAACCGTTAACAAACTAGCAGGCAAGGGAATTGTCCACGTGTTTCCATAATCATGTACATAGTGCCAAGTCACACACTAACCCTTCTTCCATATTCTTCAGGGCATCGTAATGAGGAGGGCTCTTCTAGCCAGCAGCTGCCAGGGATACTACTGTTTGGACAGAACCCAATTATGGTGCATCCTTCTTAATTAATGTAATTATCAAAGGAATCTATAAAAATAGGGCTCTAATTAATTGTATCCAATTAAGATTTAAAATTATAAATCCAGTGATTATAATTTCATGTATTAGGTGTGATATTGCAATTCATGAGAAATACTTCTGCTGGAGACAAATGGCAATTTGGTACTTAAATTAGCAGAAAGAAAGATTTTAAACTTATGGATATTAAGTTAGGTCTTTAAGATTGTGGCTGACAAATGAAGGTTAGGTGTCCTGAAAACTCACCATCATATATATGAAAATTATTTACAACTATGTAAATATATAATGCATGCATATCTACTTATATGCCATATAAATATGAATTTATATTTAACCTATTGAACTTCAAGTTTAATTCTAGGAATGGTTTCTCCTTCAAAACATGTTGAAGGGCAAATAGAAAAAAATGTAATATTGTGACACAGATATGAAAAGAAAGGGTTAGCAGGGACTTAGTATTATTGAGGTAAGCATACACTAAGGGGCACAAAAGCATTTTATTCTCACACACCGAAGTTTCCCCTTCTGTCTCTGGTTCCCACCAGATCTTCTGCTAGGCTCCAGTCCATACCAATAAACCCAGGGAGGCAAAATGTAATAAAAATTAGATGGTCACATCTTCAGAAGTATTGTGGATTTTCTAAGCTTATATAACAAGCTAAAAAAAGTTCAGTTCATATACAAGAGTAGCATAGGAGAAATTCTGCAAGGCAGACCCTGGAACATTCATAACTTAGCCCACCTTTATTCCACACACTTTGACTAACATCACAAGAAAGACCAGTGATATTCCCCAAGACAGATGGAAGGTACCTTATGCAAGAAAGTGGGATGCTTTCTCTCTGATGTCAAAATGCTGGGCAGGAGCCACTGTAATTCATTTTCATAAATGTCCTAAAGGCTATTTAGCTCCTTGTGTCTAATAAGGTCATGCTAAATTAGGTCTTACAGATTGTGGCTGCCAAATGAAGGGCATGGGATCAAAAAGCTCACCATCATACATAGGAGAATTATTTATATACATATAAATATATAATGCATACATATACACAGACACACATATGTATGTATTATACATGCATAAACATTTATATTTAATGCATATGCACACATAAAAGAAAATGTAACACAAACACTGATTTTGTTATCATACTCTAGTAGCAGAGTTTCCTCCATGGATTTATTATTTTTGTGAAAAGGGGTGTCTTAAACATTTACATATAGACTAACAACCACAGGTTCCGATATACATTTAGACACTGAAGTGTTCTGCACTAAAACATCAAATTTAGGAGAAAAAGCATATTTGCATGTTATCTTTCTTGCTCATGCCTGGTCCCAGCATGTGTTTTCTTCCTAGTGTTTCCATGAACCAGTACACACAGAGGAGACAGCACTGAGTTTTCCTGGGCCGTCTGCAGCAGAAGGTGAAGCAGAAAGCAGGGATGATGACTGCATCAATTTAACTCTCAATTATGAGCTCCCAAGCCTCCTGAGCAGACCCAAGGGAGGGGAGAATTAAAGCCTCAGGCTGTGGGACTGGGAAGATTACAGAGCCTCACACACACACACCTTCTCCAGGTCTGGAGACAGACATTCATTTGGATATGACTGGCAGAGGCTCAAACTTTCAACAGAGACACTTGATGCATAGAAGACTTGGCACTGTGGCCACATGGAGACCCATCTGTCACAGTGGCATCCTGCCGATTTCAAAGTTGCTTGAATCTTTTCAGCAAACTCTAGGTACCAGGCGGGAGTGGATCATCCCAGGGAGTCAGTGTAGAATCCCAAGTGTCATCCTTTTCATGGGAAGCTCCACTCTCCTGCCACCCAACCCTGCCCAGTGTCTTAAATGAAGCTCACCTGTAGCCACTTGTGTACAGAGTGAGCTCCATTTGCCCTGGAAAGGCAAAGCCAGATCTTCAAAGGATATCCCAATGCCAAAAAGACAGGTGGTGTTCAGCAGGCATCTGATGAAGTCAGGAAGATAACTCAGGGCATAAAAATGTTTTCATAAAAGAAAGTAGAGTACTCTCCACAGGAACACTTTGAGGGCATTCTGTCTATGGCCACAATTATGGAGCTAAATCGAATGTTAGCACATTTGGGTTGCAAGAACATGGGCTAATTCTGAATTAAGGACTTGTTCTCAGCATCAGCAGATATTGCTGGCAGTGCTCAGGGGTGACTTAAAAATAAGACACAACCTTTTGTAAAGCATGTCCTGGTGACAGAACTGCATGCACTGGAATGCCAAATGCAGTGTCCAGTCCTCAAGTCAACATGAACGCTTTTGTTCATTTGCAGAATGCATCTTCTTCCTGCTTTTGAATTGAAATCTGAAGACTGAAGACAGTTGTCTAGGAATGGAAAATGTACATGTGCCCTTCAAATTCCATAATTTTGTTTTCCGTAACAGCTGACTTAAAACCCATTGTGCACATAGGCCACATTTCCTTTAATCATTCTTCTGTTGGCAGACATCTAGACCAGTGCCATCTCCCTGTTATTATGATCAGCATAGCCATGAACAATGATGGTGAGTGTCTCTGTGGAGGGGCACAGAGAGGGGACGCAGTCCCAGAAAGACATAGCCACAAATTCTCTCTCATCTTTTCATCCTAAACTTTAACATTTGGATATATTTTAAGAAGGCTTGTAGAGATGGTTACTATCAAATCACAGAGGAGACCACAAGAGGAGTGAAAGACATGGTGGATAAAGACAAAAAGAAATTTTGTTTTCAAAAATGCCATGAAACCTAATTCCTTGTAAAGTAATTTTTTTTAATGCATGTAGTGATCAACACTTACCTTCAGAGTGGAGTGATGCAGGAACTGGAAAAGTTTAACTAACAGACTCTCCTGCTTTCAAACTCTTCAGTCAGAAATCCCCACTGCAAATATGTTGTAAAAGAAAAGTCTGAGAATTGTCTTTAAGGGTGATTATATTTAATCAACTCTTCTATGTTACTATGGCTGTGGGGACATTATGTGAAAGGTAAGGCTGTCCTGAACCTGGGATAGAAACTAAGCTCTATGGCAGTGGTTTTCAACCTCCCTAATGCTGAGACCCTTTAATACAGTTCTTCATGTTGTGGTCACTCCCCCCAAGCATAAAATTATTTCAATGCTACTTCATAACTGCAATTTTGCTACTGTTAATAAAGTGTAATATAAATATCTGATATGCAGGATATCTGATATATGACTACTGTGAAAGAGTCCTTAGGCAACCCCAAGGGGGTCACAAGACCCACAGGTTGAGAACCACTGCCCTAGACTAATATTGAAAGTGGACCACATACTATCCAGAACCCTGAGGACATTTTACTCCTAAAGAAGATGTTCCTCTACCACCATCAAACTCACATCTCTTGACTATACAATGTCTCATTCTCTCTAGTGCTGATACTACAGTTGATTCCACCATTCTTAAATTTTTCTATGGTGCTGTGGATCCAGGCTTAGGTGCTCATGCTTGTACAACAAGAGCTTTCACAGCTGAGCCATCTTCTCAGCCCCCTACTGCATCTTATCAATAATAAAAGCAGTATTTGAAACTAAAGAAAAAAATAAATCAGAACATGTAGAACTGAATGAAGGCCACTCATGAGGCAGGTGTCACACAAACCTGCAGTATTTGTAAGATATGATGGGATATTTCCTGACAAGTTTGTGTCCATGAAGCACAATTTCTAGACTGCTCAAAGTATTTATCTCTTTCTCTAAGAAGTCTATTATAAATAATTATTCTCATGGTAGTTTCTAACAACTTCTCTGAGTGATAGATTTTGTAATCTATCTTGTAATCTCCACAGAGCAAAGTTGTGATATTAATTATTAAATCTTAAAGAAGACATGAAATGCACACTGGAAAGGTTAGTCTAAACATCTAGAATACATGCTTGATTCTTAAAATCAAGTCAGATAATTATTATTCCATAGAGAAATGCCAAATGCCACTCTCCCATGAGATCATTTGACTTGATGGTCATGGATGGAATTACTTAACTATCTCTTAGACACTGTATTTGTGGCTAAGGCTCAGAACCTTCCACTTCCCAAAGAACCTATACTATTCCATATCGTGTATACGGAGGTTTGTGGGACTGTCCAAAAGCATTGTACTGTCATCACCCCCCAATTAGAGGTGTGGAGTGTGGAACACAGTGGTCTATTATGTAGCAATACTGGGAAAAACTAAATTATACCCTCAAATCTATTTTAGTCTTCCAAAACTGCCTCAAAAGTAATGATTATTTTGCATGAAATGTGATGTAGAATGTGATTTTATAGGATTTTTATTTTCTTTAAGCCCATTCTAAAAAAACACAAGCATCTCCCTATATTGTCCTCTATGTATGTAGTATTTTGCATAAATATATATGCACTTATAGGGAGTGACCTCTTTGCCCACACTTTGCCAAGCAAAGGGAACATTGTCTCAGCAAGACCTACAAAACCTTGAATGACAGGTGTGTGTAGCATGAGATCCTAGACTTTTTCTAAGCTTTCTAGAAGGCTGCCAAGCATCACGAAGGACTCTGCAGGATGAGTTTCTTATCAACATAGCAGGAACTTGAGCTGTTCGTTGATCAAGTCTTCCTTGCAGCTAGTGTACCTCCCTTTGATCCTCTTCTTATTCCAAACACTCATGTATGTGGGAGCAAACACTTTCTGTAACCAAAATACAGTCACATCCATAACTCTCCCCACCTTTGCCCAAAGTTACATGGAGAGCTTCTGTGGAGGCAGAATTGTAAGAAGTTTGGAACTTGGGAGAATATCATAAATGGAATTAGTAAGAGTATCAACTGTGCTGGCATGGAGTTGGGATTCCGTGTTGCAAAGTGTCTTGCATGAGTTTTAACTGTGGATAGAAACTCTTCATATTTTCTTTCCTCCTCCTCCTCCTCCTCCTCCTCCTCCTCCTCCTCCTCCTCCTCCTCCTCCTCCTCCTCCTCCTCCTCTTTCTCCTCCTCCTCCTCTTTTTCCTCCTCTTTCTCCTCCTCCTCCTCTTTTTCCTCCTCTTTCTCCTCCTCCTCCTCCTCTTCCTCTTCCTCCTCCTCCTCTTCTCCCCATACTATTCCTTATCCTCCTCTTGCTCCCCTTTCTCCTCTTCTTCCTCTTTTTCTCTTCATCCCGCTCTTTTTATCCACTACCATTCCCTCCTCCTCCTCTTGTTTAGCAATAATCTATTTTAATTGATGGCTAGCGTTGCATATTTTCACTTGCAGTGCACAACCTTGTCATTTAAAAGCATATGCACATGGCAGAATGATCAAGTGTATCCTATTACCACATGAACTGCCTTATGTAATTAGTACAAAAAGGCTTGATAGTTAGAATGAAGCCTCTTTTAAATTAGTTGTGGACAGGATAAGGCTGTGGACTGTGGGCTTTCATCCTGTAAGGCTCCCTTTAAGCACAACGATCAAGGAAAAGCTCCCACAAGAAGACCAGTGATGAGGGTTCAGACCATCCCAGGAGCTCAGGTGGCTGTCTCAGGGGAGAAGCCCTTCTGCAGCCCTAAGACTTAATGCTCTGAAACTGTAAGGAAGATGAAAATAATTGCAGCAGGGGGCTTTTTGCAATACTCAGTTGGATAGGGCAAATTCTGTCTGGCATGAACCCTGTCACATCTGCACTATTACCTTGCATGGGTACCTCAGGTTTGCAGCTCCAGCAGCTAGCAAGCCACACTGAAATGTGAAAACAATAATAATTTCAGAGTTTAGAATATGCTTTCTTTCTCCTTTTGCATCACAGTTCACTTGAAATGGACTTCATTATTAGAGGAGGGGTGTGGGACTGACAGGGGCCACTTTTATCCTGGAGCTCCTTAGCTGCGCTAGTAGCCAGTCTCATACAGCAAAATGTGTTTGGCAGTTTCTATGCTGAGCAAGGATTTGACATGCTCCGTTAATGCAAATATGGGGCACAATTTCTTTTAAGATTTACATGTTTTATTTATCTTTATATGACTAAGATAATTGCAAATACTTTATAAGGTAATTTAGTCAAGATATTTCATCTCATATAAAAATTTAACTGCCTTATGTAAACAGAGCATTCCTATTAAAATTTTGAAATGTTTCCATGCCATTTTTTTTTGTTTTGCTAGAGATCAATCTATATGGAGTTTTGAATAAAAGATTTCTTACCCAAAATGTTAAACAGGAAATCCACATAGAATATGCATAGATGGGATGCTATCTGAGAGTCATTAATTTTAGGATTTGTATCTATATGTGTTGCACAAGTGTTTATGTGTTCATATGTGTGATCACATGAGCACATGTGGAATTCAAAGATCAATATCATCAGGTGTCTGCCTCTTCTAGTCTTCACCTGATTTGTGGTGATGCTCACTGACCCTAGGGCTCAGCCATGTGGGTAAGAAGCTGTTCAGTGAGCTCCTGGTATCCACTTATCTCAGCCTCCTGGGTGCTGGAATCACAGGTGCAGGTCTTCATACTTGGCTTTTAAGGTGGGTGTTGGAAATGTGACCTCAAGTTCTCAAAAATGTGTGGCAAGCACTTAAACAACTGAACCATCTTCCCAACATCAGAATTTTCAAAGATGAGGAAGGAAGATAATTCTCCCATGTTTTCACACACAGCAACAGACAGTAGAGATATGAACCCAGATCTTCTCTGAAAATCTCATCCACTCTGCATCATGGAATTCAATGATCTTTATACTCACCTTACTGTGAATGCTGCACAAATCACTTAAACAAGTTTCTGTAATGAATGGTATGAGTGACCTATATACAAGAGGTGCATTGACTGATTTTCAAATTTTTTGGAATACCTCATGATTTTAAACTGGAATCCTGAGTTTGGATTTGAGAATGCTAGCTTGTGATTTATTTAATCTCTGAACTCTGGACCATGAAGAAAAGCTCCTAGATTCCTTTATCAGAGATTAACACACATGATCACTGACAATTTGAGATGTGTGATTCACTGTGATTTGATTTGTACTTGTAAAAATGGCTCACACAATGACCTTAATTTCCAGATGCTAGCATTCTGTGCATAACTTGGTCAGATGTGTTCATAGTTATAAGACTCCTGTTTAGAGAATATTACATTTGTAACTGAATTAAAACTTAGCCTGTGTAGTAAACATCTAAAATACATTGTTCTGGGCTGCAGATACATCTCAGTTGGGAAAGTACTTGCCTAAGGTACAGGAAGCCTCAGGCTTGATACCCAGCACTACATAAAGGAGGCATGGTGGTATGTGACTGTTATCCTGGCACTTGGAAGGTAGAAGAAGGAAGACCAGGAACTTGGATTTATCCTTGAATACATATTCATATACATACACGGATACACACAGACACACACACACACACACACACACACACACATCTATACACACACATGCACACATACATGATACACGATTGATGATAGATAGAATGATAGTTGTAGAAATAGTAAAAAGATAGAGATAGATATACATACACATATGTACATATCTTACGGAAATTCATTTCAATAACTTAAAAATCAACAATGTCATGTAATCAGTTACTTCTAGTCTTGTGCTCTTTCTAACAATCTCTATCTGAGGAAGTAAGTCCTGTTACATCCAATATAAAACATAGTTAGACACTTTATTTCTCTGCATTTACTCACTGACAGCCAAAAGTTCATATTTGTGTTTGAGTACATTTCAGCTGTTTATTGTTTTCAGATGAACACAAAAGGGAGAGCTCATAGACACAGCTAAATGACCAAACAAGCAAATAAACTAACACCTCTTTTGGGAAGAACTTCTGCTTATGAGTTTTCCTTAAATGATGCTTTATGACATTAATGCTGATATTCATGAGACCAACACATCATAACGCGGAAAGACGGCCCAGCACATCCAGACTGAAATATTTAAATTGCAGTGTAAGAAAACAAATTGCTGTCATGTCTACTTTTTTCTTGTGGAAAAATGAATAAATGGATGTATCAGATATAAACATGAATGTTTTATGGTCTTGAGTACAGGGGTAATAAAACACTCATCATTTCCTGTAATATTCTTCCCTCTGAGTCTGTCATAAGCTCTTTATCTCTACTATATTTTCTCTCTTTGAAAAATCTACACATTTAATAAGGCAATTCTCTCACCTTAATGTCACAGCCACATCTCCTGGAAACATGGAAATCTCAACACTGCATATAATATTCAGTGCATCAACTGTAGTCATCTTCAATTTTTGTTAAATGTCTTACTTTGGTAAGGAAGTGATAGTAGGGCTATAGAGGTTACTGAGTGGTTAAGAGTGCTTGCTGCTCTTGCAGAGGACTCAGAGTTCAGTTCCCAGTACCCTAGTGGGGACAATCACAACCACCTCTAAATCTAGAGGCAGGGCATGGGGACCACATACCTCACTTTTGTCCTCTCTGAGCACTGTACACAAACATGCACATGTTCACACATGCAAATAAAAACATGTACACACATATACAATAAAAATAAAACAAAACATATTAAGAAGTGGTAGGGATGCAAGAGGATAACATCAAAATGTAAAATTAAAGGACTGTATATGTCCTCAAATTCGTAAATCCCTATGAAATAATGTATATGACAGGCGTTTTGCTTTCTCTTTCCTTAGCTAGCACCAACAACCAATGGAGATTTTGCAACCTACACTGAGCCTTGTTTTGTTTTGTTTTGTTTTGTTTTATCTCCCTTGTATTTATCCCTCTATCTGCATTGTCTACATCCTACTGGCCTATGTTTTTGCCTAGTGTTTCTCTCTAGAAAGTCTACAAATCTATTTAAATAATTTGCTGTCAGTAGAGTTTTAGGATTTTTGTTTTTGATATAGTAAGCAAATATGCCTTTAAGTTGACTTATAAGCCATTTACTTAGACCACAGCAAAGGCTTGAAAAGAAAGGAACTAGTCATTCACGGGACGTCTATGTTCTTCCTACAGGACCAGGAACTACACATCCTGTCCTAGTTGTGCTTTTTGGTGAAGCCCCAAACAGAACTGTATCATTTGCTTTAAATCCAGTGCTTAGTCCTGACACAAGCACAGAGAGCCATCAGCAGCCTGTAGTAGAGGATGACTACATGGGCCTCAATACCGGAGTTCCTGGGATCAAGTCTACTCAGATGCGCATCCAGCTGTGATGATCACCCTTTGTCCCATATCAACTTAACCATTGAGGATTGTGGGTGCTATATAGAGCAACACTTTAGAAAATGGCCCTGAATTGGCATTAGGCTGTCCTGGGTGGGGAGAAGCTGCATAAGGCCCACGACTCCTGGTTAAGCCAGGTAAAGAGCAATAAGGATGGGAGCCAAGGGCATGAAATGGAAAGTGCAGTAAGTGCCAGGGGAGACATGTGGCAGACAGCTAGCAGCCGTGTGTTCCCTCAAACACCATCCTAAACACCATGAATTTTTACTTGATTCTTGTTTTCCTTATGTTAACCAGCAATCCTGTGACCTCTAATATCAGGATGTCCCTAGAATCGGGCTGAGATTTCCCACAAGTGTCAGAATATTACAGTACACCACATTCGCGCTAGAATGAAAATTCCTCTAGACATTATCTGGATCACATCTAGAGCAATTCCTTCAAAAGCAACTATGCTAGAAAATCCTTAGCCAGTCACCAAGTTCCTAGAAGAAAAAAGAAAAGAAAGAAAAGACAAAGAAAAAGTAAAATTCCTTCAACTGTACAAATATTCAACTTGGCTCTGCTCCCCCACCCCCACATGGCTTGTCTCAAATATCTCCCAGAAGTCTTAAGTTGAAGGATTAGTCATCAACCTGTTGTACAATCAAGTAATAGAACTTTCAGTAGTGAGGGCAATAGTAGTTAAGACATTAGGGGTGCAGCCCTGGAGGGGATTCTCAGACTATGAAATCTGCTTCTCTCTTGTCCTTTCTCTCTCCTCCTGGCCACCATGAGGTAAACATCTCTGCTGTCACATAATGCCTTCTATTAGGTTCTGCTTCCACATAGGCCTGAAATAACCATGGACTGACATACTTGACTCTGTGAACCAAAACAATTCTTTCTCATTTGCCACAGGCATGGGCACCTGACTACCACATTCTCTGAACTCCATTGTAGCAATCTTCTCCTCAGCTCTCTGCTGTACCTCCTTGGCTGTCATGCAGCCCCAGACCAGCAGAGTACATCTCACAGCTTCTGCCATGTGTGAAAACTAGATGTTTTCCTCCGGCAGGCTACCAGACTCCTTACCCCATGGCTCCCAGGGTCTCAAGTCAAAAAGAGCCCTTTGCACAGGAAATTTTTATCTGTCCACCCATGTGTACACTTAGTACCATCTACATAGACTTCCATGATCATTAAGTCCAGTGGTTCCCAACCTTACTAATGCTGAGGCTTTTTAATACAGCCCCTCATGTTGTGGTGACCCCAAACCAAATTATTTCATAACCAACATAATATAGTTATTCATTCATAAATTTAATTGTCTCCTGTCATGAATTGTAATGTAAATATCTGGTATGTGACCCTGTGAGTTTGCAACCCACAAGTTGAGAACCACTGATTTAGTCACTAAGTATTCTATGAAAAGAGAAAGGAGTCTATTTTCTGTCATGCATGCATCTCTGATTACTGGAATTGGCACACCTCAGGGCCATAGAAATGTTTGTTTAATAAACATGTGAACTTGAACAAACTACATGACACACAAACACTAACATGGAGGAAAGGGCCCATGAAGTGAACCTTGACATTCTTCTAATCTTTGAGTCTGCTCTGCATAGCTGTGTAGAAACTCTGAGACAATGCCCTGGAGTGTGCTGCTGAGTGTGCCAACACCTCACACAAGCTCACACTCTAGCTAGTTTAATATCCCCCCACCCCATGACTGGCAAGGAAGGGAACACAATTACATTCATCACCTGTCTTCCCAAGAACTAGTTCCCGCCAAATCCCAAATACTAATATTCCCTACCCTGGGGATCACTTTTGAGGTCACTTATGTCTTAGCAGCTAATTTTTTAATCCTAAATGAAAGGAGTTAGCAGGCTGTGATAGACTGTGTGAATATAAACATAGAGAACAGAAATTTCAACAGAAAATTTCCCATTTGCCTTATTACCTTAGAATACAGCAGAGGTAGATTTACCACCTTTACATTTGTCTTTTCTGCCATTGATCCAGTGTACAGCATTACCCTGAACTTTAATCTTACAGCTGCTAGTGGGATTTGAGCTGAAATTTAAAGAATACATTAAGTATATATCTTTGCTTTTCATGGGTGGCCATACAGAGATGAATTTACAACTAAGCATGCCTGGCATAACTGGGCCATTCAAGATGGGTTTGACCTCAGTACTTACACAAGTACAAAGATTTCCTTTTGGAGTGGTATGATTGATTGTAATGGGTTAACATTCACTTTTATGTTAGATGTAGTCAAGTCATTTGGGGTAGAAACAGAAGACTGACATATAACTCACCTCCTTTCCTGAAGTAGTGCATTTGCTTTCAATTTTAAACATGCTTGTGGTAGAAATACTTTTGATATGGCATTCAGCTCTTCTATCTCTTGATGGGCTGAGTAAACCTGTCACCCCTTTACTAGTCTTAGACCAACTTCACGTCAAGGAACCTGGCAATATTATTGCTCAATGGTGCACTTATTTGTCAATGTCAAGTTCACAGCCTGATTCTCCATACAGCCCTGGTAAGGAGACACTATTCTAAATGGCATGCAATACAGATTCAGCCAATGGGGAGCAGTGGCCAAAGAGAAATGCCTGGCCTGCTGCTGACTTTATTAGAAAAACAGATGATCATTTAGTGGCTTCATTCTAAGCTAGATTTATCATGCAGGATGAAAAGAGCATTTCCCCAAATCTTGTTTCACTTTGAGAAAAGAATTCAATGCATGTTTCTGTCTGGAAGATCATGTAAAGCAAAACTAGATGGTGTACATTATTGAGCTGTTTCCAGCATGCTCCAATAATACAAGTAATGAATAGAGTGTGGCCATCCTATGAGGTAAGGTGAAGCTCAGAAACCCATTCACAGCTTTCAAATTGCTAAATGGTTTATGATGTGGTTTCATTTTTAGTTGTTTTCCAGCCCTGGTTTTATTGGTTGCCATACAGGCAGATATGCTTCTTATATATCCTTTGGACACAAGAATTTTTATGGAACAAATATTTATAAACCATGTGTCTATAGTACAAATTCAAGGTAAAATGAAGGACTAGAGGGCTGGAGAGCTGTATTCATGGTAAAAAGTGTTGGCTGCTCTTGGAGAAGACTGTAGTTTAGTTCCTAGTACATATATTGGCAGCCCACAACTTCCTGTAACTAAAGTTTCGGGGGATGTGGTGTCTCCCCACCTTCCAGGCTTTGTGGATGCCTATACTATCATGGTATAGACTAACACACACAAACACACAAAATAGAGATAAATCTTAAAAATATTAAATGCTACAACTATTTTGATAAAATAATATAAGTATTAATGGATAAAATGCAAGTTGCTCAGATCTACACACTGTATACTAAATAATGGCAGGGCTGCAATCATCAGAGTCACTTTCACATGGGACAGTTCACTCTTCAAGCTCAGCACTGCTGCTCCCACATATATGCATTAGCCAATAGTGAGATCTCTGCTTCATTTAAAACTGTAAACTGAAAAATTTCCCCTTCTTTTCAGAGGCTTCTTAAATATAACTTGTCTCTTGTTAGAAGGCTAGCTTTTATATAAAATTGTTTTTAAAAAGTAACATTTGGTATCAAGTAACTACCCACTTGGCATATAAAAAGAAACACTTCAGAAACTCTGATTTCAGAGCAGAGGATAGCCACGTGCTTGGTTTGTTCCTTCTGGGGACTCATGACACAGGCTTCCAAAATCTCTTTGGCAGTTTGTCTTTAAAAATATTATCTCATTAGGGCTGTGTTCAATTAAAATAATATAAATGAAAGGATTTAGTTGGATCCTAATTGAAAACAAGGCTCTCAGTTTACTATGTATCTACACCCTTGCTTGGAAATCCGGTATTTCACATTTTGGCAAAGAAAAGCATCAGTTGTGAGGGTTAGCGTGTTTTTTATGAGCTTTCTGGTGGAGTCTGATCCCATTGATACCAGTGAGGGCTTTTTGGCTTTTTGGACATAAATAGTTTTACATAAACAGTCACCATTAAAACAACACACCTTTGAAGTAATTTCAACCTCAAGTTGTAGATATTTATCAGAGGCATTCATCCTGTTCTCTACCACTTCGGATCCTTGCCTTCATGTCTTCTTGTCTCTAAGATGCCAATACCAGTTTCAGCAGTTCACTGCCCAAGAGTCACATCCTTGACATGACCCTAGCAAAATGCAGGAACTGAAGATGGAGTTTACAAACCAAAGAAAAATCCCCTAGTGTGCTGATGAAGACAAGCATTCCTTTTCTTTTCTCTCATACCCAAGGGCAGCAGCTAGTCAACAGAGTTAGCTAAGATCTCCAGTAGCTTAAACCTTGTCTGGGCAGCATGGAAGCCTGTGTGGCTTTCCTTCTTTCCCTTCCTTATTCCGTTTCAAATCCTTTCAGTCCCTCTCCCCATCTCTCCCCTTCTCCATCACCCACTCACTCCTCGCCTCCTGGCTTACTCTCTTCCCCTACCCTATTTCCTCCCTCCCCTTCCTTTCTTGCTTCCCCCACTTCCTCCCTACTTCCTCTACCCTCTCTCCCCTTCTTCCCCCTCACCCTTTCCTACTCCCCCTTCTCTCCTTCCCTTCCCTCTCTCCTTCCTTGCCTGCATACTCTGAGCTATATTTTCTCATTTGGTGTGCTTGATGGCAATAGTAAGTTTGAGGAAAGCAGCAGCCTTCACTGGGAGGTACACAGTCTGCCCAGCTGTATCATGGTGTATTAATATGCTGTTTAAATATAGTATCCCCCCTTTTGGTAAATTGTAAGTGCCTCTGCCTCCTCACCGCCTGTTCCCGTGGGAACAAAAAAAAAAAGTCATATTTTGGGTCTTTGTGTCAAGATAACGAAAATTAATTTCAAAACCAACAAAGAGAGGACTGTTAACCCAGAAGGTGAGTAAATGCCAGCCCTCACTCTCAGCTTCAAGACAGGAAGGGAAATTCTTTTGGGAAGTTGCAGCCCAGGTGCAAGTATTCAGGTAAGCCCTGGATCCTAAAGTGTTGAATGAGCCCCTGTGAAAGAAAGGGACACAGGTACTGAGGGTGAGCCCCAGCCTTTCCCTTGCCTATTTCTTCTGGCGACACCTGGGGGCGGGGTCAGGCCCAACATTTACATAGAAGAAACTTTGCAGTTAGCGTTCACGTGGCAGATTAGGGCAGAGAAAAGAACATCTCAAATAAGGTTTTCCTAGATCAGTATTGTAAATCATCTAATGGCCAGAATCCTGGTGCCTTCATTCTGCCCAAATGGCCATGCCACCATCACAGACCCTTTTGTTCTTTGTTCTAGGACTTTGGGCTGTAAGTCTTGGTTCACTTTGCTGGCCTGAATGACTGTGAATTACTAGACATAATAATCTATGACAATTAAGTCCAAATCCAATAAGTTAAACAGCAAAACAATATCTGTTTTATATTAGGTATCTAAATACGTATTGAATAAATGAATGATTATAACTCTACATGATAAAAACTTTTACTTTATTTCAATATTTGAAGCAATAAAGCTATAAGCCTCTTCTCATTGGCTTTGACATTCAAATATGTAAAGTCAATATTTCCACATGATATCTTCAATAAAATTAAAGAAGGTAGTCTCACAGATTTTCATGTCTTGGTTCAATAAGATTGAAAATGGACTATAGGTAATTTAGGAGAAGAAAATAAAAGTTATGCTCTGTGACCAGGCAGAAAGAGGCACAAGAGAGGACACCAAGTGAGTGCCTTTCTCAGTGCCAGCATTGACCAACAACATGACCACAGGTGGGAAGAGGCACCAGGCTGAGGTGTCCTTGCCCTGCTCCCAGAAGGGCATCTTGGATGTCAAATGGCTCCTGCAAGTTTGCCTTTGCACAAACTCCAGGGATGAATCTGCAAAACTGTGAGAAATAATGGAAGCACAAAGCACAATGCATTAGGGAGTGGAGGCTTAATCAAAGGAACAGTGGAGGGAAATTGAAATAATCATGAGCAGGCAGGAGAGGTAATTACAGTTATAAAGATGGCTCCTAGTCTGTTGTACAAAACCTTCCTGGTTGTGTCCTGACCCCAAAGAGCTCCAACAGTCAGAGATGGAGATCCATTAGGACTCCATGTGGGAGAGATCAGCTACAATGTACTCACTGATTTTACATAATCAAATAGCAGATTTTATCTTGAGTTTTTAATTCTTAAATACAAATACATGGGAATGCAAATAAATGAATATGGACAGAAAAAAAACTGAAATAATGGATTAGTCTTCTCCAGGCTGATGAAACAGGCAACAAAAATGATGTTTAAGAGTTGAAGACATGCTCAAATTAATAGAAAGAAAAAATTGAAGTAAAAAAAAGTATATGAAAAAGTTAGATTTTTTTCTATAATCCCTGATCACTATAAGACTCAAATTGTTTTCACCATCCTAAAGTACCAAATATTTGTCATAATTAAGCTTTCCCACATCCATGTTTGAAGACAGGAGTTTTAATTATTTTAAGGGGAACATTTGTGTTAACAGTTTATGTCACCTTAGATTTTGTAGATGGACTTTAGTCCTAGTTGTTTATTGAAATGATTAACCTTAAGCTCTGGCTACTAAAAAGTTTTACTTGGTTAAAAAAAAAAAAAATTCACATGAAGATGCTACCTGAATTGTATTGCACGTTTTGCTCACAGTGCTCTTTTTGGGGGCTTTATTAATCAAAGATGTGTTTAAATGCAAAAGGAAAACTATGGTGATACTAGCCTTTGTTACTCATGTTCATAGGATCTTGGAGTTGTCCTTTTAATGTTACTTTTAGCAGTTAATACAATGTCTGTTTAGTTCTTATACAGGGACTTTTTGAAAGAAAATTGTACAGTTGGCAGCACTAATATGAAGATTTTATTTTTCTGTGATGAGTAATAGTGGGGACAGAGGGGTTCTGTTGAACTGGATAAAGAAGATTTACATGACACAAAAGAATGACAGATATGATGGTTACTCCCCAACTGCACCAAATTCTTCCATGTGTCAGCATGACCAAGAATGAGAGGAGAAGCCATTCTCTCTGTGTCTAGACAACAGCAATGTCTATGAAGGAAGAAGGAAATAAATAAAACACAGATATTTACTCTCTTCTCAAACACAGTACTAGCTCTCAGAAATAAGGATGGTGTCATACCTTCTCAACTTGAGGCAAGTATAATATTCTCCAGAAGAAGATGCTTTCTGTACACACACACACACACACACACACACACACACACACACACACACGACTAACTAACTAACTGACTATAAAGACCCAGAACGTAAATCAAGGGGAAAATACAGCCATAGCAAAAAGGCAGTATTAGTACTCAGCTACTCTATGCTAGCTTTTCTTCCCTTCCAAAGGCTAGCCATCTCCTCTTCAAAATTTTTGGTTTCATTTATCTCACCACATTCTTTTAAGGAGCTCTCCTGGCATCTGTGATTCATTCAACCCAGAGTTGTTTTTTTATAATAAAATTAATCAAAATATTATTTGAGCAAAAAGTATAAATTTTCAAATAATTAAACTTTTATGGCTCTTTGTAACAGCAGATAATTTAGGATAATAATAGAAAAATAACATCCAAAGCATAGCAACAAGAATGTCAGAGAAATGTAAAACTAAGAAGAATTATTATTATGATGGTTTTGGACTACTAATGGAGTTCTACAAATATTGGACTATAAAAGAGCTTTTGGTGGCTTTCAAGACCATTTTTCCAGGTATTTAAGGGTTGAGAGATTTGGGAGGGGAAAAAAGAATGATATTCTCATGAATTATATATGTTAGTAACTCCACAATATTTCCTTGTACAATTATCCTAGGATCATAAAAATATTCCATGAAACACTATTTCCTAGGAGCAAGTGATACACACAAAATGATTTTGCTTTCGGGTAAAACATATGAATCTGAAAACACCCAGAAAAAATAGTTTATTGTGAAAATGCTTGGTGATTTACCATGTTTAATAAGATGGACATTCCTGACACTCACAGGAAGTATTCAAGTGTGTGTGTGTGTGTGTGTGTGTGTGTGTGTGTGTGTGTGTGTGTGCACGTGTAGGACAGAGGTCAACAATGGATGCTTTCTTCACTCTCTTCACTTTATTTTGTTTAGACATGGTCTCTCACTGAACAAGGAGCTTGACAATGCCTCTAGGATGAAATTGGCCAGTGAGCTCCAGGGATCTGCCTGTCTCTGCCTCCTCTCAAAAAGATTAGAAACTCATACACCACACTCATCTCTTACACAGGTATTGGATCCCAACTTGGGTTCTCATGCTTCTGCACAAGGCCTTTAGTGGCTGTTAGGTCTCCAGTCTCCATAACATATACTCCAAAAGGTATGGAACATTATCTCACTGCTTTTTTTTTTTTTCCTCAATACAGGGTGTCTCTGTGTAACTTTTGTGCCTGTCCTGGATCTCACTCTGTAGATCAGATTGACCTCAAACTCACAAAGATCCTCCTGGCTCTGCCTCTCCAGTGCTGGGACTAAAGGTGTGTGCCACCACTGCCTGGCTACTCACTGTGGTTTTTGATTGGTGGGTTACAATAGCATCTCACACACACATTGGCCAATCACACAATTCCTTTGGATCAATACACATGAGTTTGTCCATTTTCATTAGATTCTAGTTTCTTGATACTTCACTGTTATGTTCTTTACACACTTTAGCTATGACTATCTTGAAGTATATTTTGTAAATACTTCTTCCTCAGGGGCTGCCTCTATTTGCCATGGACTGGTTTCTTGTCCACATAGAAGTTTCCTCATTTGATTCAGCACTAGTTTCAACCTTTGCTTTATTGGGCAAAGAGGGCCATTATGCACTGTTGGTGGGAAGCTTACCTTGGAAGAGCCATTATCAAGTCAGAATGGCAATTCCCCAAGAAATTAAAAATAGAACCATCACATTATCCTGGCACTTCACTCCTGTGTACACAGCCACATGCAATGAAGCCCCTGACATTCATTGCAGTTCAGCTTTCATGGTGCAGCAGGTGCGGAATCAAGCTAGGAATCCATCTGTGGGTGGATTGATAAAAATGCCACAAATTTATATAATGGAATACTAGTCAATATTTAAAAAGAAAGGAAATCTGCAGTTTGTGCTAAAGTAGATTAACATGAAGGAAATTAGATTAAATGAAATAAGCCAGGCATGGAAGGCAAATATTATGTCATCAGTAGGTGGATGAAGTAGCTGAACTCGTAGAAGCAAGAAGAGAGGTGATGGAGGAGCTCAGTTAGAAAGGAGTGTCAAGACTTGGTCAAAGACACAAGGTTACAGTCACCCCAGAAGAGCAAGTTGCAGTGTCTATTGTGTAGTGTGGTGATTGTATGGGTAGGCACAGAAAACATAGATTTTAAGTGTTCTCCAAAGTGTTTAGAACCTGTGGAAATTCCCCTGTTGCTTGTCAATGAAATTACTAATTCATGAAGACTGGAACATCTCAAAAGTTTTCAGAGGAGATGTGGCAGAGTTTGGGAAGCTAAACACTGTGGGTGTGTTCCAAATTGGAGGAGTTGGAGGGTTGAAGAAAAGAATCAGGGAAAGGGAGACTCAAGGAGGGGTTTCTCATTACAGAAACTCTTGGGACCATGGTAGGGGACTGTAGCTAGAGTTTTACATCCATATATAGAAAGGTGTAGTTGGAGAGCTTCTCTCCAGGTGCCACCAAGCCCTGTTAGTCCAACAACCCACTTGTAAAGTAAACACACAGATATTTATATTATTTAAACTGCTTGGCCATTAGCTCAGGCCTACCCATTGTCTAGCTCTTACTCTTATATTTAGCCCATTTCTATTAAGCTATACTTTGCCATGTGGTTTGTGGCTTACCTGTACCTTACATCTTGCATGTCATGGTGACAGCTGGCTGGTCTCTCCCCTCCCAGCCTTCCACTTGCCACAATTCTCCTCCTCCTTGTCCCACCTACCCTATCCTTCCTGCCTGGCTACTGGCCAATCAGCACTTTTTTATTTTAACCAATCAGAGCAATACATTTGACATACAGAACATCCCACAGCATAGGACATAGCTCAATCATGACAGAAAGCACTGCTCAGTGGGTGTCTGAAGCCTGAGCTTGGAGGAGACACTTCCGCCCTAAGATTATCTTGGCCAACATGTTGAGAGGATATTTGAAGAAGAATAAGTAAAGACTGAACACCTTTGAGTGGAAACCCTAAGGGTCTCTCAGTTGACTTTTAATCAGCTTATATTCAATTACACTTTAAAACATGTGAAGTAAGTGGGAAACTGCAGCTGTGTCGCACAGACTAAGTTGTTCCAATTATGTGAGAAGTGGGTATTTCTGTTGCAGCTAACTTGAGAGCATCTTGTCAGCCACAGCCAGGAGGGGGCAGTGCACCCTGCTGCAAGGCCCCTCCTCCCACTCTTAGTACTTCATCCTTGGAGTATATCTATGGAATCAGTTGACTCCTAAATGTTAGAACTGTCTATTGGTGTTTCCATCCCAGGCCTTCAGAAATTTACTCTTACTTAGATTCCAAAGGTGTTCATGTTTTCGAATGGTCTAGACAGCAAACCACTGCAAGGTCAATCAATCAGGCAAATTTACATAAGTCCTCCTCCGAAAATGTTCAGTGTAGCAATACCAGGTAACAGCAGGACAATGCCATCAGGTCAGGAGACAGCACCAAATTCTAAGGAATAATCCTTCCTTTTGTGTCACAGAGCCCTTACCAGGGGATGAACAAGGATTCACAGCCTCAAAGATGTTTCCTTTAGATATTATTGCTGCTATTACATTAGTCTACAAATTGAGATGCAGTTTGACAATACTGACATGCATCTCCATTTTAAAGTTTTAGTTTAAATTTTTAATACATTTATAGACTGAATTTTAGGCATTTCACCCCCATTTGCCCAGGTCATCACACCCCTCCCACTGAAACACTTCTACCTCTCAAATTTCACCCTCCTCCATTTTTGTCTTGTTTTTATGTGTGACCTACCAAGTTTAATTAGTTTCTTGCTGGAGTGTGAGTGTGAGGTTATTTATGGTAGCAAAGGCAATTTATCAATGGTCCACCATTGAAGAAAATGGCTCTTTATCCCTAAATCTCTTTATGAGCCAGGTTTGAGAAAGGCATTTCTCTCCTTTTAAACAATTTCATAAAGCTCTCTGAATCTTGAGAAAGAAAACAATATTTTCATTTTAATGACTAAGATTCTACGTTCATTTTTAATGATGTGCATGTGGTGGTGGAAGGGATATGCGCACCTGAGTACAGGTGCCTACTGAGGCTAGACAATTGGATTTCTGGAGTCACTCTTAATGGTGGTGGTGAGCTAACATGTGAGTACTGAGAAACTAACCCAGGACCTCTGCAAGAAGAATGTGTGCTCTTAGCTGTTAAGCCATCTTGCCACCCCTTGATTTTGTTTGTTTTTATAATCTAAGAGAAAAACACTTCAGCTATTATAATTATGCTGAAATCCAGAGTTTATCTTTGTGCTGTGTTTATGATTAGCTACTTTTAAAAATCAACTCAACCATTTCACCAAAATCAAATCAAAATATTTATTAGGAAGCCTGGTTATATTCTTTTGCTGGTTCCATTCATTTTATGCAAACAGTTTTGCCTTAGAAAGTACAGACTTTGAAATAAATGCTTTTGGACTCCTAACTGTATATTCAAGTTAACACCATTTTTTTGTGCTAGGAAAAGATGGTTATGACACTCACTCTATTCCAAAAATACCCTGTTTGGAGCCACATTGTCCAATTATTAATTCAAAGAAAAGATTTGACTTTCAAAAATCAGTTGTCTGTACATGTGGGTCTTTTCTGCAGTCTTTGTGATATTTTTTTCTTTTCTCCACTATGAATGTAAACCAACAGAAAGTTAGAGAAATCTAAATTTTACAGTTATATAAACATGATTATTTGTGTGGCTTACATGTATTAATGGTTTTAAATGCTAAAAAGAACAGAATTAAAAATACTGTACTTTGAAATTTATCAAAGTAAATAGTGTAATTTAAAGAAATTTTTGCTTCCTATTTTATAGATAACACCACCAAATTCCCAAATATTCAGTATATCTCTATCAAATTATAATCTAACATCTGCATACTATTTGATTGGCTTTTTATGTTTTGAATAGGGTTTAAATATGCATCCCAAAGTAGTGTGGATTTTACTCCATTGTATGGAGGGTGTTGAGCACATGTCAATCATGCTTCAAGCTGAACTTGCACACTGGCACCATTTTGTTTTTCAAAATTATTCTAATTCAACACAGATACACCCACCACTGTGCCCACCAGTGGGCACTACCCTCTGCTTTCCCTTTTCTTGAGATGAGCACTTTCAGCTCTCCAGGATTCAGCACAGCCCCTCTGTTCAGCCTTGTCTCAATCTCCCCAGAGAGAACCCCTGCTCTCTCTGAATCGCCACAGTTCCCTGCTAACTTTTGAGCTAGCTTGACTCCCTGTGAGACCCTACACCAACACATAGGTACACTGTGCATTGCAGGGTATATGCAGTATTTCTATATTTTGATAGCTTAACTTACATCAAGCCCATCATTTAAAAAATGTTTTCCCTGACTGTTAATGTGCAGGCTAGCAATTGTGACATATTTAAAGGATGACTCTGGTCTGGAAAGATGGCTCAGTGGTAAGAGCTCATAAAGCAATTCTTACCACACATGTAGGGTGTCCCTCAACCACCTGTAACCCCAGCTGCAGGGGATCAGACACCCTCTTCTGGCTTCTGCTGGCAGTTACACCCTTGTGCACATAAGACATACAAATAAATAAATAATAACATAAATCTTGGAAAGTGCATTTCCACTCTAAGGAATAAGCTGTCCAGAGTTAACAGTCTCATAACACACCGTATATGAAATATGTATCAGGAAGTTCAGGTGAATTGAGAGAAAACTAACATAGCACCCTATTACTACATCAATAAACAGGGCAAGCTGTAGCACAGATATTGCAGTTAGGGAACAATAATCCATAGCAAAAAATAAATTGGAAGTACATATGTAAAGGAATTTGGAGGTGCTGAAAATGTGTTTATATCTATGATGTTCACTGTGGCCATAACTTGGATCAGAGTGCTGGTGATCTTGGATTCAGGATCAGGAGCATGTATAAAAGGGGTTTTCTCCAGGGAGCCTGGCTCTTTCTTTACATGTTGGTTTTCCACTGTGCAAAGCCAAGGGACTAGGTAAATCAACACAACAGTCATTGACAGAGAAGACAGAGAATTGGAGGAATCCCAGTTTCACAGTTTGAAAAAGGTTAATTTTATTTTTGCTAAGTTAGTAAGATCTTAATCATATATAACTTCCACAGAGAGATAAAATTAACACACAAGAAATAAATAGAAAAATGAATTTAAAATACATGTGATACTGGCCAGTATGTACATGAGCAGATGCTTTGTGCATAAAGCTCATCTGCATTGGTTTGAAAATTACCATTTCTCTGTAACCAGTGGCAGTTATAAATACTTGTCCTGGTCACGGACACATATTCCAAGTCTCATGCAAAATTTGTCTATGCAATTTCCATAACTCCATCCAAGTGATCCTCTTTGGTACCTCATGAACCACTTCAAATAAGTCCCACACTGAATTGTTTAATATGAAGAATGTACCTTGATGTCACAGCAAAAAGTAGCTGCTTTTCAAAAAAAAGCTATATGACAAAAATAGTCTTTTATGGGGAAAGATTTGGCAGCATCTGTATTCAGAGCAAACAGGATCCAACATAGAAGAGAAAGGTGAAATAAAATCTCAATGCCAGATAGGACTTGGGTTATGGAGAAATGGGCTGGAATATTGATTGTGGGAAGAGAAGATGCACTGAGGAAGGGAAATTGATGAGAATTGTTGGCTGTTTTATTTTAGAAGTTAAAAAATGATGAAGAGTCAGAATAAGGTCAAAAGCCTAAGGAACTTAGGATATGGATGTTGTTTTTCCAGATCTGAAAGCCAGTTGCTACCATACGTTTGTTGAAATGGCTTTCTACTTCGCATTATCTCTGAATCCATTTGTGTGTGAATCACTACATGGGTCATTGGTACACTTGTTTATCCCTGGCTTAAGGAAGTGCACTCTTAATCACTATAGCTTTATTGATTTTAATTATATGTACACGAAGGTTTGCTTGCATGTATGTGTGTACCACATGTGTACTGCACCAATAGAGGCCAGAAGAGGGCATTGCATTCCCCAGAACTGAAGTTACAGATGGTTAAGGGCTGCCACGTGGAAGCCAGAAGTGAGTTCTCTGCAAGGTCAGCCAGTTGTCTTAACTACTGAACCATTTCTCCAGCTCCCGCTGTAACATCACAGTAGGTATTTTATCTATGCCTGTTCGTTTTGTGCTTTTTTCTTATCTTGAATATTGTTAACATATTTACCCTAACAAAATGATCTTAAACTTGATTATGAGTCTCCAGTAGAAATTCTTGTTATTTTTTCTATGGCATTTAACCCATACATATACTGGGAGACTTAGGAAATAGTTTGTTTAGAAATAAGGTATTAAAATCTACATCTAGTAACTTTAGATTCTCTGGCCTCTTGAAATCGTGACTTCATAATTAACTTCAAGATATGCTCACCTGTACAACAGCAGCTTGAGTGTTGGGAGCAGGTATCCAACTACATTCTGCATGATTCAAGACCTGCTCCACAGCACTCCAATGCCTGGTACTACAACTCAGCTGACAACCCAGGTCTGGGCAGATAGTGGGTCCATGTGTATTTCTGATTGTTAACTAAACAAATTTCCTTCTAAATATTATACTTGTATCATAGTAAAAGCAGCCCCCAGCTGTAATCAGAGACAACTCCCTACTGTGAACAGTGGTGAATATAGACTTAAAGCTGCCCAAGATGCAGAGAATGAATGACAACTGGGGATCCACCCATAAACAAGTTACTGATAGGAACTCCCCAAGGGCTCAGGGAACACGGTAAATGAGGGAGCTAGAACTATGGGAGAGCTATAAGGATAAAGATAGGACAAAGAGCTACAAAAAGTTACACTCTCTAGATTCAATATGGCCAGTGCAATTTTCAACTCACACTAACTATAAAATGACTTGCACTGGGCTCACACAAGACCAGTACTGCCAAACAGTCAGAGAAGGGGAGGGTCTCCCAGGACCCTAACCTTCATGTCTGAATGACTGGCTAATGATAGATTCTGGATGAGGGGGAACTCATGACTGTAGTTCTGCTCAGTCAATCAAGCTCCAATTGACAGCATCAAATGCAGGTCACACAGATGGCCCTGGTTAAACTCAGTGGGTCACAGAATCAAATGAATGACTATGAGAGAGACATCTGTCCAAAGAAGCCTGGGTGGACAGTGTTGAGAAAGTAGCAAGGTCAGAATGTAAGGTGTACACATACAAAATTATAAAAAAAAATAATAATTAACACTGAAGAAGTGAATTGCAAATACATTATCTTTGTAAGGTTGATAATCTCACAGTTTCACTACTGGTGTGGATACATGTTAGAATATCCTTACTCAGATAATAATGACCATAGTTTACTTTACTTCTTTATAACTAAGACTTTCCAGGTGCTTCTGTAACTCCTGGTGGCCCTGAAATGAAGCCCCACTGACAGTTTCTTTGAAAAGGTAACGGTAGGTATCATTTTGATCTTGACTTTTAAATAGGACCATGTGTTTCCATTAAGAATGATGCTTCCTGTAGATTTTGGGTAGATGTAATTTTAGGTACCCTTTATATAGCAAGGCTGATATAATTTATCACTTTGGGGGAAGCTTCCTTCTGTTCCTAGTTTGCAAATGTCTCAATTCTAAACAAGTGTAAAATTGTTATCACACACTTCCCTGCTCCTCCTGGATCAGTCAGATGACTTTTATCTTTTACTTTATTCAGTAAATGTGGCAAATGTAAGAGCCTCCTAATGTTAAACTTCCTTTACATTCTTGGTTAAAAAAAAAAAAAAAAAAAAAAAAACCACATGTTTTAAAAGAACCTGGTATGACATCACATTCAATTGCAAGTAACTGGAGGGTGTTTCTGGTTTTGTTTTACAACTGTATTTATGAATGAAGGTGGCCTAGATGGCCCCCATCCCCCATATGAATCATATCTGTTTTGATGTCAAAGTTTATTTGACCCTATGCCTTGATATTCTTTCTTTTCTGTTTTTAAAAACATTTGTATAATACTACTCATCTAGGCTTTCATTCTGTGGTATTTTTCTGAGTTCTCTGCAGTGTCTATAGTAATGAGTAGCATAGTCCACTAGTTCCTCATCCCTAGAATCTCTCACCCAGGAACCATTTTGCTTCATGGAACTCTTAAAGTCAGATATGAGACACTTTTATTTGCCCAGTGGTACCACTAAGTATCATAAGTGTCTGGACAATTTTCCAGAAGATCTCAACCAAGAAGAGCCATCCCCAAGAGTCAACAGAACCACCAAAGACAACCAAATTGGATCTTTGTGGTAAATTAGAATTTTCTAGAAATGGGTCCACACTATCTTAATTTTCAAATAAATTAATACAAAACTTCACAGTATTCTCTTTTTTTATTTATTATATCTGTTTTTTTTAATTTTACACATCAGCCATGGCTTCCCCTGTCCTTCCCCCTCCTGCCCCTGCTCCCACCTTCCCCCCAGCCCCTCCCCTCCATTCCCATCTCCTCCAGGGCCAAGGCTCCCCTGGGGATTCAGTTCAACCTGGTGGATTCAGTACAGGCAGGTCCAGTCCCCTCCTTCCAGGCTGAGCAAAGTGTCCCTGTATGAGCCCAATGTTCCAAACAGCCAGCTCATGCACTAAGGACTGGTCCGGGTCCCACTGACTGGGTGCCTCCCAAACAGTTCAAGCTATTCAATTGTCTCACTTATCCAGAGGGCCTGATCCAGTTGGGGGCTCCTCAACTTTTGGTTCATAGTTCATGTGTTTCCATTAGTTTGGCTATTTGTCCCCGTGCTTTTCCAATCTTGGTCTCAACAATTCACTCTTACAGTCCCTCCTCTTTCTCGACAACTGGACTCCTGGAGCTCTACCTGGGGCCTGGCAGAGGATCTCTGCATCCACTTCCACCAGTTATTGGATAAGAGTTCCAGCATGACCGTTAAGGTGTTTGGCCATCTGATCACCAGACTAGGTCAGATCAGGATTTCTCTCAACCATTGCTTTTATTTTCCAGTCAACACTGAGCAAAACTACGGGACTTTAGCTACTGCTATGACAACAGGATTTTGGATAGTAAAACCGAGATCCAATTCATGACAACTGCCCTTTGGAATTCAAGCAAAATGGTTTGAAGAATATAGTCATACTCCAGGGGATACATGAAGATAAAGTTTCACAATTCAATGCTGCAGCTGCATGATCTTTTATGTACTTAGGATCTAGAATGCAGTTTGTTATGAGGTATAAAATTGCCTTATATAAAAAAAAAAAATTACTGGAGCTCTGGGGCTAAGCTCTCTTACTCTCTTTCCCAGTAAGAGATGTAGTTTCAGTTCCCAGCACCCACAGAAAGCAGTTCACAACCACCTATACCTTCAGCTCCAAGGGATCTGATACCATCTTCTGGACTCATGTGTATATGAGCACACACAACACAGAGATATAAAAATACAAAACTGGTAGCTCCCCAAGCAAACATTTTCCGTCAGTTAGTGTGAGTGAGGAGTGGATTGTTCTTCAACAGAACACCTATAGCACCATACAACATCTATAAAAGTATTATTTCTTTTAAAATTTAAGCAGAAAAATGGTTAACCCAAAGGATAATAACATTTCAGAATAGAGTTGAAGATGCTAACAGAGATCATGATTTGATTTTAAAGAAGTAGTGCAATATAGAATAAGATATATAGAGCCTCAGTCTATGAAGTATGCTACTTTAGTTACAGAACAACATGAATGTCCTTAGTAAAGTCCTGTTAACTATAAAACACGTTACATAAATTAAGCTCAAAGTGAAGTCAGTCTGTGTCAACATTTTACATTTGTTGATAATGTGAGAGAACACAGAAATTGTCTTCACAACATGGCCAGTGAAAATATCTGGCCTTTCAAATGTCATGCTCTTTAAATAGTGAAATAGTGTTTGTGTTGAATATCTCAACAGTTATTTCTAAACATCTGTGTAGAACAAGTCACTTGAGAAGAGTAGGAAGAGATTCTCCATGTGGGATTGTCTAGCTTAGGTTAGCCTGTGGGCATACATGAGAGGGATTATCTAGATTATGTGTTCAATTAATGTAGAAAACCAAGCCTACTTTGGGTGGCACAATTCCCTAGGTAGGGGATCCCATACTGTATAAGTATAGAGAGTGAGCTGAACACAAGTAAGCATGAATGCATGCATGCATTTGTCTCTGCCCTTGTCTGTGGGTTGGATGTAAACAGCTACCTAGCTCAGGCTTCTGCTGATGTGATTTCCTGGTAGTGATGAACTGTAACCTGGAGTTAGGAACTAAAATATGCCCTTTCTCTCCTAAGTTGCTAAATTTCAGGGAGAGTTTATAAAAGCAACATAATTGAAACTGAAGTTAGCCCCATGCTCATGTCACTCACTCAGCATCCTGGGGACTCTTTCGATCACACCTGCTCCACATACCCCAGCCTGCAGATGAGCACCAGATTTGTAAGCACAGGTTAAAACCTCAAGTACTACTCGTCATGGAAACTGAAGTGGCTGTTGAACTTGAAGATCCCTAACAAAAGGAAAACATTGACAGAGAATGGGACAAGAAAGAGTTTAAAGCCTAAAAGAGGCTGGAACTAACATATACACATGAGAAAGTAAGGGGATAAAACTGTTGAGCAACGTCTTTCAAAAGCACAAGGTCCCTTCTTTCCAAGATACTAATGAACTATGAAGCCAGGCTACACAAGGAGGAAAGTGTCCTTTTTCTGACAATAAACTTCTCCTCCAGGGTCCCCTGACTCTCCATCATGCTTTGCTCTTGGTCCTGGGTTCACTGTGGCCTCCCCTCTTCCATATTGGTCCAAGTTCACCTAAGAGGAATGCAACTATCTGTCGGTTGGTGACTGCGGATCACCATTCAGCACTGTCTGCATTCCCAGAACTCGAAGCCGCCATCTCTCACACTTGTTATTTCTGCTCTTAATTGCTAATTGTTCCAGCCATCCTCATGCCAGGGTGTGATCCCTTCTCTATGTCTTAGAAAATAAAACAAAGTCTGCTGAGATATGGATGCAGAGACTCCTAAATGATGTGTGGAGCCAGTCATAAAGTGTTTTACCTGGTTTTCTTGTTATTAATAGGCCTTTGTCTCAGAGGTGACATTTCTGGAACATTCCCCCATGTTATTCATAAGTTATTTACAGTCTGTTCTTGAAGCTTTTTCTAAGCCATAATCTTCTCAGCCTACCAGGTGGTGATCAGTGCAGTTCCTTAACCATGCAAAAGGCTCTGATTTTTACTATGTGCTATAAAATATTCACATTCTCTTTAGTCATAGATTCAGAAAAAGAGGGAAGTTCTTCCAGATCCCTGGTATGCTAACTGCCAAACAGTATCTACCTTAGAATGAATTATACATGACAAACAGAAAACATGTATAAACAAAATGTATTCTGCAGAGTGTTCTAAGAAAATGAATAGATTTCAATAGCATTAATTTCATTAAATAGTTTGCATAAATACCCAATGAAATTAATACTATCCAAACTAATTTCATCACAATATAAATTAAGAAATATTGCTTGTTCTTTGCGTGATGTCATTTCTGTAAGAAAAAAAAGTAATTGACTATGTTTAGTCACTGGTGGGACAATAAGAATTTAATTTCTAAGAATGTTAATGAGCTAAACCTACTCTTAAATGGGATAAAACCTTTGAGTTAAAGAGGACTGTTGAATAATGAATGTGTGGATTCAAAAAGGCGCATATGTTATTATTTAAAATCCATAAAAATGAAGATAAAATTAGTGAGCCATTTGTTCTGGATACCAATGGCTTATGTCTAAAGGGAAATACAAGATTTTAATGGAATCAAGGCTCCCTTTTTTCCTCAAGTATTTGTAGTATTTGACCTGGGATCACTACCCCCAGTGAGGCTTCTGGTAACTGTCACACCTACCTATGACCTGCCCCTGAGGTGGGACCAAGACAGGAGCCCTTAAGACCCAAGATCATATTTGCCAGCTCTCTTGGTTTCCTGGTGATCGTGGATGTTGGATGGTAGACTGAGCAGAGTTCACCAGAGAACCTAGCTGGACTGCACCTAACCTCTCCCAGATCCTGTAACCAACCCCTTAACTAGCTATAAGTTACCCCCCAAAATAAACCTCCTTTTTAACTATGTGGAGTTGCCTTAATAAATCCTCCATTAAGTACTGAAATCCTATTTTCGCTTTAATGTTTCTTTCAACAAAAAATGTGAAACTTTAATTATAAAAGTATCTGTTATATAGATTTGTGTTCCATTTACACTTGGACATTGCTACAATAGTACAATTCAAATATAAATTCAAATGTGAGTTTTAAAATCAATCTGAAGCAAAACCAGAAAAAAAAAAACATTCCAATGAGTATTCACTGTGAAAATAGCAACTATTGAGAATTTCATATTTCTTTTTTTTTTTCTGAACTGTCATATAGGGATATGGTGCAGGGATGGAATGTTTGACTATCAGATACAAGTTTCTGAGATTAATCTGCAGCAAACAAATGGATTCAAAACAAAAAAAATAACTTAAATGCTTAAGAAACTATACACTGTAGTCATCCTTTTTTCTAAAAACCCAATGGGTCATCAGAAAACTAATAAACACAGAAAGGCTGAAATTGGAAGGGGAACTAGTCAGAACCAATAGGAACAGAGGAGAACTAGTCAGAACCAATAGGAACAGAGGAGAACTAGTCAGAACCAATAGGAACAGAGGAAAACTAGGAAGCCAATAGGACAGGAGGAATGAGGAAGAACCAATAGGAACGTGGAAGAACCAATAGGGACAGGAGGGAAGTAGAAGGTGGTGATGGGGTGAACATGAAATACATGTAAGGAATCAGCATGAAAGTAAATTAAATAATACATGATTAAACACTGAGTATTTGCAAGCAAAACAATTCTATGTGGGTTGCGATGTAACAGAATTTTAGGAATGAAATGTATAAAGAAATTCTGAGTCATGACCGGACAACACAGTTGTTAATAAACAGCACAGGGTTTTTATGCCATGGCCATGTCTTCATATACGCATTTATGTTTTTCCACAAGAAACAGAGGAGTGGTCAGTAACACAGAGACAGAAGACTGAAAAATGATACTTTTTAAAAGAAATATTCATCCCATAGTCTAGAAATGAACCCGTTAAACCTTCCACAAAGAATTAATAAATCAGTATGTATTTTGGGAAAAACCAAAATGACTCAAAATGAGCCCATAGGCTCTCACCACCTAAGATGAAAAGTCCTGGAGACCCAAGACATGTCTGATAATGAGATTTTCAGAAGCCTCATGCTCCATATTGAATGTGTATTTCTAAATCACTAAAGTAATATTCAGTCATTGTGAAAGCACAAGACAGTTTGAAATCAAAATGACTGTAATTATCTATCAACATGTATCAACTAATCAGAGAAACACCTTTTAGGTCAGACCTGTGTCATCAGTACTAATGACAAATAAATGCATGATGAGGTTGTGGTTTTAATGACTCCATTACCAGCAAGACCACCTGGTAACAACAATATGATACTTGGTGTTGCTAAGAAACCTGAGGTTTGCCCTTATAAAGCTTTTTCTCAACTTATCAGTAGCACATAATTGCTACCTACCCCTGCCCCCCCAAAAAAATTTAACAACTTGCAATGCCAAGAGAAGTGCATAGAAGTTATCAGAAATAAGCATTAAACTTGTTTTCCACATAATTGTAAGTATCCCATCTTCATGTGAAGCTAAATTTGACAGAAATGAGTGGAGACCTATACCTGTTTACGAATTTGTCTGGCTGCCTTCAGTGATTTTCTTGAAGTATGGGTTATGAGGAACCTGGATCAGGAATAGTTCTCTGAAATCTTGGTCAAATGCAGACTTCCAGTACACAGCATTGGCTGTGAGTCAGCTTGCCCTGGCTTTACTGTGGGTCAAGGTTTTCAGTATTTGAAAGGCTCCCCTGCTGTATTGAATGCCCACTGAAGTTAGGAAGCACAGCACAAACAGAGACATTTCAGCCCAACACCTGTCAGTTAAAAAGGAGTGGGTGCCTTTTCTCCAATTTTGTAGTGTAATTGTTCCATGTATTTCTGCACAGATCTGCTCCAAATAAGAACAGTTGGAATCTACTGCTTGGTATGAGACAGGAAAAAAAAAAAAAAAACAGGCAACAAAAACAAGTTCTCCAACCTCAAGGAGTCACAGCTTGAGGCATTATTTTTACCAACAATCACCAATTACAATACATCATGATAAGTGTCTCAGTGGAGAAACTAACAGATTTTAAATAGCAGAGACTTGTTTTATAAAAGGTGGTACTTCCATTTGAAGCTCAAAAGTTACAACTCCCTCCCCCCTTATTTATTTATTTGTTTGTTTGTTTGTTTGTTTGTTTGTTTGTTTTTAGATCTGTATAGAAGCTGTTGGATGCTAGGCTTGCACCCTGTGCACTTCACACTGTTAAGATGGCTGACGTCAATTGTTGATTTTTAGGGTGACTCAATTTAACTACCTGCCCATAAGGAAATAGATTATAAACCAACCCACAATTCAAGCTTGATTGGCATTCTTTTAATAAAATAGTAGTTTACATGATGCATACATCTCTCTGTACATGTTAAAAATGCACTCAGAACTGAGTCCTATTGCTCATTTGAATTGTGTGACCTAATGTACTGCAGACATCCCTTCCAAACTGTGGGTAGATGCTACAAGTGTGGCGATAGATAGGAAGAACAGCTAGGGATATGGCAGCTCTCATGTCATTCACCAATTCACACCACACAGGACTTCCACACTGCCTTTAAAGAGAAGGTTCTCAGTGTCTGCTTGGCTTATCCTTCTTCTGGTGTTTACCAGAGTAGACAGGGTAAAATTATCACTTGAGGAATTTGGAGTCTTTATTTCAAATTACCAGGTTAAAATGGTCAGTGAAAAATGGGCTGTCTGTGTCCTTAAAACCTGGTCCTGATTGCTCTGACTTTTCACTGTTTTCTGAGAGAAGAGAACTCAGCTGAGGTTTCCTGTCTCCACTGCTGTATGCAGATGCATCCATAATAGCATTGACAGGGCCTGAGAAATTGGTCTTAAAAGGAGTCATTGGACTGCCCCTGGCTCTCTGTGTCAGGAAACACCATAGTCTGTCCACTCTGCTTGTAAGAGGAGATATTTTCAGAAATTTTGCCACCTGTTAGTAAAATAGAGTACTTAAAACACAAAGTATTGAGAACTATCACTACACACTTTTTTTTAGAACTAAAGTCATTGATGATCAAAACACCACTTCTTAAGCATCTCGTGACCCTGGCTCTTAGTTGGTTCTTAGTTGTTAACTTTTCTCAATGTGGTTGATAGCTACTGAGTCTAGTAGACATAGGATATGAGACTGGCCTCCTGTGCCTTAAGTTCAAACTCGGTGTGAATAGGTGGTGTGATGGGCCTACAAACTGCCCACACTGGGAATGTTACACCATAGGAAACATCATAGGTAAGTCAGGAGTGTTTTGTCCAGAAGGTGGTTATTCCATAGAATTTTACACATTGGCAACATGAATCTGAATCCTGATCCACGGTGCTGTGAAAAGCTCATGTTTTCAAGACTGAGCTGGTGGTCTATAGCCCATGGAGGATTCTGACTTCCACTGTTAGGATGTTCCAGTTGAGTGCTGACAACCCCTAAGATTTATTCTAGCAAAACAATCAAGGATTTAGTTTCTAGAAAGCAGAAAAGGGTAGTCTAATTATCAGCCACTTCTACATAGAAAGAGATTTTCTGAGGGGTCATTGTTAAGGTGTCCTATACTTTGAGAGCCCTCATTAATATCTAACAAATGCACATTTTCAATTGAAAGAACAAACCCTTACACATCTTCATAATCAACCAAAACATACTAAGACACAAATATCATTAACTTTCAACATAAATCATTTACACAGAATGTGTGAGGTCAAATAGTTAAATAGTAACCATTACAGAGAACCATAGGATACTATATAAGGAAATGGAGACTGGGAACAAAATGAGCATTCAACTACTCATGGTATAAAGGTCTCATATGCCAACAAAGCTTTTATATGCACTTTTTAAAAAGTAGTCCAGGGATAAGTGGCTTGAGGAGGTGACAATTTTACTGCTGGGAAAGAGATACTCTCTGCCCAGCTTTGGCTCTTCATGGCTATGCATCTTGGAAAATCCCTTGGGTGTCAGGACATTCTCTGGGATAGGACATGAGCTCCCCATTCTTGTTTACAAACTGTTCACAGATTTATTGAAGAGTTAGATGCAAATCTGTGGACACCCTAAATGAACTCTCTGTCCTGGTCTCAGCCAACTCAGGATCCCTATTACAAGTAAAGATTTGAGGAAATATGGAATTGAAATGATCCCCTCATTGAGAGGGAAGAAATACATCCACTAGGGACTTCAGCTAACTGAATCAGAAACACAACTCTAAAATATGTATCAAAGCACCAAGAATTACAAAAGAAAGTAGAATCTGGTAATTACATGAAATGCTTTTCCTGACATATGAGAAGCACTGATATGTGGACCTGACACTTCAGTTAGATGGAAGCCTGTCAGGAGTTACATGATTGTGTTGGTCCTCAACATGTGTGTCACCATGGCACCTTTAGGAATCCAAGGACCAGACTTGAAATTCTCTCGCCCAAAAGATGAGCTGATGGTTTTTATCAAACAATAAGAATCAAGGTATCTACAGGATAAAGATTAGGAATCTGTGAGAATTTTATTTTTAATGAATAATTAAATACAATTTCCCCATCACCAAGATCAGAAACCTCATCTAATGGATCCCTTCTGCTCCTTGGCTGGACTTCAACAACTTGAGAGAAGGAAAATACATTAGAATGGAGATGACTGCTTTTTCCAACTTCAGTGAAGTGTTTCACGTGAGAAAATGATTGGAATTTCAGTATCTTTGTAGAAGATTAAAAATAACTTAGCAAAAAATCCTCATGTGAAAGAAAATGCAAGGAGGAGCCGGAGATATACTTACAATTCTACAGTGAAATGTGGCAAAGCAAACGAAAATAATTACTATAAGGTATCTACTCTTTATCATGTCCCCTCTCCCTCTTCTTCTTCCCTACCAGGGTCCAGCATACTTGTCTTAAAACTCAGAAGTAGTCTAAACAGGACAAGCATATGCTAAGTAATCAATAGTACCACCAGAAATCTTTGTTCTATGCTATGACCGTGTGAATTGATGAAACCACTGTCTACAGCAAGGAGCATTTGAATCACTTACTTGAGTACGCCTTCTGCTCCTCTCTCCTCAGTAAGATGTTATTTTTTCCATAATTGTGTGATGTCAACAGATGGTACCAGTCACGAAGTCGAGAGAGAAAGATTTTCAGCACTCATTTGCTGTTACAGAGCAGAGAGTACTTGATAGCTCTTGATCAGTAATCTGCCTCTCTGGGGATCTGGGGGAGGGGGCTTTCATGCATTTGTACCTACATTCCAGAAGCAATCCTTCTCTCTACTATTTGCAGGTCATGCAATTTACACATCATGGAGTCTTCTCAAATACTCAACACACTGAATGCAATATTAGAAAGCACGGTTCAACGAAAGTCCTCTTGTTTGATACGTCTACCCTTGTTTTCCTTTTCCAGACATATTTCTAATTGTGAAAATCAAACAAAAAGTGGGTGTCACTATTTCTCATGTACCTGCTCTTCACCACCAGCAAGAGGTGCTCTGACCAATGCACATGGTTCTGATAAAAACACCTCAGGAGGTCTAGGGAGGTTAAAGGTATTCAGGGTAAAATGTAGCAGGCACTGAAGATATCAAGGCTTATGGATTCAGGCCCTCGAAAAGTTCAGCCAGAAATATTCCCAGGGTTAATTTATCAACTCTTGAAATGAATAGAAATTCTGACAGCTTTTTAAGTGAGGAAGAGTTCTGAGCTCAGCTGCAGCACTAATAATCTATTCTAGTATGGGATCTATGTGAATCAGTCTTTCAGGTTTGGTGAGTTACCATGGAGTTTCTTAAGAATAATAGACCTAATTAGATTTAGTGACTCAATAAATAAATGAAGCTTTTTTTATAAGTCATCACCAATTTCCCCTGTTTTAAAGTGCAAAGAGAAAAAGCAAAGCTTTCATGCAGAAAACATAACCCATGTTCCTGACAAATGTCCCAAAATGCATGCCCTTTACATCAAAGGAAGTAGATAATTTATTGACTTCTCATGCATTCAACAAAGAGAAAAGATCATTTTTAGGGGGGGGGGAACTATATAAAGTGATTCCTTAGGTCTTGTGAGAATTAATAAATTAAAAATAAGAAACTCATGTACTCTTAAATCTTGACTGAATGTCCCAGCTAAGACCCTCTTGCAACTACATGGCAGTTAGGACATTAAATTGAGGGCAATTCACCTACAGCAGGAGGCCTAGATTAGTTTAATATAGACTGTAAATGTTATATGACAATGTGGAAAAATTGCAAATTCCCTTGGTTTCTATGACAGCACTTCCAAGTAAGTTCTGTTCAACATTATTGCCATGAAACATGGTTGTCATGTATTTTTTAAAGGAACTCAGAGGTTGTGGATTTCGGAAACACTGATGAAAACATTCTGAGTGTATTGATGTCAGGACTTCTTTGGACTCTGTTATGCAGCCAGCAGGGGATGTTATATAGGGGTACCCTGTTGATCACCAAATTATGCAGACTGACAAGTTTCCGGGGGCTTTTACATGCTCATTTGGGACAAGGCAGACTTGCTGTTCTGGTTGCTGGGGGCCTCTCTCTGGCTTTGTGGGGTTCCAGGCTCCTCCCTGTAGATATCGATCTACTTTACACCCCATGACCATCTTCTCTGTGGTCTTCATTTCATCTGAACAAAAGCAATGTAGGGGAAAGCAAAGGTTTATTTGGCTGAAAGTTCTAGGTTACAGTTAATCATAGCAGGAAAGTCCCAGAGGCAGGGGAGTGAGAAAATATTACATCTACAGGTGAAAACAGACAGCCATGGAATCAGACATGCACAATTGGCTCAGCCTGCTTTTTCCACTGTTACACAAAACAGGATCAATGACTAGTGCTGCCCATAGTGGGCAAGTCTTCTCACTAATCAACACAACCTTCACAGACGTGCCCACAGTCCAACCTCACCTAGGCAATCCCTCAGTAAGTCACCTTCCCGGGATGATTCTAGGACTGTCAAGTTGACAGTTAAAAGTAGTCATCACATCTACCTTGGTTCAAATCAACCAATCATTTCAGTTAACTAAAGAACAAAAAACTGCCTTGCCCTATATTATCTCCCTGGGTACAACTTGGTTATTGTTGCTTGCCATTGATAGAAGGTTCTAAATGCCTACCCTCTGAAAGATATTCCAAAGGTCATCTTCCTAGTGAGATGACCTCCCATATTTAGAATTGGATTTTTTTCTCTTCATTAATCTCCTTTACTTTCCTTTTTAAGACAATAATTGTCATCTTCATAAATGCTAACGTGTTTACTCCTGCCCACGTCTTTGGTACAATTCTGACTCATGCAGAACTGACAATTAGCTAAACAATGCCTGGTCCTAGAGGAGCATGTAAAAATATTTGCCAAATAATGATTTTGTTTGGGGAAAGCTATATTATATTCATTATCTTACATTCATTAGGCCTCACTATACTCTCAACTTTTTTTAAAGATTACTCCCATAGGCTACTTTAGTAGATGCAAAGGGTGACAGGTGAGTAATACACACATGACTAGAGAAAAAGTACAGGTAAACTTAAATACAACTCTACATGATGTTGAAGTGGCTTGTATTAACACACACATGTGCTTCTGGTATGAGTACTCTATTTAGAATACTATGATGACTACCGTGTGAAAATGTAAACTCTAGACTGACACTTAGGGAGCCTGCATGGGACCAACCTAGGCCCTCTGCATGTGGATGACAGTTGTGTAGTTGGTCTGTTTGTGTACCCACAGCAGTAGGACCAGGATCTATCCCTGGCACATGGGCTGGCATTTTGGAATCTACTCCCTATGGTGAGATTCTTCCCTCAGCCTTGCTGTAGTGGGGAGGGGCTTAGTCTTGCCTCACCTTGATATGCCATGCATTGTTGATACCCATGGGATGCCCTACCCTTTCTGTGGAGTGGATGGAGGGGTAGAAAGGAGGTGGGGGATGGAACAGGAGGTAAGGAGGGAGGGGAAACTATGGTAGGTATGTAAAATAATTTTTAATAATTAAAAATTAAGTAAAATGGAGAAGGATGCTGGAGTGTCATATGATTCTTTCTACTCTTGCACTCCATAGTGTCTCTCCTACAACAACGCTTCCTTGTGGTCCTGCTACACTAACTAGAACCCTTCAATCAGAAGTACACAAATGTCACCATCCTCTTCTTTATTATTATTTTTATTTACTTTTATAACTCAAGTAGTTTCAGAGGGAAGTGACTAGAAGCAGTGTTTTTATTGAAAGTTCTTTGTGTAGTGACCTATGTCTAAAGTGCCTCTCTGATTATAATTTATGACTCTCTAAAATATCCTTTGGGTCCCTTCAGGAAACAGCATCATCTATATGCCATTTCTATATGTTAAATTGCTGATTCAATTAGTGACTATTTATGAGAAGTTAAACTCTGTGGATTCTGCATCACAGAAGATTACAAAAGTATGTCCACTCTCATTTCCTATCATACAACTTGCTCTCTGAGCTTACTGGTTTTTAAATAATGACCTTTACTACTCTGAGGGCTCTATAGCTCATGTCCTACCAAATCCTGGCACTTGAGTCTGGCCACTATGGGCATCAGGAATTAGAAATCATCTCTTTACTCTAGGATTACTTTCTTTAACTCTTCACTTTCTCTAGGGGTGTTGACATCATCCATCCTCTCTCTCAAAGACTTGAGAACCAATTCCTATAGTTGAGAAGGGGCCATAGTAAACACAGAACAAAGTGAATAAATCAGTAGCAACCACTACAAAGAATAGGAATGAGTTGGCTAGGAACACAAGCAGGGCATGTCCTTCTCAATGCTATCTTATAACTTTCTCTGAGATGCCTTTTTCTCAGAAGTCTAGAAAAGCCAAACATAGTCCCTAACTGAAGTCAGATAAGTGACAGCTTTGTCATTCAATGAGACAAAAATCAACTCAGAGATGAAGCTTCTTTTCTGCCTACTCAGGCCTGCTGTGCATACATCATTCCCTTCACTCAGAACTAGCATAGCCTGATTTGATTGCACCAATACATGTTATGATTTTGGAATAGAATTTGGAACCAGAAGATTTCTGCACATTAGCCCTTTAAAGCTTACTCTTGGCCCTTCCTTGTGCTTTGTCACTCATCTGTTGACCCTTCTCACCCTGGGCCACTTCAACAGCTGCTTCCATGATGGGCACCACAGTTACTCAAAAGACAGAATAAAGAATCTCTGAGAGACCTCAAAATAGCTCTTGGAGGCAAACAAATTAAAAAAGTATGGAGTTGGGCAGTGGTGGCACATGCCTTTAATCCCAGCACTCGGGAGGCAGAGCCAGGTGGATCTCTGTGAGTTCGAGGCCAGCCTGGGCTACAGAGTGAGTTCCAGGAAAGGTGTAAAGCTACACAGAGAAACCCTGTCTCAAAGAAAAAAAAGCATGGATATACACAAATAGTTTGATTGAAGAACTTGAAAAATCATGAATTAAATGCCTTAGAGAAAAATATAAAGAATTTCTAAAATAAATATGTGAAATATTTAAAGTTAAATGATTAATTCATTAGTAATAGTTAGCTGACATTTATTCAATCCTTGCTGTGTGCTGGACATAGTTACAAATGACTTAGATTCAGGCCTCTGCATGTGCTACTTTAAAGCAACTCTGCACAGAGCTGGGCTCCCAAAAACATTTTCATTTTCTTCCCTGATGTTATATCATGTAGGCCGATGATTTGGTTGGGTAGGAAGCAAGTCCTGGAGATTCCAGATTGTCTGAGTTTTTGAGAGAGAAGAATATTTGAGCTTCTGCTCAGCAGATACTAGGAACTAGGACATGCCACACCTCAGTGCTTGAGTGCCAGGTTGACTGTTGCATTTTTTCCTTATGAATGAAATATTTGGATTCATCCCTAAAGTTTACTGAATTTTACTTCTTAAAAATGTGTCATCTAAATCTACTTTTTAAAACTCACACCAAAATTCAACTGTACTATGGCCATGTTAGGAGGGGGGACCCCCAGAGAATAATTAGCACATGAAAGTTCTACCCTCAGACCAATTTTGTACATTGACCTAGAGAATGGGTTGATTGCCCTCAGAAACAGAGTCTGGATAGAAGGATGAAGTCCAGCGCCCACTGTTTCTGCCTGTAGTTTACCCATATTAACTGCCTTCCCCTATAGCCGGAAGCTAAGCACTGAGTTTGAAACTTCCCGGCATCTGGGACCATGATTCATATAATCTTCTCTTGGTTAAAAGTTACCCAGCCTCTGACATTCTGTTATACCATATATACAAAGGATGTCTGTGTTTGTATCAGAGAAAAGGGAAGCTTACTGTGGGTCACACATGAAAGTTAGGAATGACTCTCATCATGACCACTGTATCTGGAAATCAAGCTACAGTGCTGGGCCCCTGGTAATAGCAAAAATGTGATTTAATTACATATAGTATGTGAACAGAGATCTGCTTTATCTTTCACTGGATATCACTTGACCAATGACGCAATGATGTTTAACTGAACAAAAGATCACCTTTGAGGCTATAGTTGGAAATACTTGAAAGACCAGCTAGGATATGGTCCAAGTTGGTTTGTGAACCACATGGCTGTGTTCACTCTAGAACCCAAGTAGGATGCAACTCAAGGCTCTCCCAAGTAGAGACCCCAAGCAACCAGCTCTTATGCCTACCCCTCAGAGACCCAAGACCAGCATCTAATAGAATTACTCACTACAAAATCAAAGGACCAGCAAGCCACAGATGTACCATGAGCTTGTGCTTCCTAAGTAATGTCATGCAAATTATCCTTCTAATAATTTTTGTTTGGGGAAAAATTAAAAAGAACTATGCAGTTGGATTTAACATGGGCCTCAATTAAAAATAACTCAAATCTACTTCAACTGTAAAAACCTGGAGAATTTATGGTTTGCTGTCAACACAGCCTTCAAATAACTGAGGATGATTATATAAGAGCATCCTTTCCTTTTTCACAAGCTCCGTTTAAAAATATCAGCCAGAGTGACTGAAGCATTGGCAATCTACTGTTGAAAATTCCATAGAGAATTTTTGCCATTTACAAATTGCCGTTTTGCTTTACGCCGTTTTTTTGAACCTCTGATGTTATTGCGTGGAAAGAAATTGACCAGACATCTGGAGTTCTCTAAAGGGCAAGAGAGAACTCAATTAGCCATTGATTGGAAATGTTTGAGCAGATAAACTTAACTTCATTTTTTTTTTTTTAGAGATCAATCAAAGAGAGGGAGTCCTTGTGTTCAGAGAACAATTTGAGGACTATGAGCTGTTACTTGGCGCTTGTTTGCAAAGAGAATGTGGACTGGAAAGAACTGGCACTAGAAAACACTTGAATTGAGTTTGTGTCAATTCTGCTGTCATCTTTAGACTTTTCAATGATCTTTTTCTTCTGCTCAACAATTAGCTCTAAGATAGTTCAGTACTCTGACAGCCAAGATAATACCCTTTAGCATGAGAAGGCCACTGCACCTACAGCATGTTACCAGTAATTACAGGACAAATAATTACTGCTGAAATAAGAGGGACTTTCTTATGTTCATGCCAACTAAACTCTACACTGTAAATCTCACCTAAAATCATTCCATCATGACACCTAAACTTCAAGGCAGAGTCTTATACCTCCAGAATACTTTGAATACTTCCATACAATGCTTTTAAGGTGTGTGTGTGTGTGTGTGTGTGTGTGTGTGTGTGTGTGTGTGTGTGTGGTGTTTACCTTTATGTATCTATGGGCACCACATGTGTGCAGTGGCCATGGAGGCCAGAACAGGACACTAGAGTCCCTGAAGCTGGAATTATAATGGAGTTATAAACAGTTGTGAGTCACCATTGGAGTATTGAGAAATAAACATATTTCATCTCCAGAGGAAGGGCAGCCACTGCTGCTAACCACAGAGCCATCTCTCTCTCTAGCCCCAGTTCAATATTTTAATTTAAAAACAGTTTAATATTCAAGAAAATCTTTAAAATCTATATAAGGCCCTTAAATTATTTTAGTATAAAGATTTTAATTTGTGTTACATATTTGTGTGTGAGAGACAGAGAGGAAGAGAGCGAGAGAGAGAAAGAGAGAGAGAGAGAGAGAGAGAATGAATGAATGAATGAATGAATGAATGTACACAACAGAGAACAACTTGTAGGAATTCTCTCCTTCCATATGTAAATGCCAGAGCTCAAACTCACACCATAAAGCCAGGTAGCAGGTGCTTTTTCTATCTGAGCTGTCTTGCTGGCTCTCGTCTCAGTTTCCATTAGCATGAATTTCAGTTAATATCCTTACTCCAATGGTAACAAGTCTGTGCACAGCCCCTGAGGTTAACATTATGATGACAATGAAACTTATTTTGTCACATGTTTCCCATAGCTAAAGAACTGTCAGGAATTAGGCCTGCAGCTGATTCCCAGGATAAAAGGAAGATGTAACAATAGAAATAACAAATTCACACCTCAAAAGACACATGCCTGCCCCTAGTGCCACACTGCATTGTGAAAGCTGAAGAGTCTAAACTTTCCCAAATAATTGAAAATGGTGTACTTTTCTCACATTGAAGACAACAGGGAGATACAACGCTGGGTTTCAAAATGGTATCATTCTGTATACTTGAATCTAGAAAAATAAACCAAACTTTCTAAATTAGACTTCTTAATGTTAGCTGAGGAATATAATTTGAATCATGATGGATTTCTACTCGAATATGGATGAGAAATGGTGTGTACAGAGAAGGAATGATATGAAAGTCGTGTTTTGTAAGAAGATCCTATAAGGACAGAGATCTTTGCTCAGTGCCTTAAGATGTAAGAAAATGCAATACTCAATAATTAATTTTACCTGCAGTCCTATGAACTGATTAATGTGAATTTGGTCCAAATTGGCCCAATTCTTCATAAAGCAAAAAACAATTATTAATCTCACCCTTCATTTTCCCTATGACTCTATTGGGTACACGGTTCTGTTTCTTACATTCACGAATTCTCCACTAGCCCATTAATCTCCTTGGTGGCTCCATGACCAAGTTTCTGCTATCTATCATGTCAGAAATTGTTTCAGAGGGCTTGGGAGGGCTACTGAAGGTGTGACCCTCTCCCTGCCGAAACCCAAGGGAACTCTGCAATCACTCTGACTGCTGTGAGTGATGATGGCAAACTCACCCATTGGTACCTCTCTGCTTATAATACTACATACCCCAGGTAGTGTAGCTATATCTGCTAGTGTGTTTAAGAGACCTCATCAAATCATCCCTTTGTTTTCAAATGCCTGGCAGCAAGGCTTTCCCTGTTCTGCACCCAGTAGATTCTAGTGTCTGTCAGAATAAGTGCTGGACATGTTCTAGTATCTCATTTACCTGCTCACAACATAGCCAAAATACCTTAGGGTATTAGTAGGGTTTTTTAATTTAATTGTATTATGGTAAATATTTCATAGAAGTATGCATTTGTGTACTTTAGCTATTCATGTTTTCTATGATGTTTATGGCGGTTGCTTCTTCTATGTCTTCATGTAATAAATGTGATTTAATACTCAAAAACAGGGTATAGATATTGAGGTATTTTTCCATTTCACATAAAATGAATGTAGAACATAATTTCATGTTAAAACACTAGAAAGCAAAGAAGCCACAATGTAGTGGGAAAGCCCAACTTCAGACTTGAGCTCACTCCTGCTTCTCATTTATTCACCTTAGGATCTTGGAAGACATGCAGCTTTTTGATCTGTCTATTACACAAAAGATCACTTGTCTGCAAAACAGAGATAGGTGAGCATTATAAGGGGATGTACACCAAAATACCCAGAGCAAGAATATTTTGGAAGTGTTTATTAAGTCTTATTGCTAATATTATTTTCAAAAATTTACAGATCCAATTCCAGAAAGCTTCTATGAACAAAACAGATGATGTCTCTCATGAGACATCACAATCTTGTTTTCATATAACAAAGATTACTAAAGCTACACAGAAACCCTGTCCCAAAAAAAACAAAAAAAAAAAAAAAAGAAAAAGAAAAAGAAAAAAGGAAAGAAAAAGAAAAACAAAGATAGGGTTGGGGATTTAGCTCAGTGGTAGAGCACTTGCCTAGCAAGCACAAGGCCCTGGGTTCGATACTCAGCTCCAAAAAAAAAAAGAAGAACAAAGATTACTTTGATGCAATCAGTGTGTAGCCACAATCTATAACCATACATATGGTCTATCACCATAGCCTTCGGCAAAAATTTGAACAATATGTAGTAATGATTTTGATGTATAAACAGCAATTGCTCTAATAAATGAGATAGTAGCTCATGTGACTATGCCATTAAAAAAAATAAATAAAAAGTTATAGATAGTCTGAAAACACTAATTTAACTCACAAAATTAACTGACAGAGCAAATATCACAGATTTGCATTTTCTTTTCTCTCTCTCTCTCTCTCTCTCTCTCTCTCTCTGTCTCTCTCTCTCTGGCACTGCCAGAGCCTCACTCATCTCAAGCAGTTCACTGTGCTATGACCTCAGCCCCATGAACTTTGATTTATAAAATCAAAGAAGAGTCACATTTTTTTTTCTTATCATAGGATCTCAAAAGAGATAAAACCGATTGTGGACACCAAAATGAGAGTATTACATTTTATAAAATTTTCCTATTTTGTTAAGAAAACTAATGAAGTACACTATAATAAAAAAGATTCCATGTTCTGCTGTGACAACTGGGTATTCAACAGAAATAGCTAACAGTCAGGAGACTGAAGCAGGGAAGATTGAAAGCTTGAGGTCAGACTAGGCTGTGAAGAAAGACCTTACCTCAAGAAAACAGCAGATGGAGGAGGAAACGTAAATGTTCCCTTGCTTATGTGTTTCTTGCAGGAAAGATTCAATTGAGACCTGTCAGAGAGTCTTGGAGAATCCAAATCTCACTGGTGCTTACACACAACCTTACCAGTGTGGTATCACTCTCATGAGTCAAATTAATTCTTCACAAACCTGAGCATAAGGACCCTTTCAGTTCTTATAATCTGTTTTTAAAAAGACATTCTAATAGGGCTGGCAAGATGACTCAGTGTGTAAAGGCACTTGCCACCATGTCTGATGACCTGAGTTCAATCCTGGGGACCCATGTGGTAGAAAGAGAGAATGAATTTCATCAAGCTGTCCTCTGACCTCAACCACAAATACCTACATACATAACCTTCTTACTCATATAAATAAATGAACCAAAGATGCTGAAATCAAGAGTTCCTTTTTTGTAAAATAAGATTTAATCATAAGAAGCACCTGTAACAGGAAAGCGTCATAGATAAAAGCCATGCTTCCTACATCTCTTAAGAGTAGCTCCTACATAGACCCTCAGTTCACTTACACTTGAACCATGAATTACTTTGATCTTGAAAAGCACTCAACTTCAGAAACCCTGTAGCAAACCAAATTCATTTTATGAAGGTATGTTTGGACGAGACCCTCATCCCTAACTCTATAATAATTCAAATCTGCATAACCCTAATCTTTTGGAATGAAAGCTGGCACACAGGTGCTATTTGCCATAATTATTATGGACTAAATAAGGAAAGGAAGGAAGATTTATTTTTATCTGACATAATTTCTCATTTTAAGTCAGAAATGTATTTAGCAGGAGGCTGTGTTTAATCACACATTCAAAGACTATAATTTCTAATTGCAAATGCATGAATAAAAATTTTGTGGTATTATTCTTACTTCCTCACACATATCTGACTGAAAAATATATAATTCAATTTTTATAATCACTTTTACAAAATGTTATCAAGTTAATATTTCTCTTATAATTAATCTACATTATTATTATTGATGAATACATAGAGTTAAAGGATAATTTGACCTCCTTATCCTTCCTTTGTGGGGATAACCAGTAAATTCCAGTTAGGCCATACACTCTAATATGTAATGATCTGTAAGTTCACTTTACTGGAGACAGACATTATAATTTTCAGGGGTAATTAATAGATAATTGTCATCAACATTCATCTTCAGAATAGCAGTCAACAGTAGAAAAGGGGTGTTAAGGAAGTTGAGGAAAAGTCATAGGGCTGGAGGAAAAAATTCTAGTGTCTTCCAACATTTTCAGGGTTATCTGATGAGTTCAAGGAGTAAATTGGATAAAACGAGACTCAGATGAAGAGGTTATAAGACCAAAGAATTTGGTTAACTCTAAAGAGAGAGGTTTCACTCCAAAATGGACGAATAAAATCCTATATAGGTCAATATATTACTTCTCAAACAGCTGTTTGCCTGATTTTCATGATCCCTGAATGTAGCATGTTTGCTTTATGTAAATGAATTGTGTGGCTAAGGTGATGGCATCTCCTAGAAGATGAACAACATTCTACACACCTCACATCAATAAAACTAATCCAGTCAACACCTGGTTGGGGGGAATACTTTGAAATGAAAAAGCATTGGATAGAAATGTTGATGACCCTTCTGGACATAGCTTGATTTCCACAAAGATCATGTCACAGTGGTTAGGACTCCTACTAAGACTTGGCTGCAGCAATTAAAGGAGCATTGTTTGTTTCAATATGTTAGCTTGGAGTCTGGTGAAATTTAAAATTTTGGCAGATTGTTAGAAAATGCCACATCACACTTGGCTCATTATTAGGTGTGGAAGGAGAATCATCATCTGCAGAAATGGTTTCAAGGAAATAATGTGAGAAGCGGTTGGTTCAACATGTATGAGTCTTCGGGATAAGACCTGGGTTGGCATCTTCTGATACAGCAAATATCAAACGGAGACATTCACAAAATGACAACACTCACACAATGAAGAGCAAGACAGGCTGGATAACAGTGTCCTTGGTTTTGTTTTACAGCCCTGGGAATGTGGCTGACAAGGTGACTTTTTGAGCCTCAAATTCTTTGTCAGGAAAATATGATACGATAAAGGATCACATTGGGCTCTTTTCCAGAGTTGTTGTTTGCTGAAAAGTATCATACCTGTAACATGGTGGTGTAAACTTTCTTCTAAATAATATATGATCATTAATGTTAACATTGAAGTTTAAAAAGCAGAATGTTTGTAGATGGTAAATTCAAGTCCACATTTTATTTGTATCAGGCAATCTCTGAGAAGACTGAATTTTTCCTGCAATGTTGCAAGAAGGCATTCACTTCCAGTAACAAGCTTGAATTAGAGGTATCTATGCTAAATCTACAATAAACACTTGGATGCTAAGACGATTAAGTCCGGCCTAGCATCCCAGGGATTCATGTAGTACCAAGACCCTGGTGGCTTCAAAGCTCTGAGCTGGTTTCAATTTCCCCCAATTTACTGTGAAGGCACCAGGAAAAGACTCAGAGAATTATTAATTACATTTTTTAGCAATTAAAGTAAATATTTGCTGCCTATCAATGAGGACAGAAACTGTATATGCCTCTCAATGAGGAGAGACATTGTATACTAAGTTTAATTAATGGAACCTATAAAAGGAAATTAGGGAAAGTGTGTGCAACTACACACACACACACACACACACACACACACACACACACACACCCTGCTCCTCCTTCCACCTACTCTGCTCGAATCTGCTTATTTATTGATTTGCACAAACACCACTATTCTAAGAATAGAAGTCAAAGAATGTCAAGGCTGAAAGTAGAAGGCTCAAACCACATCTTCTCAAAGAAAGACACTGGAGTCTAAGAAGGTCACAAGATGAGAACAGAACATAGCCTGAACAAGAGCCTCCACTCCCAAGTCTGTTCCAGGTAAAGGACTTAGCTGAGCCAGGCAAGTAATGCTTGAAATAAGGTGAGGGGGGGAGCCTAAGAGTTAGCCAAAGGATCCTTGTCCACCCTGAGCTCCCCATGTCTTCCTGTGATGTGCAGTGTGATTTAACTCAGCGGCTGTTTCAGGAGTGAAGACAATGATAATTCAGTAACAGAATCATAAATTATGCATATGTCATTTACAATAATAGGAAAGAAAGGAAAAAAGAGCAGATGCTGCACGAAGGGTTCAAAGCCATCCAGCCAGGATTAAATGTTGTTTCCTGTGTATCTCAGATTGTCTATATCTGATAAAAAATAATTTTATTAACTAAGAAACTGTTTGCCTAAAAAGCAGATGTCTGGTGGGTATCTATGCTTTTCTGCACACTTGTGGCTAATTAAATAATAAGGCCAAGTATTCCTTGACCATCCTCATCGGGAGATTGCACATCCTGTAACTATTTAAAGTACTGGGGCTTCTGGTGTCAAAGTGACAACTATCTTTTCTCAAATTTCTTTCATTAACCTACTCATTCTCTCTAGGTACAGTCACCACCAAAGGAGTGAAGGGAGTTTAATGAAAATGTAAACAAATTTTTTCCTTAAATTGAATTTGCATAAAAACCTATGAAGGCGCAAAATGTTCCTGTAATATCACATAGTATCCAGCTGCCAGATCTTTGCAGTCACAAAGTTCAGGCCATAAAATAACTCTCCAGACTGCTTTTCAATGAGTTAGAAACAAAAAAACCTCCAATAATTTATATATATATATATAGTTTCAAACCCACCTTCTCCTACTCCACCACCCACAAGGTGCCAAGATGGTATCTCAATGTAGCACTTTTATTTGTTTTAATAAACCCCATCTCCATGTCCTCTGTGCCCTTGGTGGAATCGGGTTTCGCTTAAGAAGTAAATTTGATACTGCAGGCAGAGTGCCCATGACTTTCCTCAGTGATTTCTCTTGCTATTAAATCCTCACTGGAGTAAGTGCTCCTGGAGCACTACTGTGCTTAGAGAGATGTGGAGATAAGCCCAGTTGGCTGGAGACATAAGAAAAGCCTTCAGGCTCCAGGGCTTTCTGAGGTTCTTGAACTAGGGCTTGTGACAGGGTCATTGTGTTCTTGTTGTTGTTTGTCTGTTTGTTTGTTGTTTGTTTCCAATTAGGGCATTTGCCAGATGTCTCCATATTTGAACTGACAGGAACATGGAGAGAGGGCTCCTCATGCCTTCATAAAGATCAGTGGCCATTTTATTCTTCTCAAGCTAGGTACATCTATTAGTAATTTGCACTTAAACATTTTACAGAATGATACAGTGGAATTCACTAAATTGTTCTGTGAGCATACACATGCAGATGAATGTGTTTACTTGATTACAGGGTTCCTTCAAGAAAAGCTTTGTAGAAGTACGAACCATTCTCAAAGGCAAGATCAGAACTCAAGATCGCTCCTTGAAATAGGAGTCCCTGTGTTGATTTAGTTAGTCTTGTCTTAAGACCCAGCACAAAGTTTGTGAATGTCCTAGTATTGCCCAACAGGGATGGATGTTTCCAGCAAGAGGAAGCCATAGCGTGTGAGATATGGATGTATGCTCAGAAGCCCTGCAGATCTGGAAGAATGTCTCCTCTCCCTGTGATCTTTCTTGGTAGGAAAATTTAAGTCTCTAAACTGTGACATCTCAGTAATGACTGCTCAGGTGACTTCTCTAGAGTCACTCTCTAAACCCACATCCACTCAACAGTCTTGACTGTGTCACATACACATAGGCTAAACCCACAGAATGCACTTGTTTGCAGTAAGACTGAATGAGTATCTCCTTGAATCTAAGTACACAGCCACAAGCTAGTTGCTGCCAACTGGCCCTCAGTAGCCAAGTTTGCCTGGAGAAGGAAAGCAACAAGGGCCAGAAGACCTCACTGAGCAAACAGAAGTAACAAATACAGCCGTGCTCCACTGGGGACAGACTAATGGCAAAGGTAGGGGATATGTAGTCCATTCAACACATGGATACATTCACGGAGTGTGCTATACCCAAAAGACCACCAAGACTCACTCAAGGGATTCCCTGTGTGGTTGCTATGGTTACAACATTGAATAAGGAAGACAGAAATCAGCTGTGAGACCCCCAAGTTTATCAAGAAGCACATATGAGATCTAGGACCACTGGACTTCCAGTGATCTCTTCTGGGTGGCCATGGCCCTGAAAGTGGTGCCAACTTCCAAAGACACTAACTAGGGTTATTTCTGTTATCATATTATGGATCTCACCCAGTGTCACAGAGTGTAGCATCTCAGGGGAACCATGGAATGAAGAGTTGGCATGGGGCAGAACAGCACTGTCTGCTCAGAGTTCATCTATCTGGAGTTATAACACATTGGATTGGGAAGCTTAAACTGAAGGATAGGCCACATCAGTAGGGATGTCTCACACTTTGTCTATGTTTGGCTTAGGAGGGGGTGGGAAAATGCTTGTCAGTGAACTGGCCCACACCATTTTAATAACCCTTAAGAACTGCTATTATACTGATTCTTCAATTGCTGACTGAATGTTAACAGACTCCCCATGTTGCCTACCAAACATCTGATCCAACAATGCTTCCCATGCTCTAAATGGCCAGTCACAGCCTTTTATGAAAGTAGCCTCACCTAAAGGGGATAGATGAAACTGCTTTTAGAAGCCTCAGGTTAGTAAATAAAAAATTCAGGTGTTTGGGGGGGGGGTTCTCCTTCTAAATTATTGGGCACAGAGATCCCTGAGTCTCCCAAAATAATAGCAATTGCCACTATTTGCTGAAGACATCACACATTCAGGCCCCATAATAAGGAGAAATCAAGCTGGACTCATCTGGAAACTTTCTTTCTGATAGGCAGCTATCATGGTGTCAGGAGGCTTTGTGAAAACTGCTGGGGAGGCACTGTTATTAATAGTCTTGCTCATCTGTGGATCTGGCTCCACCACTACTGACCTGCTGGGCAAGATGCAGCTATTGGTGCAATAGTGGTGACAGTTATGGGAATAACCAACCACTTTCTGATTTTGAACACTCCTCCACCAGACAGAATTTATGTGTAATACTGTAAATCTGGTCAAAAGTCCATGGCTGGGGAGGTCACAGGCCCTAGTGGGGAAGGCATTGCTATTATTTTGTTAAATGGACATAATACATCCATCAAATTGCCCTCTTAACAATTATGTTTATGCTCATAGATCAGTACTGCTCTCAGCTTTGATCAGAGAGACTTCTTGCTTCTATTTAGACCATACAGACACTCAATAATGGTCAAATTATTGAGAACAAGTGACTGTTGGATTTTCAGGCATAAATGGGACATCTGTGACACTACCTACCCCCCCCCCATATTTATGCAACAGCAGTAGAAAGAGAGTCAGAATGTAAGTGCTGTGGGAGGGTGTGCAGTGTCACAGAATGTGTTATTCCAGACATGGCATGGCAGTGGCTGTGATTCCAGGTTTAAGATGGCGGTCTATCCCATGACTGGAAAAAGCACAGGGACAAATATCCAAAATAGTGGAAAAACGTGAACTGAGGAGCCCCCATGGAACTGGACCAGGCCCTCTGGATAAGTGAGACAGTTGATTAGCTTGAACTGTTTAGGAAGCCCCCAGGCAGTGGAACCAGGACCTGTCCTTGGTGCATGAGCTGGCTTTTTGGAACCTAGGGCCTATGCTGAGACACTTTGCTCAGCCTTGGTATAGGGAGGAGGGTACTGGACCTGCCTCAACTGAATCTACCAGGCTGGGCTGACTCCCCAGGGGAGACCTTGCCTTGGAGGTGGTGGGAATGGGGGTGGATTTGGGGGGAAGACTGGAGAGTGGGAGGAGGGAGAACAGGGGAATATGTGGCTGGTATGTAAAATTAAGTTAATTATAAAATAAAAATATTTTTAATTAAGATTGGGGTCTATCAACATCATGTTAGGCACAGGGTAGAGAGGGGAGAAGCTAACATGTCCCCACACCTTTCTGTGGGTCTATGTGCAGCTAATCATTGCTGGGAGAGGGAGAGAGTAGTGTAGTCACTAGCAAGGTTCTCATGCTTCTGTAAATAATAGTTCTCCCATGTTCCTATAAGCAACAATAATGATACTCACTGGGTCTCTGTCTCTCTCTCTCAGAGAGAGAGAGAGAGAGAGAGAGAGAGACAGAGAGAGACAGAGAGAGACAGAGAGAGACAGAGAGAGACAGAGAGAGACAGAGACAGAGACAGAGAGAGACAGAGACAGAGAGAATAGGAACTACTTAGGAAGGTGGGAAGAGATGGGGTCAGTAGAACTTGGAGGTGGACATGAGAGGCTAATGAGGGTGGTGAATATGATCAAAACACATTGTGTACAAGGAAGGAAACATCATAATGATACCCATCATTCGGCATAATATATGCTAATTAAAACTTGAAAAAGTAGCCACAGATACTTTTCTTGGGGTTAGAGACTTTCTAACAGAGTTAGAAAACATATGAATTCATTTTGATTACAAAATTCTATGGTACTTGTGGAAGCATTTACAACCAGAAAACTAGAGTGCCAGCCCCATTTCCAAGCCTGTTGTAAAGCTGTCTGTAGTGTACTTTATAGTTCTCCTCATGGTCATATCCAACTTTGAGAGCTTCATGATCTTAAATTATGTTTCAAATGTATGTTTCTCCCAGATAATTCTGAGTCCATTGGTCACTTAAGCCAAACCTGATGCCCATTTTGAAATGGTGAATGTCACTTAATAGAAACCTTCACTTTACTTAGTGGCAATACATATTTCTGTTTCTAAATAAACTATAGAATGTAAAGATCACTTTGCAGAATTCAGAGCATTCTGAAAGGATGGTGTTAAGATTGTTCTTATAACTATCCGTACATGATTACTGATTTACAGTTATAAACCATTATCATCAGAATAATAATCCTTAGTCCAACTTAGATTCTGGGGACACAGCTAATAGAACTGGGACTCTAAACTTCTAGCCTTGCAACGGAATAGTTGCTCCCATTGATTTATGTATACCAACACCAGATTTTATTGCCTTTACTTTGTGTGTGTATACATCTATATATGTGATATATGTACATACATATGCATGTATGAGTTTTCATGTAAAGGCCAGAGGTCAATATTGGATGTTTTCTTCAATTGCTTTCCACCTTAGTCTTTAAAACAGGATCTGCCACTGAACTAGTGCTCACTAACTCATCTATAACAGATAACCAGTAATTCCCAGAGATCCTCCTGTTTCTGCTTCTCCATCTTTCTAAAGCTGGTGTCACAGGCATGCCATCACCACATCTGGCTTTTTAAGTTGGTGCAGGGAGCATATTCTAGTCCCAGTGCTTGTGTAGCAGGTACTTCTTGACTGAGTAATCTCCCCAGGACCCTTTAATATATATGCTTTTCTATGCAATCCTTAAGCCATTGATTTACTGTTCATAGCCCTTTGTAGAAACCGGAAAGCCGAGCACCAGAGAGTCTAATGTTGTTCTTAGTCTACACACAGAGTAATGAGTCCTGGATGTGTCTGCAAAGCCTGTCACAAAAGCTTGCTGGTACACACAGAAAGTTTTCACATTCAGCTGTCCTCACCAAAGTGGAACCCACAAGAACACGATACTGGGGTGAAATCTTTGTATCTTGAAGCATTAGTTTGTAAACAAAGAAACACACTGGCTTTCGTTTCTTCAAAGCCAACTTAACATTGAATTCATTTTAAACATTAAGAAACTCAAAAATGAAACTCTCACTGTACCTATTTAGGAGGTCTAAAAAAAGATATTTTAGTGTGGTGAGAATGTAGATGCTGAGATTTTTTTCAGAATTAAACATTCTTCAGTTACAATATTCTACTGGTACAATGTATCTAAGAAGGCAAGAACATAGGAAGGAAGTGCTTTCCAGAGGACCAAAAGAAATTACTGTAGTAAAGTATTTAACAAGTTATGAAATCCTTTAACCCTAGCAAAGGTTGTTCAGTACTAACAGTGGCTCCGAGCTCTCCTGAGCCTCAAGGTTGGATAGCTGCCTCTCCAGCTGTCTGGATTATCTTAAGTCTTACTTAAGCCCAGACTTTTCTGAGCTACACTGCTTTTCCCAGACAGAAACCTCAGGCAGAGTGGAAGGTCCAAAGGTTCATTGTATCACAAGAAAGCCCACAGGTGCGGGACAGGATACTGGACAGTCCAAGAGAGAAGGGTGTCATGGGTTTCACATAGGGCTGTCTTGGGGTGAGAGTTTGGCCCATACCAAGGCTCACAGGTTAAGATTTCCTCATTTTTCCCTGTGAAATTGGGTGAGACACTTCATGGTGAACACAAAGAGAGATATTTGAACCTTTAAGCTTGGAGATCACTTGAGGTTCAAAAATCTTGCAATCTAACTCTACTATGCCCATTAGTAAGTCTCAAAAAAGACACACAGCTTAAATATTCTTGGGGTCTTTTGAATAATTAATTTAAGGCATATTGTGTTTGACTACACTTCACATTGTCATTGAAAAGAATCCCACTGTCATGCACCAGTACTGTGGTGTAGGTACTTTTATGCATGCACATAATAAAAGTACCACACACTTTTTCATTCTACCAAAAGATGAAATAAACATGCTACTTCGAATTCTCAAGTCAACATTTTATCTGGAAAGACTTTCATGTAAGCAATACAATTTGTTATGCAAGAGTTCATTCAGCTATTTTCAGATGATGGACATCTAAGCTTGGTCGATTTTTTTGTCATTGTTGCTACTACTGCAAAAGCTAAAAAGAATAAGCACATAATACTGCAAAATACATCACATTTCTCAGTTAGAAATCTCATAATTTAGATGTTTGACTGGTATGGAAGAATTATCTCCTCTTACCTATCCTTGTTTTTCCAGATAATACAACAACGAAGTGCAGGAATGTTTCCCCAGAGATCTTGATGAGACTTGGCCCCATTTGTAAGCTTTACAGATTATTTGGAGGAGGGACATTGGTTATTATGCATGTTTTAGAGTAATTCAGAAGTCTTTCTTACACTTACTTCTTATGCTTGTTCTTAATATGAAGACACACATTTATTATTTAGGTTTAGTCAGTTACTTAATCCTTGTTCATTTACTGTGAGATAGTCTTCTACTTTTTCCAGAACAAAGTGGAGGGCAAACACATTTAGTAGTCCCTATTGGCCTACTACTTCTACTACTTATGCCTAGTGTGAGTCTTGTCTTGCATCTAAGCATGATGTGGGATATGCTGTAACAGGGCAAAATAATGAGGAGTACATGGTTGTTTTCACAGCATGGAATTGCATGCAAGGATGTATTATCCAACTTGCCCAGTCTTTCTGTTTATAGCCCCCAACTCCTGCTCTACTCTCTTTCTCTCTCCTGCCTCTTCTTCTCTGGCTTTGTGTCTTATTGGCAAGCCCCACAGGACAAAGAACACTGAGTGGCCTCCAAGAACTGATGGTGAACTCTGGCCAAGAGCCAGCCAAGAACTTCAGTCTTGCCACAAAAGGAACTGAATTCTGCCAACTCCCCAGAGTGATCTTAAAAGTGGACTCTTCCCTAGTTGAGCCTCAGATGACACTGAAGTCCCCATCAGCCATTGTTTGTATTTTGGTGGGTCTCTTTTTAGGGACCTAAGCTGTGCAGAGATTGTTTTCCACAGCAGAGACAATGGAGAGATGTTTCTAGCTCCAGCTGGTGCCAAGAAGCAACACTAGCTAAATAAATCCCACTGGGATGGAAAGCAACTCTGTTCTTCTGCACATCCCCCTTTCCAGTGGTCCCTTGTAGCACCTGGTCCCATAGAGAGGAGAAGCATAAACATGGAGGAAGCGCTGAAGCACCATGCTTACTATGACTGTCTTTGGCTTTTGGCCCCCCTCCCTTGTTATTCATGGATAACATATGGGTATGGATGGCTCTTAAAGATGCAAGTGTCTCATTATTTCTGCAGCAAGTATCCCAGAGTTTGTAACTTACATACATCTCTTTGTTCACATAGGTTCTGGTCTTAAAATATGAAAGATTACTAGAACCCACTTTACAAAAGATACGACAGATGTTTCTTCTTCTTGTGCCACATTTTATATATTATTTTATACCAACTCTCTCTGAAAGACCTTATACTGTTCATAGATGTAAGAAACTGGAAGTGATAAATAAAAAAAAAAACCAAGAGTTCAATTTCACGACTTTCCTTATACTTTAAAGGCAAAAGACTTTTCATCGTTTCAAAATATTAATAGCACATCCTTCATAGTTCTCTCCTTGCCACTAAAGACCCCCAGAAATTCAATGTTGTAAATGTATTTGTCAAAAAAAGAGCATGATTACTTCATCTTTGTTCCATAATCCTCTTATGTAATTCTTTTAAATTAAAAGGCTGAAAGATAAAATAGTTGTGAAGATCACATGACAATTGTAGCTTGAAATATCTGCCAAACACATTCTAATAGTAAATTATTGTCACCAGAAAAGAAAAAATGCAAGCCCTTCTGAATCCTTATGGATATACAAAGAGAAACAGTCACCAGAAGAGGCCCAGTGAATCAAATAAGCAGGAAGACGTGATACCTCAGATTAATGTTTTTACAGCTGGTTATATGGACAAGTTCAAGTTTCATCATGAGTGAGTAATGTCTGAAGCAGAGTCTGCCCTGTGCTTGTCTATAGAACATTAAAAAACACTTTGGATCCACTAAAAGGAGTGCATTGAAGGTGTTCTGCTCCATAAGTCTGTTCACTAAAGCAGCAGCATGGGCATAGGAAATACAGGTTCCTAGTATCCTTCTGTTCTCCAAGGCCCATTTCCTAGATATGCTGTTTCCTACCCAATGGCTAGCGATTGTTAGTATAACCACTGACACAGAAAGTAGAAGGGAGTTGAGTTTGGTAGTCCTTAACAAGAGATAACTAGACACAGAATCAAAGCTGTGCATGCTCAGATAAGAAACAGAGGCAGCAAAGAACAGAAACAACCCAGTGTAACTCAAGGTACAATGTGCCTGCTTTTGTGGAAGACCTCAGCAGACAGCATGAGAGAAAGACCTACAAGGCCAGACTGAACCTGACTGTGGACTATGGAGACCTTTGGAAGGATATATGTGGTGTGTATACTGAGTCATCTAGAAGTTTATGTAGGAATTGAGAAGGCTCAGTGTTCTTGTCTTTTGACACCTTATCCCCCACTAGTCTTAATCGTTAAAGGCATTACCAAAATCGGATTATTTCTCAAAAGATAAATGATATCTGAATAAGTGTTTGATCAAGAAGAGGCAGAAGGTGAAAGTATGGCTTCAAATATGTACCCTGTGTGTCTTGGGAAATGGTCCCACCTTCTACTTTCTTCTCTGGTCTTTCTACTTTAAGGAGCCTCATGTGAATTTCCATGGTGACAATGGAGCATCTATGGGTTCATGTGTAGACTGCACACTTCAACCAGACCTCTCTATGGTACCAGGCAAGGCCTCTAGCTGTCTGTAACCTGCTCTTGGCAATGCCCTCATTCTCCACTCATTGGTTGTGGTTCCTCCCCTTACTCCTCAGTTCCCTGAGTCCCTAAAACCTTTCACCTCTTAGATGAGTGATACCATTGTTGCCATGGCATCAAAGTCTCTGTTACACAGACTGCTATTTGGATCAATGAAAATTATGTCAAAAGCCCATTTCCTGCTGCAGTGAGAAGGCTCCTGGAAGGCAAACAGCAACTTCTCCTACCTGCAGTCTAGGGGTAGAAAGAGAGCCCCCATATCTGAGGTGTCCCATCAGTGTTTCTGCTTGGGGTATTCTATCATTTTCTGCCTACACCAATGCCCCCGATAGTCCTCCAGAGAGTTACGAACCAATATCTGGGACTTTATCTGCAAAGTTCATCATTTAGGTTCACAACAAACTCAAAACTGCATCTGGGCAGGGATAGTAGCTGGACCTTTTAGAATGTCAGTCAGCTGTGGTGTTTCCGCACAAAGGCAACCCTGGTAATTTTCTCACTTGATTTTCTCTGAATATTGTTTTTAATATTTTAAACTACTGCTGTTGTTTTCAAAATTTATATTTTTCATTCACTGTGGTACCACATGGCTTAAAATACAATTACTTGGAAGGCAGAGGCAGGGGGATCAAGAGTTCACTGCCAGACTCAGCTCTATAGTGAATATATAGGTTGCATCTATTATAATCAATCTTACTCTCCAGAAGACAAAAATAAAAATAAATGAAATCCCTAGTTTTCTATGGATTTAATGTGTCATCACTTGAGCAGATCACCCAATAAAACAAAAGAAAATTCTTTTGACAGGTTTTACTTCAAGATTTCCACAATAATTATATTTGGATAAGAATGAAACAGAACGATAAATAATTGATGCTCAAAAATTTACATTTTAAGAAACTATATGATCAATTCAGATGATTCCTCCTATGACCCCTGCTAAGACTCCTAGCAATAGCGGATACTTCGCCTGAACTGGCCATCTCCTGTGACCAGATTGGTGCCTAGCACAATCGCTGTCAGAGAGGCTGCATCAAGCAACTGCTGGAAACAGATGCAGAGACCCACAGCCAGACATTAGGTAGTTTGGGGAATCCTGCAGAAGAGGGGGTGAAAGGATTCTAGGAGCCAGAGGGGTTGAGGAAACCACAAGAAAACTTACAGAATCAACTAACCTGGGCTCATAGAGGCTCACAGAGACTGAACCGACAACCAGGGAGCCTGCATGGGACTGACCTCGGCCCTCTGTATATGTTACAGTTGTGTAGCTTGGTCTTCTTGTGGGACTCCTAACAGTGGGCCAGGGCAGTCTCTGACTTCTTTACTAGCTTTTAGAACCCTACTGCCCACACTGTGTAACTTTGTCCAGCCTCAATACATGGGGAGGAACTTAGTCTTACTGCAACTTGGTATGCCATGTTTTGTTGATACTCATGGGAGACCTGCCCTTTCCTAAACATAAAGGAAAGAGGAGTGGATTGGGGGTGGGAATTGAGAGGAGGTTAGGGGAGGGACTGAGAGGAGAGGAGGGAGGGAAAATTATGACTGGGATATAAAACAAATAATTAGATTTATAAAAATAAATGTATATAAAATGGAGGAACCTCTGCACTGTCTTGTCCACCTGTTACACTAGATTATTTACATATCTAATATTTGTGTTTACTTAATTAAATGTTATTCATTGAAAATAAAATTTGTAAAACAATAATGTCCCATGGAAATGTAACCATTCCTTTATAATCAAGGGCTCTCTTCCTCATAGAAGTGATAACCACACAGCCTGTAAGTCTTGAGTGACCAGAACAGCACTGTACTTGGTGATACAGCAATTTCCTAACAACTTAACAAAAAATGGTTTGAACCATGGTAACAAAAATTGCTGAGAGCCTCAGTATAGGCTTGTATTGCTATTCATTGAAAGAAGATCATACAGGTACCTTTCCTTCCAGGAGAAGACATCTTTACCTTTAGATAAGAATGGAGATGAGATATACATAACAGCAAAAGGTTGGGTTTGGACAATGAGCTCACACATCAGAAGAGTGGAAATGCCCTCTGAGTGAGAAGGACAGAGTAGGAAGAAAGAACAACAACAACAACAAAAATCTTAACTCATAGATTGTGTATTTATAGGAGGGTGGGTGCATAGACTCCTCCCCATTTTGTCCATGAATATCAACCCCATGAAGCAAATTCCCAACTAAAAGACCAATGGAGATGATTCCCCTTAAACACAGGAGAAATATATTTCTCTGAATAAAGCCATAGGTATTCTCTAGGCATCAGGAAAAAGAGTGCTTTGAATTCACAATTGATTCCAAAGACTTTCAAATCATTACGGATCAGTCCTCAAATAATGCAAATTTTAATCTAATATTTAGCTCTTTCTTACATAACACCAATCACATCAGAGTATACTAACCAGTAATGAGGAAAGTATTGAATAATTCCCTGCAATGGTGTTTTCACATGAAAGACTATAATTATTCCTTGAAGTCTGTTCACAATACAAACACTGTGGACAAGGAGCTCGGGCTGGGGCTTTGTCGTAAATTCATGCTTTTAAAAGATTAAACGGCACCAGGTGATGGATGGTGATAATGGAGGTGTGGATGATACAGAGGGATCATCTGAAATAATTGCACAGTTTCATGACACAGCAAATTCATGTTGAAATCTGTGTGGGCTCATTAGCCTTTGAAGGATTAATGAATTGAGTATTAGATCACCAAGCCTTTTATTGAAAGGGAAGAAGTGATGGGCTACATTCAGATGCAATCTATATGTATTTAAAGTGAGGTATATCTTTTATCTACAATGTAATTAATCTACATCCTATTACCCAGTAATAAAGGGGTGTACATTTTGAATTCATATAGATTAAGTTAGTCCTGTAGTTTCCTTGCTCTCTCATCCTCATTTCAGGGTGCCCTTAGTCTGAGATCACTTGTGTTCTCCATATCAGGATAATTAGTGAATGGGGGATGCTGATACACTAAAAGTACCTTCATGTCACACACACACACACACACACACACACACACACACACACTTCTGAAGACTCATTTGGCAGCAAAATGTATGAATTATAACAGAAAGAAGACAGAGATAAGTTAGTCTCAGTTGAAATCGGTGTTCACAAGAACATTCAAACCTCCCATGCTATGCACATGGGGAAAGAGTGTAGCCATGCCACAATACTCTTTCTCTAAAGTTATCACAGCTTTATTGGGGGACCTGTGCCTTATTACCTGGATAATCCACACACAATCTTATTTTTATTTCTGAAGAACCCACATTCCTATACTTTAACTTCAATATTTCTACAGTTGAAATTCTCCAAAAAAATAAAAATAAAACTGAAGAAATGAACACATTTAGTATTTGACCAGTAGCTCACCCCCCCTCAAGTTGTAATCATATTCCCAGTGTGACCCACCAGCAAAAACAATCTGGAAGTGGTGCCAACCATTTGACTCCTGCATGTTCTGTGTTCCATGGTCTCATGTCAGTGACAATATTTAAATCATACAGTAAAATGTTCCTGATTTACCACATGACAAATAATGGGATGAAATCAAACCAATGCTGGCAGCCATTAACTTCAAATTCATTCAAAACATAAGATGCCCAGAGTTATTTTAAGCAGGTGTATTTGAGTCTATGTGGTGTTTTGTTTTATTTCATCCACCAAGAAAGTTCTAGACACAACATTAGCAAGGTGGGTAGAAATAACAACACGTGTGAGTCAAGTTACTTACTAAGCTAGATACAAATCATAAAGAAGGACCAGGCAAATTCTCTAAAGCACAGGTGGCATTTTTCTCTCTTGCAGACCCCGACCTGACGTAAGTGGCTTAAGAAATACTGCAGCTGAACACCAAAAGGAGCCAGTTTCTACTTAGATCTGGAGAGGTTGATCCACTGGGAGATAAACAGAGTTTGTATTATCTGCAGAAAGATCCTGAACTGCTTCATTTTAACCCACCCATTGCTTTCTCTCTCTCTCTCTCTCTCTCTCTCTCTCTCTCTCTCTCTCTCTCTCTCTCTCTGTCTCTCTGTCTCTCTCTCTCTCTCTCTCTCTCTCTCTCTCTCTCTCTCTCTCTCTCTCTGTCTCTCTCTCTGTTTTTAAATAAAGAGGATTTTAATTCTGCAATTGGTCTCCACACTGGGGACTAGAGTTGTCTTTAAATACAGTCATATTAATAATCAAAGGTCATTTAATGTCATGCTGAAGTCACTGTGGAGAAGACCTGCTTATTTATAATTTATCTGTAATTGCTTGAGGTTGAGTATTTGAGTTGTATAACAATAGCTTATTTTGGAGTAAATAACCAGGGAGCTAAGGACCATGCCTACGAATCTGAAAGCAGCAGCAGAGGCTTGATTCCTTTAGGACAAATACATTTCTGCAAAGCCAGAAGCATTTCTTTGCATTGGGTTGTACATTAAAACCATTCTCCTCATTAACAATAAGAACAACAACAACAACAACAATAATAATAATAATAATAATAAATAATAATAATAACCCATCACTGGTAAAAGTGGTGGGGAGAGCACACAATTAAGTTGGCCTGATTCTTCCTTACCATTCCTGGTCTGGGAGCTCAAGTCACTTCTCTAGAGGCCTAAGAGTGAACGGGTCTTCAAAATGCTCCCAAGAGCAAAGGTGAAGATAGTGTGGATGAATTTCTAGTCCTTACCAGACATGTCCTATGAATTTGCAGTTATCTTGTAAGATCAACGTTAAAAGAATACCCTCTTCTTCGCATTTTAGATACATGAAGTATCTAATTATTCATAGAAGGGAATGATGAACTCAACAACAACAAAAAGTCCAAAAGGGAACACACAGCTTGAGTTGCACACATGTAAGTTGTAACAGCTTGTTTCACCGTGAGCTCAGCAGAAAAACGACCAGAGTCACATTTAGAATTCAGTAGAGCATGGAGTGTTTAATATGCCATTTGCATTTTGACAGCTTAGAATGTCTACACTGGATTTGCTAGATCCTCAGCAATAAGCACTAAGTGGCCACTGAGCCTTTGTTGATCTATTTCTGGGAGTAAGCAGAACCATTTTCTTGACATCTTCCAAGTTGGATTGTGTTTCAGACAATAAACTGGAGACTGACTGAAGCAGCCTTGCCCTGGGGAAGGAGATGTTCCGCCTGGAGGAACTTGGAAGCCAGAGGTATGTTGCATTCCAATTAAGTGTGATTGGCCAGATGAAAGCCAATATAAAACCAGCCCCTCCCTTCCCCCACTTTTGGTTTCTACTAACAAGGTGCTTGATCCCTGGAATTGAGAGGGTTCTGGGGGTCCCTGGACTACTGCTCTTCCTCCTCTGAATGTGTACAATGGGATGGCATTGTTCTCTTCTTCCAGTTTGCCAAACTTGTGATGACAACAGAAGATTTACCCTTCTGATTTTTGTGAAACAAACAAAATCCATTTATTCTATACTTATTTATGTATGAGTCTATCCCATGTGTGGTGGTTGCCCATGGATGTCAGAAGGAGGTGTAGGCCCTCCTTTAGTTGAGGTAACAGTGGTGAGCTACCTGATGTAGGTGCTGGGAATCAAACACCTGTCCTCTGGAAGAACAGCAAGTGCTCTTGGCGCTTAACCACTGAGCCATCTCCCTAGCCCCATGCTTTCCTTTGCTTTATTTCTTCATGGCCTTAAAAACCCAAACTAGTAATTAAATGGGTACTCTAGAAGCAGTAGAAAGCTTTTGGCTACACAGATCTGAGTTTTAATTAATAATAATAATAATAATAATAATAATAATGCAGTACTATGTTTGACGATGTAAAGAGGTTAAAAGATCTGATGAAGACATCTTGAATATGAGGAGAATAAACAATCTGACTTTGTGATGCACAGGGGATTTGGGGGTGGTTTTGAGCACAGTTTATTCACAGGAGGCCCTGACTTCATCAGGAGCCAAATCAGAGCGGCACTACTCTAAAGAAATTGAACCTGCACACTAAAGGTCTTAGCACCTCTTGGTAATATGAATTTTCAAAGGAGTTACAATCCAGAAGCAAAGGCAGACACGCCTCGCTGTCCCTTTAGTTATGTATATGGTTTTCGTGGGAGTTCGTTGATGTGTGCTTTCAAATCTCTATGCTGGGTAGGTAGACAACCAAAGAATCGCCAGACCAAACCTTGCCTTCACTCCCTAGCTTCCTCCTGGTGAGGCTCCTTCAAGGAAGCATTAGGTGAGATTACTGTTAGCTTGAGTTCTGAGCAAAGCCCGAGAGGCCAGCTACTTTTCATTGCGGATAATAACTAAGAACCCAAGACCCAACTGAGAAAGGGACCTTGCTCGGTCTGTAGTGATAGCTTAAACCCGAAATTACATCTATTTACCAAATGTATAAGCATAGAGCCTTCCTCGTTTTCTGTGGTTCCTGGAAAATGCAGTGCTTTTCAAAAACAGAATCATACTTGGGATTCCACCCTTGTCATTTCACTAATAATCAAAAAGAAAGAAAGATCAACAGGGATTCCTGTTTTCCCCCAGTGTTTTATAAACTGATGCTTGGGCAATGAAGGGGCTTCAAACGACCTCTACTGCAGGTCCTCCAGCCTCTCAGACTCCACAATCAGGTCATGAAAGATGCCCAACGCATCAAAAACTCTGAACCTGTTTGCAAGGGCGCCTTCACCACCTCGGCTTAGGCAGCAAAGCTGAGGGTGGCAGTGGCCTAGCACCCTCTGCCTGTGTGCTTCTTGGAGGAGGACCCTAATCTACGCAGGCGCCAGGGCGTCCTCGGACCCTGTGGCCAAGCCTTAGAGGCCAGAGGCGATACCCCCTGGCAGATGCCCGACCTTGGCCCGCAGACTTTGGCTTGCCAAGGGGAATTGAGACCCTACTCTAGCTGCCCAGCAGCACACTGTTGGCTACTCTCATGTTGGCGTCACCACCACCCCCCGCCCCCGCCGCCAGCCTGCACAGCTAAGAGGCTTGCTTTTGACTTCATAGGTGCTAGGAGATGCAGCTCTGGCCCTGAGCCGGTTAAAGAAGAAGCGCGCACCCACTGCCGCGTGGGCCACACAATAGCGCAAGAGATCTTAGCGACCACAGTCCCAGTCCCTCCGGCGCAAGGGACGCGTGAGCGCGCACAAGCGCGCGTTCTTGATCCCAGCATTAAGCAAGCAAGGGCTGGCGGCACCTTAGGCTTTACTTTGGCTTTCGTGGTCTCCACCGCGGTTCCTGGTGCGCAGGACGCACTCTCTGAGGCTGTCAGTCCAGGCCCAGGACGCCGTGGGTGCTCCTACCCTGGAGCCCCTGAACCCAGCCGGTGCAGCCTCTGCCCCAGACCTGTCCCTCCACACCCGGCTCTTCCGCCTCCCCTAGAGCAGCAGCCCACCCTTGTGGGGGCGGAATCGGCCCGCACACGTGTGTGGATTATTAAGCAGCCGGGCGGGCGGCTGTGGGCTCCACGAAGCAACCTCTGTTAATTGCGGGGGAAGGGAGCTGGGAGTGCACAGAACTAGGGGGAACAGAGAGTGCGCTTCAAGGGAGAGCTGCAGATTTAGGGAAGCGGGGAACCTTGCCCTGGATCATCTCAGAGTGCAGGAAAGGGTAAGAAGTTTGGCATAGGTGAGTGACAAGCGGATCATTTTCACCAAGGATTTGTTTGGACAAAGCCTGGTCCTGTGTCCTGAATCTTTTCCCCTTCTACCGTTGACACACGCTCTCACGGGGCGGGGGGTGGGGGGGTGGGGGTGGGTTCAATCCTCAACTTTTCATGCTTTGCCTCTCATTTCCCAGTGTGCCAAGTGGGACCCGAGCCCTCTGGCAGCCGAATCCCGCTTGGTCAGTGGAGCCTCTGCAGCCAGCAGGTTGGTGGAGGCCCAGGCTAGATGGAGGGGTGGGGGTGTGGTCAGAGGGTAAGCGTCTTCCGGAAGCATCAGAAAATTAAGCGATCCTCTCTCTCTCCAGTTAGCCAAGGCCCACCTTTCTCTCTGAGTGAGCTACTGGGACGCACTGCACAGAAACCCTTTGTGAGGAAGATGTTTGGCTGAGGGGCTAGCACCAGGAGCCCAAATCTCCCCCAACCAGAACCCTCCTGCAGTCCTGTGCTCTCTCCAGGCAAGTGTGGAGTTGAATGGGGATCACAGAGTCCTCTCTAGCTTCTTAATCACCCTTGAATTTGAATCACTGGGGGAATGGAAGATGGGGTAGTCTAGAGAGTAAAGGGGACATTCTTGTGAGGAAGAGAGAACAAATGAGCCAAAAAAGAAAAAAAAAATCACAAGACTGAGTTCCATCCTTTAAAAAGAAAAAGGAAAAAAATCTATCTATAAAGATACAGATATAGATTTACCCAGGAGTGGGAGGGAGGGAGCTGACACTCAGGGAAGCATCAGAAGCATCAGAGGAGGGGAGAGTAAGGAAATGGGGGCAGGTACTTGCCAATGTGAAAATCAATCAACTCTCTCTCTCTCTCCCTGCCTCCCTCCCTCCCTCCTTCTTCCTCACTCTCTCCCTTCCTCCTTCCCTCTTTCCCTCCCTCCCCTCTTCTCTCTCTCCTTCCCATTGCATAGAAGAGCGCACAAGCTGTTGCCAGCCCGGAGGTTGCAGCTTGTTGAGACTTAGGAGAAAACATCCCCTAACTCATTTCAAGGGGGAAGTCAAGTTTACTGAGCCCAAAGCCCCAGGAACCACTCAGAAAGACCCTTTCCCTTAGGTTGACCAGACTTAAGACAGGGGCTGCCCCTGCATCCAGAGAGACTTGATCTGATACGGAAGCCCGGCCAGAACTCCCTGCTGGATTCATCCACATTGTCAGATATTACAACTTGCAAGAAGCAAAGTCCGGGGAAGGAAAGAGGGGGCGACCTCACAGAGCAGCTAGTCGGAGTACCTTGGAGGGGAAGCTGAGGAATGAGGTGTAAGGAGGTGGAAGGCTGTAGGAACATCAGTCAGCTAGGAGCTTCCCCTGTTGGCCCCCGGAGCCCAGAGAGCTTGAACTTTGCCAGGCCGACAGTGCCCAGTTGGTTTCCCAGGTGCGCCGGGTCCGGGGAGAAGTCGTGGGAACTACCCCAGCCCGCGACCCGCCAAGCCCACCAAGCGCCAGGAGCCAAGGCTCTGTTCTCTGCCCAACTCCTGTCCGGCTCTCTTCTCCTTGACAACCCACAGCACACTGCACAGAGAGAAATGTCGTTTGAGCCCAAGTGAGGGGGAAGGAAGGGCGGGGGGGGGGCGGGGGCAGATGAGGGGTGGGAAGAACGCGATGGAAGCTTGGTATCGGGCGCTGCGTTTCCCAGTGTCGCTGGTGGAAAGCCACCCGGCCCGTGCCTGTCACTCGGTTCCCTATGGTCCCCAATTCAGACACTCGCAAACCGGGCCTCTGAGGGTTCAGCCGTCTCCCCCGTACCAAGCCAGCCTGTCTTACCCTTAGCTGCAGTGAGGAGCCCCGCGCACAGAACCGCTAGCACCAGAGGCAGGAGCAGCGACTTGAATTTCCTCCACGCAGTCATGTCTGCAGATATTCCACACGCACACGACACGGATGGCTCCTCTCGGATGCGCCGGTCTCCTCCAAGGAACGACCGGGCTCTAAACACAGCCCGGTAATCACCAGAGGGCAAGGCGAGCTGGCGAGAGCGCCGGGTCCCCAGCCCGGCGGCGCATCCGACGCCTCCCGCAGCTCTGCGCGCCCGGCTCGCTCCGCTCCCGTAGCATCGGGTCCGAGCCACTGCGGGGCTGAAGATGCTCCGACCGAGCGCAGCCCCGGGGCTGCCGGGGCCGGGGACGAGCGCCGGCCGAGCCGGGCAGGAAGGCACCAAGGCGGCGAGGCTGCGGGAGGGGGCGAGGCGGGGAGAGGAGCGCGCGCAGCCGGGAGCAACCTGGAGCGGAGGCAGCTGGAGAGAGAGCCAGCGAGTGGGAGGTGCGGGAGGGGCGCGCGGGGCGGGGGGGCGGGAGGGAGAAGCCGGGCTGGAGCGGGAGGAAGGCGGGGAGCGAGCGCCGAAGACAGGCTGCTAGCGGCGCAAGAAGCCGCTGCCGTGGCGGCTGGACTCAACCATCCTACCCACCGAGAGGGGAAGGAGGCTGGCACCGCGCAGTGCCCGGACTCAGCCCAGCCTAGGGCTCTGGGGCCCAGCGCGTCGTGCTCCCGCCGCTCTGCATTTGGCCTCAGTCGCGGCTGCGCGCAGGCTGGAGCACGGAGACTTGTTGGGTGCTCAAGTGGGAGAAGCCCACGCCGCGCACCGGGGAGAAACCATACAGTCGGCCACGCAAACGAGCCTGGGGGCTCTGTGGGGGCAGGCGGGGGCCCGCCACCATCCTCTGAACTGTCTTTCTCTGCTGACCAGAAGAAGCCCCCTGCCTAAGTTAGGAAAGAAATACAGGTGGAGAAAGAATGAGCCCAGCTGTGATTGGAACAGGTAGAGAAAAGGGTGCTTTTACAAGAAATTGTAAATTACCTTTAACAAGGTGACTGTCTACAACTGTGAGAAGCCACTGACAATTACCCTCTCAGAACACTTTGAGTCCCTTTGGGTTACCCATATACCAACCCAGCTCTATGTGGAATTCAAATTGAGAGTGAACAGCTAGGCTGCTACCCTGTTCTGGTTGTGAAAGCAGAATTGGCATACCTCTAGTGAACCCAAACATCTACTCTAGAACTCAGGAAGGTCCCCCCCTGATCCTGCAAAGAGCCAACAAACAGGCAGAGCCAGGAGCAGCTGCTGAGAAGTAGGTCTACTGCAGCCACTGGGCACACACAGAGAGTAACTGTGTTAGGGAAAGGCTGCAGGTTAATTGAAAAGTCCAAACCATAGGTGAAGGCTAGGTTTCACAGTACATTTAAAGGATGTGCCATTCTTAATCAGAAAGGAGTAGGGAATTCTAGAAGATTGGAGGGAAGGGGACATGGACATCTTATGCCTCCACCCTAGGGACACCCATCCTATGGTGACCCTGTATTGTCCACATCAAGAAATGAGCATGGTGTTTGGAGGCAGGCTGACTGCAGGACACCAGCCTTGTGCCCACTGTCAAGGAGTGAGTCCTGGCATGTCACACTCAATTGTAATGTGCTAATGCCTTCTTGCCCCCGTAACCCATAGATCACATGAGGACATGACAATGACTCTGAAGATGTGGAATTACTGGCTGTCCTTCAGCCTTCAAAAAGAGCCAGAGCCCTGGCCCACCCTGAGTTTCTTCTCCCCAGGAAGAATCATGGGGTTGTGTTTTCCCAGAGGGGCTGCCTTAGAACTGAGCTGGAGTTGTTGACCATCTTCTCACTGTACTTCCCTTATTCCTAGGGGAGCAAATTCCAGAATGACTCTCTAAAAATGGGTTCTGGATGGCTACCTGTGTTTCCTCACTGTGTGGAGGGGACATTGTATGGAAAGGGCCACACCTCCTGTGTGACTTTTATGTCATCTCCCAGGTGTTATCTACACCCTAGCAAGTGAACAAAAATGCCTTTCAAGACCCATTAGAAGATCCAATAGTTCATCTCATTCTCCTCCTCAGGACACATTGATCTTCAGGAGCAGCAGAGCTGAAGTCCCCCTGAGAAACGGTGTCCTGTCTTCCCACTGCCACTCCTAATGACTCATGTCACCAAGAAGGATTTCTGCCATTAAAAACCATCTCCAAATCTCACTACCTTGTACTGGGACTCACAGATGACTCCAAGTTATTAAGGTCTCAGTCAGGATTGTTGAGTGTCACCTGAGAAATCAAACACCTTTGCACAGAATTCTGACATCTTTCCAAGTCAAGACTGCATGACCTCCTCATGGCAACATGCTTAAACACCCTTTTCCTTTCAGATCCACGGTGGTTGCAGACCTGTAATGGCAGGAGACAGAGACAGGAGCCTCACTACAAGTTCTAGGCCAGCCTAGTCTAGAGACAGAGATACAGGCTAGAAAGAACTTCACAGGGAGACCTTATCTCAAAACAATAGTTAAAAACATTTTCACTACCTTTGGTGCGAAGAATCTATTTGAGTAAAATCATAGAGCAACAGTCTTCCCAACAAATGGGACTCACTTTGTGTCAGATCAGAAAGCAAGAACGATCCTGTACCTGAAAGTTACCTTGCCAAATTGCTAGTTGATCATAAGTCTGAGAACTCGGCAAAAGGCTGTTCAGGAAGAACGGCTGATTTGGGAATGTGGATGAGTCTGTGATAATATTGGGAATCTCCCCCACCCAGGATCTCAGGTGCTAAGCAGCCCAGAAGGAAATCATGGGACTCTGCTGCCATCTAGTGCTCGGATTTTCTTGCTAGAATCTGCTTGGAAAGCCAAAATCCCATCTCTTTTTCATTTTCCATTCTGGTCACCTACCTTCTTGGAAGGTCCCTGCAGTGTGCACCTGCTCTCTTCATATCACCAGGCCATAGATGAAGATTGTTGTTAGCAGTCTAGATGCTCTCCCTACTCTGGTCTCTAATTTGCTGTGAAAGTGTGATTTCCCTCAGACTCAAAGGGCTCTAACTTAGGCATTGTTATGAGGCAATCTCAGTGGGGGACACCCCTAGAAGTGCTGTGGGCTTCTCTGCAGTCACTGGAAAGGAAGGCTATGGCACTGCATGGGTGTGGATGCATTTCCCAATCTCAGCATAGCATTCTCTTCAGCCTCCAGAGCCTGGCTAAGCTGCACTAGGAACGTTGTTGGCATCAGGACCGACACTGAGGAGTACAGCAAGAAAGAGCAAAAGGTCCTTGCCATGATGGAAGGATGGAGATGTCCCTGAGGCCTGGCATCATCCACATGAAGATGTGTTGGTTAGGATGACAACATAAAGAGTCCCTGTGAGATGGAATCACCTAAGGAGAGGACAGAAACATGATGCTTGAGATAAATATAGATTGCTTTTTTACTACGTACAAATGAGAATACTAATTAGCTGAAGAACTGTGCATGTATGAAAAATCTTAGAGAACAGAGCGTGTTGCTATGATGGCTAAATATGAGTTTGTTTGGCTTGTTTAATACTGTATTTGAAAGATTGATGGCCATGAAAGAGCTGGAGGGGAGTTCTTTCTTTAAGAAATCTGGCAACCTGTAGGAAGCCACCTCTTACTAAGGCCAGAAGGTGGACTGGACCTGGCTGTTGGCACACATCTAAATCTATCCCCTCTGCTACCCCTCTGCCACAGCAGAGTTTATGTATATGGATGACAAGGCTCTTCCTTGCTCTGGCCTCTGCACTCCTGCCACCATCCTAAGGCAGGAGCATAATGTCAGAGAGGTATAGAATGCTCTGCTCAGTAATACCAGATTGCATATGCCCCTAGGGAAGTCTCCAGAATATGCCATTCCTTAATAAGGCCACCACTGAAAGAAGGTGGGGACATATGATCGAGTGCAATGACATGCTGATGTATATGGCTGCTTTCAATGACTCGTTCATAGCTATCTGTCAAGCTTTTCCCATGTCTTTCTGATAAAGCAAGCTTGTGCAGATGCCTTTAGGATAAGGGAAACTAAAGTAACAAATAGAGTTTGGTAGATACTCACTACAAATGATTCACTGGATAGAATGGGAGAATGGTGAATTCTCCTCTTTCACCATAAGGAACTCTCCATGAACTCTGGGTGTCTCCATGATTGACAATCACTTAACTTGGTCATCTTTATTATTGAAGTCCAGGTGGTTGGCCCTAACCCCAAAATATCTGAGGCAGTGTATCTGAGATAAGGCCTAAGATCTGACATTTCTAACAAGTCCAAGGAAACATGGGTACACCAGAGGTCATACTTCGAGAAACACTGGTGTCAGAGATTGATCTTGGAGTCGAAAGCATCTGCTTTGAGTGATGTATCTACCATCTTCTCTTCAGGAAAAGATGCAAACAACTGTAATCTAAGTGTTTTTCCCATCTGCAATATATGTGCTGAGATCTTCCTGGTGGACCTGTGGGGGGAACCAAATAGTATTGAGACAATGCCAAACATATATAATCAGCCTCAAAAATAACATCTCCCTTTCTTGTTTATCCCACCTCTGAAAGGGAAGAAAGAAAAGCAGCCCAAATGGGAAAGGCATCCAATCTGCTATTCCAACTCATGTTTTAGGATTTCAAATGGGAATGGTGGAGAAAAAAATCAGTTGCTGTCTCCCAGGTTGTCAAAGGGTGAATCCAGCTGACACCCAGGCGGGAAGCTGAAGATTCCTACACTCTCACTTTTAAGTTCAGCTTGCAAGGCAGCCTTATACTCAGATGTTCCTAAGGAGCCAGCTTGAAAAGCTCCTCTGCAGCTAGGTGGCTGGCCACTCTTCTTGTTTGTTAGTAGTGCTTTCCTTTTGCAATAAGAATGCCCAGCACAGAATCACCATTCACATCCACCAGCCCAGGCTGATACTGCAGGACAGAGGGATAGCAAGGGGGACCTAGATGCCTTAGCAGAACAAATTCTGTCTGGGAAGCACATATACATGCTGGCTCAGCATTGGGGGCTCACAGGTGGCTAGTGACTAGTAACTTTGCAGAGACTTCCAGTGTCTATACTATTCCAACAGACTTGAATTTCAGAAGGGCTTTTCTCAATCCTCTACCTGTGAGAAAAGCCAATCTCCCTTCTGTGACTCTGTTGTGTTGTCCTACATGGAACTGTCATATAGGGTTTGGGCTAATGGATAGGTAGGCCTCTTCTTAAATTCTGGTTCCCTTCACATCCCAAGTTTCACCATTTGGCTGTTCCTCACCTGACCCTGAAAAGCCATCTGTTACCAATCATATATTGCATAACCTTGGTGAGTTCTCCATAGGAAGAACATTTCGTGATGAAAGTATGAACAATTATTTTTACTAAGAGAAACAGTCAAAATAAACACAGATATGCACACACACACACACACACACACACACACACACACACACACACACACACTTTCACATCATAGAAATACTGTGGACTGCACCAGCCTATCACTGAATCTGAATAAATGGTTCCAAGTTCTTTCATTTACTTCATTAAAAAAAAATCAATGAGCTATGTGAAGATGACAAAAATTAAGAATGACTAGTCAGCCCTCCCATACTTTGAATCCAGCTATCAGGAGGAGATGAAGACATCACTGATGGTGTTATAGAAATTTCCCCTTCTGAGAGAGGATTGTTCCTACCTAGTAGTTTCTTAATTTTTAGAAAATTGTATAACTAAAGTATTTTCTCTCAGTTTTAAAATGCACACAGAGTAACTATACTTTCCCTTGAAAATGGGGTTCTGCTTTTGATGGCTTTTCATAGTGACACTGAGAGTATGTGACACACCAGATATCCTGTGGGCATCACTCTTGGCTCTACAGGGTAAGTATGAGTGGTGAGCAAAAATGCAGTGTTCTGAGTCTTCTTTGACATCTCTTTCTCAAAGATACTGTGCCCAGTGACAGGGTAGATGCACTCCAGCACAGTGTGCTTGGAGATCAGGGATGTGGGAGACAGAGGGCAAGCAAACAGAGGAGCTAAGAGAGGGTACCTTTGAAAATGGTTCCATTCTCATTCCCCACCACTGAGTTCTCTATCATTCCTCATTTCTCTTTTTCAATTTTATTTTTATTTATTCATCAAAAATTTCGCATATGTATGCCATGTATCTTGGTCATATCACCCCTCTTCCCACACCAGCACCCCTCAGGACCCTGGACACACCCATTATATCTCATATCTTCACAATTTCATGCTTCATATCCGCCATAGATACTTATGTGTAGGCTAATGGACTACAATGCTCAGGCTACTTCTCAAATCCTGATTCCATGTTCCTGACCTGACCATGAAATTGGCAGCTATCTATTGTGTAACTTTAGTGAATTTACATCTATATATCTGAATTCAATTAGTTTTATCCACTTACAATGGGTAAGAGATCATCCAGAGGAGCATGAGAAACTTGCCAGTGACTAAACTGGAGAAATCATGTCTCTCTTGAGTACTCTTAAAGCTATAGAAATCAGTTGATCACTTGAATTAACATATTTCAAGTCTCCAAACCTCTGTGACCATCAGCATATTGGAACTTCCTCATAGACTTCTTACTGACCGTGCCCCTGATGCATGTATGGATAGATCTTCTAGTCCTCCTTAACTTCTCATAGACAAAGAAAATTCCTTTGTGACCAGTGCACTGAATAGAGTGGAGTAAGGGACAAAGACCAGGGGGTCATCCAAGACCACAGACCAGAGTCTTCCACGGTTGCACTGACATGAAACTACTTTTTCTACCTGTCCATACCTACCTGCTTGTGTCAATATAGTATCTATAGAGAGAAATTCCTTGCATAGACACATATGGGTCCCCACCAATCCCAATTAATATATCAGTTTTCCCATTTCCTAACAGGTTGATTTATATACTTTATGCAAATGTGAACTGCCTAGTCCCTAAGAAGAGTATCTACTTTCTTAACTCAGTTGATTATTGATAGAATTAACAAAGACGATGTATGGAAAATACTGAGTTTGAATTGGGATGGAAATACAAATAGAGACCTAGCTTTCTCTCTTTCCTTCTTTCCTGTCTCACCTCTGAATTTAAATGTATTTTGGTTTTGTCCCCTGAAGGATTGCCATTCTTTTCCTATTGATTGAAATAAGAGGCTTTAAGATGTTTGCTGAAATTGTGTATGCAAAATCTTTCCTATTGGAAAAAGGCAGGTTATCATCTTTTGAAGTACTACAAAATTGTCACTTTTTTGGAATATTCCTTTCACATGTGGAGCAGCACTTTAGGCAGTTCCAAAACAGTAGGTGAGTGCTGCCACCACCAGCAGCATGAGCCACTGACACCTACTCCCTGAAACACGTGGGATTCTGCAGTGAGTCCTGTGGCACCAAGGCTCTTGCCTTGATAGAAGAAAGCCGAAAGGTGAACCCACACCACTAACATATCTATTATGACATAGTCAGATGGGAGCATTTGCAGAAACTGAGAGTCTGAAAGGTTAACCAGAAGATGTTAACTCTTGCCAATAATTTACCCTAAAGAATGGAGAAACAGAATCCTAAGTCTAGGCCTTGTTCCTCCCACCCACTGCCTCCAGAGATTCTACTGAAGTGCCTCTGATATCTCAAGACTTGGAATGAGCCTTCAGGAAAGATGAGATCTAAAAAGGGGTTTAAAGCATGGAAAGGCATTCAAGGCAAAGAGAAGAAGTAAGCATGTGGACATATTTGGGGGGATGTCTGCCTAGAGAGTTCTATCGGATGATAAGGCATATTTGAAAATGTTTCCAGGCTAGAATATGGGCTGGTAAACTCTGGTAGTGGGGAGGTCCATTCAAGTTGTACTGTGTCTGATGTGGGGGTGGGGCTAAGTTTAAATGTAGGCTGTGATGAGTGATCAGAAAATAAGAATTGCCATCTATTCCACAATTCCAGCCTTCCCTCTCTACAAGCCTTTTAACATTTACACTTATTATTTGTTTTTGCAGTGGCACAAGGATCAACCCTAGTGTCTTTCAAATGCAATGCAAGTGTTCTACCACTGAATGACAGCCTCCAGCCCTTATCATGGGGGTCATGAGTGCTCTGTGTCAAAATCATGGCTTGCATTGATGGCCAGCAAGTGCATGGGGGAAAAACGTTCAGTGTCAGAGAAAACTGGGTGTGTGTGTGAGAGAGAGGGGGATGCAGACTAAAACCACAGTAAGGTATCAGCCAAACTTCACTAAAGTCGTTCCTATCAGGAAACCAAGAAGTGGATCACTTGATGCCAAGCCTGATGGCATGAGTGTGATCACAGAAATTTACATGGAGGGAAGAGAACTGATTCCTACAAATTGTCTTCTGATCTCTTCTCATTTTTCATGGCTGGCAGGTCTACCTCATCCCTAAATTAAAAAAAAATAGTAAACTAAAAATTACATAGAACCAAACACCTGGAAAGGAACAAATGCATCAAGGATGCTGAAATAGTGATTTTTGTCACACTATCACTGGGAGGGTAAATAAACACAGCCGTTGTGGAAAACAGCATGGAGGTTCCTCCAAAGTTACAAACATTTCTACCACATGACCCATCTGCCCTACTTCTGAGTATAGATTCAAAGGAGATGAGAACACTGTATCAAAGAAATACATATCTGTGTTTATTGCAGGAGCATTCACAAAAACACAGTTTAGGAATCAACCAATGTGTCTGCTTTCAGAAGACTGAACAAAGAAGACACGGTGGTTTAAATGCAAAATGAAATGCTACCCAACCACCTTCCCATGGATGGGAAAAGATGGCACTGTGTCTATGCTGAAAAAAAAAGCCAGACAGAGGCACAAATGCCACATATTTCCTATCATCCATGGGACACTAAGCATACTGGTCATATGTAAGGTGAGAGATTTTTGGAAATCACCTGAGACTACCCAGGGGCCTCATTGTCTTGGATGAGGTGGGGATGGAAGTAAAGCTGCACAGTGCAGCTAGCAGCAGAGGTGACACTAATGTTTACAGTGAGGCAAGTGACTATTGTCTATTATTAATCAGGCATTTCAAAACAACCACAGGAGTATTTGAAGCTTAGCAATACAGGTAATTAATAATATTTGAGGAGATGCAAATGATAGTTACCTTGATTTGATCATTACATACTGTGATTGTAATACGGTGCCCCACAAATGAGTACAATTATGATGCCAATTAATTACTTTAAAACAGAAAGGCAAAAAATCTACATGCCGTAATGGAGCTGACAAACTCTTCCACACCATATAGAATCTGAGCATTGAAGATCCTAGTACACCTCTCCAATCCATTTGGCTTTTTGTCTTGTGTTACCTCAAGAGCCTTGTACAGATTTTCAGAGATACTAGCAGAATGCACATCTGAGCTTTTTGGATATTAAAGTGAGGAGAAGAAGGTAGGTTAGCTTACAGCTTCATAACTCACAATATATCTTTCTACAGGGCTAGTGATAGAGAGATCAGATGCAGGAAGCACACCCACTTTGTAAGGGAGGTGTTATATTTATTGTGAGTGCATGTGTGCCTGGGTGTGCGTGTGCAGGCCAGAGAACATCCTTCAGGAGTCAGTTCTCCCCTTACCCCTTGCAGGCCCCCAATGGTTGAACTCAGGGCCTCAAGCTCCACCCCTTTCCTGTTCAGTCAGTCTTCTGGTTTATTGGCTCAGGCATGTTGACTTCAGCAAGCCGTCAGATAGCGGGCATGACAGGAGAAGTAGAGTGGAGGGGAGTGAAGTTTGAACCACCAAGCCTGGAACTAAGGTGATGGAGCCCAAGGACAGTGTATATCCTGAAACGCCATTTCACGTCACTCTATATTAATTCCATTAACTTCCTCATGGTTCTGGTAGGACTGCTTGTCCCACTCACCTGATGGCTTATAGAGAATACAAGCAAGTATCATATGAGAAAAATTATTTTAAGACATTTTATTACATTTTTGTAGTTGGAGATCTTCTCTCCAGGTACCACCAAGCTCCCGCAGTCCCACAACCCACATATAAAATAAACACACAGATGCTTATATTATTTAAACTGCTTGGCCATTATCTCAGGCCTACTATTGTCTAGCTCTTACTCTTATATTCAGCCCATTTCTATTAATCTATACTTTGCCACGTGGCTCGTGGCTTACCAGTACCTTATCTCTTTCTTCTCATGGCAGTGGCTGGCGGTGTCTCCCCACCCCAGCCTTCCACCTCCCAGAATTCTCTTCCTCCTTGTCCTGCCTACCCTATCCTTCCTGCCTGGCTACTGGCCAATCAGCACTTTATTTATTTTATCCAATCAGAGCAACACATTTAACATACAGAACATCCCACAACAATTTTTAGTTATTTATTTTGTGTATGTGTGTGTGGTAAAGGGAAGGGTGTGTCTATGCCACACCATGGGTATGGAGGTCAGTGGATAATTTGCAGGAGTCATTTTCCCTGTTCTACCAAATTCTGGTTCTCAAGCTTGGTGATCAACACATTGACCTGGTGAGCTATGCCACCAGGCTAGGGCTGCTTGCTTCATTTCTGTCATTGTGATAAAACACAAAGACCAAAGGCAGCTTTGGGAGAAAAAAAGATTATTTGGTTTACAGTTTTAAGTCACAGTCTGTCCTTGAGCTCAAAGCAGGAACTCAAGGCAGGGACTTTAAGGTAGGCCTGTGTGCTATTCCATACTGCATTATCACTTTATAGCCAAAACTATGCAGAAGGAATTATGAAGGATGTTGTTTGAAGGCCCATAGACTGGTTTCTGCTTAGCTAGCTTTCTTACACAGTTCAGGAGCACTTGCCTAGGGAATGGAGCCACCCTCAGTAGGCTAAGACCCCCTATCAGTCAAGGCAACTTCCACAGACATTCCCACAAGACAAGCTGATCTGTACAATATCCTAATTCATATTTTTCCCAGACAAGTCTGGGTTTTTTAAAGTAGACATTTAAAGCCAAACAGGACATTAAGGGAAATGCTGATTTCAAATGAAAATGATTTCACTAATAATAGCTATTTTTATTTATGTGGTCAATTTTCATTTAAAAAGAGATCTGGAGGTCATTGCCATGCATTGCGTTTTCTCATCATAGACATGGAATTGTAGATCATTGTAAAGGGTGACCACACTGTAGCAGCTCACATGGTATCAGGTTGACAACGGTTTACTGTTGGCAAAATGCTATACACATTTGTTAACATATTACATGAACAAAAATTCAATGAGAAGAATCCAAAGACACTAGTGAGCACAAATCCCTTCCCTTACAAGCAAGGAGAGGGAATCAAGGAATCACCTGTATCAGATTAGCTTTATGGACATGTCTGTGGTAGATTGCCTTGACTGCTAATTAAGTTAAGTGTGCATAGTCTCCTGTGGGCAACACCACTCACTGCTCAGGTGGATCTGAACTATGTGAGAAGGCTAGCTACATAGAAGCCAGCCTGTGAGCCACTAAACACTATTCATTTCATGGTTCCTGCTATATTTGGCTCTGGCATGAATTCCTTGGACTGAGGTAATGCTGTGTTGAACAGCAAGCAGGTTTGCCTTCAAGTCTCTACCCTGTTTATATGCCCATGTGAGTTCTTGTCACTTGCCCTGTTCCTCCCCTAGCATCCTTTTCTACACCTGAATTTTGCAAATGGACCTTTGACCTCATCTATCCCTACAGAGAGCCTTGTGTGATGACTTTGATGTGTTTTGTTGTCTGTCAAAATTAATGCTCAGGCTAAATTTCTCAGTGCCACAGGGTAGAAGACCCTCATAAGATGATTACCTGGTGGGGCACACCCACTGTTATGAACAGATTAATGTCTTCCTTGAGAGTCTGAGCTAAGTATCACTGTATTGGACTAGTTACTACAAGTGCAGCTTGTCATAAACTAGGTGACCACTGTTTTCAGTTTATTTCCTGTGAGCCACTGGGCCATCTCACAAACACAAGGCACTTGACAGATGGCAGGTGCCATTGGCAATGTCCCAGGTTCCATAACTGTCATCTAAAGAAACCTCATTTCTTTATGAATCAACTAGCTTCTGGTGTTCAGTTGTAGAAACAGAAAACCAACTAACACACTAGAGTTATAGAATAGCAATTTATATGCCAAAGAAGTGAGGCTGGAAGGATAGATGTCCCGCTCAGAGCCACACACTGTAACAGGTCCCTCCTGTCTAAAACTGCAGCTCATGTCCTATGTAGATCCATGAATTACTGCTTGTCAAAGACAGACTTGAAATTAGCAGATTTCAAATAGTCATGATGGATTTGTTACAGTGCCTAAAAATTGAAGGAAAACCCCAGTAAACAGCACAATAAGTCACATTCTTACAAGACTGTGAGAATTCTAATCATTGAACACAACCTTGCAGACAAACAGAATGGAACATTTCAATATAATAGGGTAAGGAAATTAAGTCTGTTTCTAAGCAGTTCCTGGTGATGGAGTGGGTGGTCAAATTGCAGGCCAGTTTTTATGTGTACCTGTGATTCCCTCTTCAAAGAGATAGTCCACAGTCGCTGGAATGTTAAACTATCCTGACAGATGCTTCATCTGGAAAGAAAGGCAGGAAGCATGTTTGTTTCATTGTCTTGGGAAAAGCTTCGTGTATGTTTAGAAAAGTGAAACACCAGGAATTTTGTGAATAGCAGCCAGCACTGTTTCAAAGGGAAGGACCTGAGACAGCATCAAAGAGAATTACTGCTATTCACCTGAACTCATACAGCTTGTTGATTTGATCTCCTTTGCCTGCTAGGACAAGAATGTCCTTTATCACAATTCTGGAGCTTGATGACATCTAGCTCTCAATGTCAAAGTGACTGAATTTCCATCACTTTTATGAGGGAGTAATTCTCTACGTGGAATGTTCTGCTAGGAAAGTGCAATCATGAGATGGTAGAGTTTGCCATCCTTAGTTTTTTTCAAAGGCAGAAGAAATCCTTTGCTCCTGGGACACAGGTCATTCTATCCTCTGCTAGCTGGTAGGCTTTCCAGTATGGGTAACTCTTACTGCTGGGAGGTATTCATTTGTTTGTGGAAGGAGTTGGAAGACTACAGCTGATGCAAGGAAACTGTCTTTACTACACACAACACGGATCAGTGTTCAGAGTGCTGTCTTCTGCTTGGAGAGCTGAGAAATCTTTGAATGACTGTGTAAGCATTAATTAAGTACAAAGTTATTGTGTGTTGTTTCATATGGATATGGCCATGTCACAGACCCCAGTGCCTCAAGCCCATGGAGATGGTATTTTTCCCTATATGGCTGAGGCTCAAATCAAATGATGGAAAAGCCTTCCACTTGCCAGGTCAAGAATGTTGAGGGTCTGCAAGTACCAGTGTTTGGGAATGAGTGACTAGTATGTACAAAGCCAGCCACTGCTGCTCCTCCTCCCAGGTTCTTGCAACCTGAAATGGCTCCCCTATAGAGACCTCCAACCCAGACAAGCTCACCCCTCCCTCTGTGCTGTACACAATCCTCTCTGAGGTTTTGGATTGTTATGTAATAGGTACTGCTCCAGCCAAGCAAGCACAACCTACTCGATCCCAGCTTTTCTGTAGTATGTGCCAGGCTGTCTGTTTTCTTCTTTCTTTCACCACCCAAGACAGGTCAAGTCCAAAGCCAATCAGGATCAGGCATCTGCAGCAGTCTCTAGCCATACTCACAAATCTCTTCAGCTTAAGGATTTTATTTTATTGATAAGTGTCCTCTAGGAACATTTTTTTTTTCAGTAGGTCTTTGATCATCAGCTCTGTAACCTCCAATCTTTTTTTTTTTTTTTTGAATGACAGCACAGTTTATCTTTGGGTGTACTTTAATGGGCCATCAGATTGTTGATTTAATTCTTGAATCTGGAAAATATAAACCATATCACCTCTATGCTATGGAATTCTGCTGACATCAATTCTAGGCTGGCCCATCTCCAGGCTCCTTTTTCCCCCTCTGCAGAGAAAGGAGGAAATGTACTGTCTGAACTTGCAAAGTGTGTTTGTCTCTGGCTTTTCCAGTCTTGCTCAACTGTGAAGTGCATTATACTTACATCTCCCCAACAATATGCCCATTGGCAAGTAACTTATAAGAGTTTTGAGCTAATTACAAATGACCAATAAATACTTTTCAGTCTCACTATCAATCTGCACATATTTTAAGCTAGTTAGAAATCTAAAGGGTCCTTTTCAGATTCAAGAAAATGACTTTTACAATTTTTTGATGCTTTCTAGCCTGGTCTGAAAAGTACTTAATTTAAATGTGTGTTGATGTGTAGACTGATAAACCCTTAAATGAAGTTAGCTAAGGAGAGTCTCTGGGTGTTGTGCCCACTTGCAATCATTGGTAAAGAGCATACAAACTGTAGTGTCACACTTTGCTGTCCTGAGTGTAGCCCCTGCTCCTGATCTTGCTTTTTCAGCCATACTCACACTCTTTTGAAAATACAATGAATCAAACTCCATGCAAACTTTCAACTCCACAATGCAACTCCTTCTTGTTTTGTCTTGCAATCACTATCACCCCCTGTTCAAAATAAGTCCCAAGAACCATTCTAGTGAGGAGATTGGAATATAAGCAGATTTCTGCTCATATCTGTGGATTCACAAAACCCAATATGCTATATACCTTGATGATTGTTGAAAGTGAAACTCTGTAATTGAAAAACAGATATATGCACACATGGTTCCATTCATGAAATGTCTCCAACTGTTTCTTTTCACCTCTTACCAAAGCAAGGGAGTTCAGACAAAGCATGTGAGGCTTGTTCTTGATAAGGGCAGAGGTGGAGAGCAGGCCAGTCTGTCTTGGGCATTGATGGATGTTTAGCTATATGGAGAATGATGGGTTGTGTAAGTAAGAGATAAGATTTGAAAGTGGAGGGAGACATGAATGATAACACTAAAGATCAGAGTGAGCCTATGAAGAAATATGACACAGAGGTGCATGTGTGTGTGCACATGTATGTGTGTCCTTGCATGTGTCTGTGTGTCTGGCAAGGTATATGAGTGGGGTGTGGACTCACATGCCTTGAAGACTTTCCTTGATTACATGACTTGCCCCACTTTCTTTTACTATATCCCTTAGTTTGTTGCTAAACCTGACCACTTGAGACTATTTAATTTTCAAGGGACAGGAGATGACTTCAGCTTACAGATTGAGAAGTTGTCCAAGACTAAGTGGCTGCATGTGGTGACAGATACCTGCAGAGAAGTGCTGCTAACCCAAAGTTGAGCTTTATATTTTAGTATGAGGGGTGTTTACCATAAAGGAAGTAAGTGTCCTGAAACTAAGGTGCCCTCAAGAGCTACAAAATGGGTGAGTGGTGGGTTCCTTGCAACAGTGACCATGGAGTGTGTATACATAGGATTGTGGTTATGAATGAGACACAGTTGTGTGGTGTTTGTGTGCTTATGAAAGATCTCTCTATCTCCTAAGACCAATGTCTGCCTTTCTACTAAGACTTCTGACATTTGTATGTATATCATGTTATAGAATATGTCATCCTTCTGAAGGAACACATCACATATATTACACATGACTTCTGTTGATGCCTACAATATTGGGTCTTTTTTATTTCAATGAGAATCAAGACAATTCCTCACACACATGCTGAGCTATGCACTAACTGTTCAAACCCTACTCCATCACTGTGGTTGGAATACCTGCCCACCTTGTGAAGATTCTAATTGCTGGACATTGGACAAATGGAAGAGCTACTTCTTGTTCAGAAGAAGAAACGCATGACCATTAAAAGTATACGTATTATTGAATTGCAAACTTCTTAACCTAAGACTTTCTTTAAAATTGGCCTTTTAATGTGTATAATCCAGAATTGTGTCTTTGGCCGACTATAAATCAAAGTGTGGTGCTATTTCCAGATGAATTTGCTGCCATGGCAACATGTGTGAGGTCACAGGGAGAGCCCCATTGCTATGCAATGTGCAGGGTGTAGGCTCACATTTCTTGTAGGATGGGTAGAAATGTCAAGTCTTGAATGAAAGGAGGTAATGCTGGGTGTGTAAAATGTAAGCAATCAGTATTCATGTCTAATTATATCATTTTTATTTACGGACTTCTGGATTTCTGGAGAAAATATCTGGATATATGGCTGCTGAACTAATGGCATTAAGACGCTAATGTAATATTGATTAGTACAGGTTTCTTAGAGGTTAAGCAACCATTGGCTTCTGCATAACTAATATGGTGCAGAACGAAACATGGAAAGATACTTGATAAGAACTGTAAGTTCTGAATTCCTTAAATTATGAGGCTTTGGAGGAAGTAAGTAGGAACTCACTGTTTAGTCACAGCAGAAGTCTCTCAGATCAACCAAGTTGATGCAGAGCCTGTAGATCAGAGCTCCCTCAGAACTCTTCTCTAGAATGAGATCCCAGTTTCTCACTTGTAAGCATTGCAGATTGTTTCTCTCCTTTTTTTGTTTGCCAATAAATTCAGAACTTTAATGGACCGTGTGTTGACATTTAGCCCACAGAGAGAATACTCAGAACCATCAGCCCTCTGAAGTCATCACATCAGGAGAGATTTGTACGGGAAGCCTCCTTAAAAGGTTGTACTAGTTGCCGTCTTAATTACACTGAAGAATCTCCTTATCACTGAAAATGGAACATCCCATTGGACCCAGGAGATCCCTGCCTGGTGCAGCAAAGGAGTGAATCACCTCAAGAAGCCTCATAACAGGCAGTGCAGCTGCTCCTGGGCTTTGAGCATGCCCCTTTGACAGAGGACTTTGTTTCCTAAAGTCAGCATCACGCTAGCTGAATTTTACATTAAGCTCACCAGCATCCCTCAACTTACTGAGAGTCATTTTGGAATCTTCTGGAATCTGAAGAACTGCATGCTCTTACATTTTCTGGTCACACTTTGGAAAGAGTCGCCTGGAGATAATTTCCTTAAGAAACAACCCTTTGCTTCTTTCCGTCTTTTACTTGGGATTGCACCTGACAGATTGAAGCTCCTATATCAGATTACTGTGTTAAAGATCAGGTATTTGTCAAAATATATTCTTTCCTACCCTTCACATTACCTTTAAATTGTGCTGTCTTGGGGTGCAGGAAAAAACAAAACTCTGCTGATGAGAAAAGTTGCTGAGAGAAGGAGTAGCATTCTCCAGGACAGATGTTACACCCACGGACTACAAACGAATTCACTAGATTATTGGCATGCGCGTGTATGTGTGTAAAATGTGTGAATTCCCACCCTCATTCATGGATGTGTTGGTGCACACCCAATTTTAAGGGAGGAAGCCAAAATAGAAGAGACAGGGAGAGCATGTCTTATTTCTCTATGCTAAAATAAGGCAAGCAAAAATAAAACGATGATGGAGGTGAGATTCACACTGGAAGGAACAGCAATGTTAGCTTTGTACACTCAAGCCCAGATACACTTTTATCACCAAACATATGATAAATAGTTGAATAATGCCTTAAATCTTCCATAAAATGTGGGGACACATCACACTTCAGTAGATATGACAGCACTCTGAAATAGTTGATTCTTACTCTGTCTATCCGGCCATATGTACAGAAGCTTGGATTTCCATGTTTCAGCATGGGCAGGATTCAGGAGAGGATATGGAAGAGAGTCAACACTGACTACAAGATTTGAGGATCCTTATACACAGTTAAAAATGAGATGCTCTTGCATTCATTGTGAAGAACTTTAATACAAAAGAAGACATTCTAGTGTGCATGGAGTCTTTGCAGACCAGACCCTTACAGCATCAGAAGCCGAAAGGGCTTCAGATCTGGGTAGTTAACAAGGTTTCCAAAGGGAAAGTGATGTGAGATGTGCAAGAGCAGCTAGGAGCTCTGGTCATTTGGCTTTGTAAGATGTAGTCAGGCAATTTTCATGATCGTAATGCAAGAAGAAATTTTTGAAAAATGCCAACTCCTTTATCCTGGTTCTTACATCTTACACAAAATACAGGGTCTGTCTTTGTTCATAGAGACAGACACTGCTTAACTAAGCACAGTCTCAGATACTACCCTGAGTTTCATTGAATGTCCAACCCAAAGATAGTTTCCACTGGCAAGCCCACAGTAACTATGGGCACTCCAGATAGAATATCCAAAGGAATTATGCTTGCTTTTAAAATAGTTTCACTGGCTACATCATTGTCCAGTGTCTCATCACATCCGACAAAGCTCTGAGCTTAATCCACTAGTTGGGAACTGTGCAATTTTCATTGGCATCTTGGTGTATACATAAGAGGCACACATGTAGCCACTTATTATAAAGCCAATCTTGTACATCTTTAAATGGACATTTACCATATTAATTTTCTACATTACAGGCATATTTATGGGTGTTAAATAATTGCCCCCCTGTGGAATTTATTTCCTGGGTTCTAGGAGGATTGCTTTATACACACATGAGGAGAGAGAGAGGAGACAGAGAGAGAGAGAGAAAGAGAGGGGGGGAGAGAGAGAGACTAGATTCTGCAATATAACAGACCAGTTTTCAATAAGTTAACTTATAGGTAGTTTGTAATCAGTAATGATTTTCTTAGTCACATGTTCCACATTATATATCTGTATCCTGCTGAGATGCAGACAGGGAGTTTGAGTGACTAGAACCTGAGCCTTCTGGTCAGGCTGCTGGAATACACTGAAGGCAAACTACTTTTGGAGCTGTGAATTAGGAGACTGGGTTTATGAGGTAGAGAGTGGATCCTGAAGGTAGACACCTCAGTTTTGAGTATCTCATGCCACTATCTTCCATTTTTTGTAATAGCCTTCTTGCCTCTTCCTTCTGTCTGCACCATCAATATTTATTGAGAGCTTCATTTTAATTCTCCACTGTGTGGAAACACATCTCCAGATGTAGTGGGGAGGACAGAATGTTTTTTCTTTCAGTGCGTCTATGAATTGTCCAGGTTGAAACAGCCCTTGATTCTGTTATGATAACCTGTAAGGGAGCATTAACAAGATGTGACTCTCACGTGCTTTACCAAGCATGTTAGTGTGCTCGGAGTTTCCAGAGATCAGAGAATCAAGAGCCCAGTCTAACTTTGTTAACATAGCACTTACCAAGTTCATTAACCAGAAATCTCCTTTCTGGTTGAGCATTTAGGAATGTACTGTGAACTGCTATTGGGATGGATCAATGCAGGGCATTTGCCTTAACTACTGACTGGACTAAATAGCAGGAGAGTGGCATTAACTATGAAGGAATGGATGATTAGCTTTGACAGAGAAAACTCTGGTGCATATCTTAGGGCAGCTCACATACAACATGGGAAGCACTGGCATATAAGTTGGGCGTTCAACTCTTTTGTAGGCTGCTATGAGTCTGAAGGCCCTTTTTGCACTATGACTTATTTCTACAAATCAGAACTAGTGATAATCTTGAAATACTAGTGGATACAACATGAAAAGGATACCAGAACCAGAGTCAAGTTCCTGGCACATGGATGTGCACTACTGAGCTATACAAAGTGATGGCAGGCTGCATTTCAGCCCCCAGCTCCATGCTTGCTCTAGACTCCACCTCACATGTGACTAAAGTACCCTCACTTGCCAAGCAGACATAGTCAACAGCAATTTATCTACCTTCTAGGACATTGACAGAGAGTTGAAAGATAACACATTCTCCCCAGCATCTGTCATAACTATCCCCAGCAGATTTTCACTGTTGTCAATAGATTTCATGGAGTTGAATCATACCTTGTACTCTAAGTATCACCCACAGTACATCGTGGCTGCCATTCATCCCATGTGCTCACCTTGCCACCCACACCTACACATCTACTACCTCTCTGTTCTATCAGGTTTTGCCCCT